>NC_037357.1:81827834-82142834 GCF_002263795.3 Bos taurus | reverse complement strand
TCCCCATACCATCCCTCTGGGTCATCCCAGTGCACCAGCCCCAAGCATCCAGTATCATGCATCGAACCTGGACTGGCAACTCGTTTCATATATGATATTATACATCCAAAAGACTTGATATTATCCAAAAGACTGTTCTATACATCAGTGTCTCTTTTGCTGTCTCACACACAGGGTTATCGTTACCATCTTTCTAAATCCCATATATATGCATTAGTATACTGTATTGGTGTTTTTCTTCCTGGCTTACTTCACTCTGTATAATAGGCTCCAGTTTCATCCACCTCATTAGAACTGATTCAAATGTATTCTTTTTAATGGCTGAGTAATACTCCATTGTGTATATGTACCACAGCTTTCTTATCCATTTATCTGCTGATGGACATCTAGGTTGCTTCCATGTCCTGGCTATTATAAACAGTGCTGAGATGAACATTGGGGTACACGTGTCTCTTTCAATTCTGGTTTCCTCAGTGTGTATGCCCAGCAGTGGGATTGCTGGGTCATAAGGCAGTTCTATTTCCAGTTTTTTAAGGAATCTCCACACTGTTCTCCATAGTGGCTGTACGAGTTTGCATTCCCTATGCTTTTATTTTTAAATAAATTTACTTTATTTCCTAACTCCACAGTATATTTATTACATTGCATTTTTTCCAGGTTTCTGGTTTTTTCCTTATTTTTATCTATTTTAACTATAATTTATACTTTGCTTTTGTTTTCATCTCTCTTTTATTTCTATATTTTTCCTTATTATTGTATTGATGGCTTTGTTTTATGCTTTCCTTGCAATTTTTTAATTGGCTTTCTGCTTTTCTTTAAATTTCAGTTTTGATTTTTTGCTACTTTAGTTTTTAGTGTTTGTTTCATTGATGGGTTTCCTTATTGGCTTGATTGCTCTCTTCTCTTTTGTTTCCCCTTTTGTGCTTTTCATCTTCTTTTTTTTTTCAGTTCTTGTCTTTTACTGAGTGTGAGTGTGTGAACTTCTTTCTGTGCTTTTGTCTGCTTAGTTTTACTTTTACCATTTCTCCTGGAGTTTTGTCTGTTTGTTCTTTTTTGTTTCTTTCTTTTTCATTCTCTTCTGTGTCATGTGGCTGGTGGGATTTACCCCAGAGATGTACTAATTCTTCAATATACAAAAATTAATACATGCGATACACCACATTAACAATGTGAAATATAAAAACCATATGATCATATATGAGAAGAGTTGACTCATTGGAAAAGACTCTGATGCTGGGAGGGATTGGGGGCAGGAGGAAAAGGGGATGACAGAGGATGAGATGGTTGGATGGCATCACCGACTCGATGGACATGAGTTTGGGTGAACTCTGGGAGTTGGTGATGGACAGGGAGGCCTGGCGTGCTACGATTCTTGGGGTCACAAAGAGTCAGACACGACTGAGTGACTGAACTGAACTGAACTGAATCATAAAATGGTTTTCTTTCTTTTCTACATCTATGAAAATACTTCCTGGATTGGCAGAAAATTTTATTTTTTAATTTTCCCCAATAGCATTCATAACAGTTGTATTTTCATTATATAAAAAGAAAAGGGATTATATGTGTGTGTGTGTGTGTGTGTGTATATATATATATATATATATGTATCTCAATGTTAAAATATCTAAATATCTAAAAGGAATAATGCTAAGTAAAAAAATTAGGTTCAATGGTACTTGTTGTATGATGCCACTTGAGAAAAAAAAATATATATATAAAGTAATCCTAGACATATGTGTGTATATCCTAGAAATATATATGCATGTATATATATATATATCCCCTAGAATATGACCAAGAAGTATAAACACACAATTCAGGGTTGTGGTTCCTTTTATTGAATACTGGTGATAGGGTTAAAAGCATATTTCACTATCTCTGTAATGTTTTGTGGAAAGAAAGAGAGCAATGAAGCAAACATGACAAAGTGTTCATCTTCAGGGGTAGATCCAAAAATCTTTTTCTATATGACTCTTTGTGCTTTTAAATTTGCATCAATAGTATAAATAGTGATGATAATAAAACAAGTAACTGGGTTTTCCCTGAGCTCCTGTGCTCTTTCCAAAGCAAGAGTTTTTTCCCTCAAGTTTCCTATATAATGTTTGTGGCAGCAGTTGGCAGTTCAGCACTCACTAACAGCCCAGGTTAGGAACATAGAGAAAACCAAAGAAAATGTGAAAACTTGGCACCCAAAAAGTTGCCTGGTGTTGTCAGTACTTTTTCACTCACTGTGATTTTTGGGAGTTGTACTGAATTCCAAGTTTGGAGTGATGCCATCTGGGGGATTTCTACCTTTGTAATCCTTTATTGCAGTTATCACCAACAATACTAAGAACCTGGCTATAGGCCAGGGAAAGGTTAGACTGCTTATGTATTTAATCTGCCCCCTAAAACACAAAGAGTCCTGGGTCCTGCTTAGACTCATTAACATTTGAAAAGCTTTTCTTTCTTCAAATTTGCTGAGTACTAAGCCTTTCCTGATTCCCAAGGGAAAACTCCAGTTCTGCTTGGCAAAGCCTCTGCAAAAGATTCAGTTTTTGAGAAAACAAAGGAGGAGAATTCTGGGCCAAAGAGGATAGAGGGGAAATCTTTATAACCACTCCAATATTTTTCCTACTCTAATTTTTCATTTGTAGAATTTATTTTAAGCAGAAAGATTAAAGTCTTCAAACCATAAGAACATAGGCTGTTGCTATACCTATATACATATCTACAAGAAGTAAAGTGAACAGATTCTGCTGCCTGAATGCAGGGACAATAGCAAATGTCCCTTGGGGTCCAATATGTTTCTTTACCACAGGAAGACAGTTTCTTCAGAGACTGACTACTCTGTCAATCAGCTAGTTTCTAGTCTACTCAAACTTACAGAGAAATGAACCAAAATGCTGCAGCTTCAAGTTCACACTCTAGCTCCCATTAAAGTAATATTACCATATATATATATATATATATAAAATGGTGACCAAGAAATGCATATAAATATTACATATAATGTAATACTATACAGCCAACAATACTGGTACTTCAAAGCATCTATATACGTGTACACACATACACACTCACAACCTAAATATTAAAGGGCTGTGATAAAATATAGAAAATTAGCACCATCACACTGACAGTAACTCGTCACACAAAAAGTAACTCTTTATCCACTGGATCATAGAAAAAGCAAGAGAGTTCCAGAAAAATATCTACTTCTATTTTATTGACTATGACAAAGCCTTTAACTGGATCACCACACACTGTGGAAAATTCTTCGAGATGGGAATACCAGGCCACCTCACCTGCCTCATAAAAATCTGTATACAGGTCAAGAAGCAACAGTTAGAACTGGACATGAAATAATGAACTGGTTCAAAATTGGGAAAGGAGTATGTCAAGGCAATATATTGTCACCCTGTTTATTTAACTTTTATGCAGAGTACATAATGTGAAACAACAGGCTGGATGAAGCACAAGCTGGAATCAAGATTGCTGGGAGAAATAAAATAACCTTGGATATGCAGATGATACCACCCTTATGGCAGAAGGTGAAGAGGAACTAAAGAACTTCTTGATGAAAGTGAAAGAGGAGAGTGAAAAAGCTGGCTTAAAACTCAACATTCAAATAACAAAGATCATGGCCTCTGGTCCCATCAATTCATGGCAAATGGATGGGTAGAAAATGGAAACCATGACAGACTTTATTTTCTTGGGCTCCAGAATTACTGCAGATGGTGACTGCAGCCATGAAATTAAAAGATGTTTGCTCCTTGGAAGAAAAGCTATGATGAACCTAGACAACATATCAAAAAGCAGAGCATCACTTTGCTGACAAAGATCTGTCTAGTCAAAGCTATGGTTTTTCCAGTAGTCATGTATGGATGTAAGAGTTGGACTATGAAGAAAGCTGAGCACCAAAGAATTGATACTTTTGAACTGTGGTATTGGAGAAGCCTCTTGAGAGTCCTTTGGACTGCAAGGAGATCCAACCAGTCCATCCTAAAGGAAATCAGTCCTGAATATTCATTGGAAGGACTGATGCTGAAGCTGAAGCTCCAGTACTTTGGCCACCTGTTGAGAAGAACTGACTTATTGAAAAAGACCCTGAGGCTGGGAAAGATTGAAGGCAGGAAGAGAAGGGGACAAGAGAGGATGTTGTCATCCGACTCAATGGACATGAATTTGAGCAAGCTCCAGGAGCTGGTGATGGACAGGGAAGCCTGGCGTGCTGGGGTCGCAAAGAGTGAGAAAGGATTGAGCAACTGAACTGACTGAACCTACTGAACTCTATATCAGAAAACAAGTATCATTAATTTCAGGCTTATCTCTCACTTGTAAGAGCCTCTAATCATACTCTAAGACCCAATTTTGACAGGGAAATTTTCCCTAATTCAGCTGTCATTTTCTACTTTTGTCCAATACAATCCAATAAATCTTAATCTGATATTGACGCTGATAGTTAATCCATACCAGAAAGATACTTGCTTCTCTACTTCTTAAAGTTCACTATGGAAAAAGTTCTTGTAGCTTTTAATAATCACTAAATTTCACACCTTAGCACATCTTAAACAAACAGAAGAAATTAAAAAGGATATTTTATCCTTTATTTTATCCTTAAAAAGGATATTTTAAAGATTTTTTGGTAAAACAGCTTATTTTAAAATGAAAAGGATATTTTATTTTACCCTTAAAAAGGATATTTTAAAATTTTTTTGGTAAAAGAGCTTATTTTAAAATGAAAAGACTGAAGTACATGAAGGAAGCATGATTTCCCCTAAATTAAAACCATAATTAGTGTAGTATCATAGCTAAATTTTAACAGACTCTAGCTAATGATAAGACAAGTCACAATTGTGTGCTTTTCTTGGTGAAGAGGTAGAAGAGTGCAATAAAATGATCTTATTAACACCCTTACTAAACACCATTCCTCATCTAACTCTCCTATTGGATTTGATATACTTTAATTTTTATTTAGTTATGGATTTCAGTGTAGTTGGATTTTTATATAATTGGTTTTTAATGCTGGACTTCAATGTTTGTATTCCAATAGAGCTGGAAAATAGATTGCTAACTTATTCTATCACTACTTGTAAAACAGTTAGGGACTAAGTGAGATAACATATACAGTTTCTCAGAATATATGCTCAAAAAATTGTAGTTTCCTTTGTTCACAGTGATGTCTTACATATGTATACAGGCTTAATATCAATAGTCTACAAAGGGACATTGATACCAGGCAGAACCCTGTGGGGCTCCTGGGCACAAAAGCAGCATTCCTTTGTCCCTCATTTCTTTGATTACAGAAAATGGGCTTCATATAGCCTCCATGACCTATCCTGAATTCCAAGGGGCAGGTTCAAACAGGAGGAGTAGGGAAGGAGTTCAAACAGCAGGGAAGGTAGGAGATGTGAGACAAAGGAAGAAAGTCAAGAGAAACAATAGTGCACACGAAAATTAGACTTGCAGAGAAACTATCTATGAGAAAGACCTGAAGACTAGCAAAAAATATCTTCTGCAACTAAAGATGCAAAGAAAGAACCACAAGGAGATGGATAAGAGGGGCAGAGACAGGTATACTCAAGACACACAACCCTGGGTAGGTTACCAACAATTGGGAGGATAACTAAATTACAGAGGTTCTCCCCAAGAAGCAAGGGATCCAAGTCCCATGTCAGACTCCCTAACCCAGGTGTTCTGCATGGGAAAGATAAACACCCAGGATATTTTGCTTTGAAGGCCAGCAAGGCATACTTTTGGGAGATGCCAAGGACAGTGGGAAATAGAGATTCCCCTATTAAAATGTGCCAGAAACTCACACACTCTGGCACCCCCTGGTAAAAGCAGCAATGTGAAAGGAACAAACTGCTGATTTGGAGAGGCTCCTGGGTAAGCAGGTAGAAACTGAAGCTAACCCTGGGAACAGAGACACTGATGGCAGCCATTTGGGATAGCACATTCTACCATGAGAACACTGGTGCTGGCAATCACTATTTTGAAAACTTCTCTCTAGCTTATTAGAAAAAGAAAAATGCCTATGTACTAGTGTCTCAACATGAGTCTTGGGCTGCCTGAGGTCAAGCAGCTATCCAGAGAGGGACATAGCCCAACTCTCCAGCAGTCCACCAACCTGAACACCCTTTCAGTGCACAGTCATACCACGAGCCAGCCCTGTTGATCAGAAGGCCCTGGACGAAGGTCCACATAACAGTGCACCATCAGTATTCCTGCAACCACCTAGGATCTGCAGGCAGATACTAGGACATAGACTCACCCAAAAGTAGACCGGCAACAACTCCAGGAAACCAAGGGTCCTGCAACCAGAGACCCCAGGACTCTTGCTGAGTCTACCCAAATGTTGGCTGACATGAGCCCCAGGACCAGCTTCACATACCACTGGATGGGCATCAGCACCAGGATCCACTGAACTGTGGATCAGCATCCACCAGGCATCAGCCCAGGGACTCACCAAGACTAGGAACTACTCATCAGCAGAGAAACACTCAGTCGCTGGTCCCAGAAATCAGCACTATGCATTAGCAGGCCACCACCAACTGTGAAACACCCTAGAACCCTCAGTCAGCTGCCCCTGGATCCAACAGCACTCATGAGTTTTGGGAAACACTGAACACCACAATCAGTGGTATTAAGAATTGGCCTGCTTACCAGCAGGGTGACAGTAGTCCTGGAACCCCCAAACCCACAACCACCCACTCAAGAATCCAGCTCCACCCCAAACTGGACCAGCACTACTCCACCAAGGAATTCACAATAAGAAACTTTGTGACCCATCCCACCAACCAGTAGCCTTCAGCCTCCATACAAGGCAGGGCCTGGCATCAGCTATATCAGGAGCCAATCACATCTACTAGACAGCCCACAGTAGGCAGTGCCCCACAACCAAAGGATCCACACAGATGACAAAAAAGTCACCACTAGAGCATCTAGTTCAGGTGATGAGTGAAAAATGCACTGCTGGGATACACAGGACATCTCCTATAAAAGGCCATTTCTCCAAAGTGGGAAATGCAACCAAACAACCAGATAGATAAAAATAAAAACAACAAGTTTGTCAAAATGAGTTGACAAAAGAATATGTTAAAAGCAATGAATAAAATAAAACCCTTTAAGAACTAAGTGAAGTGGAGATAGGTAATCAATCTTATAAACAGTACAAACTCATAAAAATAAAGATATCCAAAGAATTCAGAAGAAGAAGGGATGAAAAGAGGAAAAGTTAGAAGTCTTAACAAAGAGTTAAAAATATAAAGAGGAACCAAACAGAGATGAAGAATGTACTCATGGAAATTAAAAAAAAAAAAAACTAGAAAGAAAAAACAGTAGATTAAATTATACACAGGAAGTAAACATCAACCTAGAAAACAAAGTAGTGGAAATTACTGAAGCTGAAGAAGAAAAAGAAAAAAAAGAATGAAAAGAAATAAGGACAATAAAAGAGACTTCAGTGACAACATCAAGTGTGCTAACATTTGCATTATAAGAGTCCCAGAAAAAGAAGGGGGCAAAGAACATAGTTGAAAACACAGTAGCTGAAAAAGTACCCAACATGAGAAAGGAAACAAGTATCCAGTTGCAAGAAAAATAGAGTCCAAAACAGGATCAGGCTAATGGTGACCAAATCAAAAGACATTTTAATTAAAATTGAAAAAAGAATAAAGAGAAAGGGAAAATATTAAAATTAGCAAAAGAAAAGCAGCACATTAAATACAAGGGAACTCTTGTTAAGCTATCAGCTAACTTTTAAACTGTGGCACAGATCATGAGCTCCATACTGAAAAATTCTGGCTTAAACTGAAGAAAGTAGAGAACACTACTAGACATTTCAGATATGACAAATTCAGTCCCTTATGATTATATAATAGAGGTGATGAATAGATTCAAAGGATTAGATCTGGTAGACAGACTGCCTGAAGAACAATGGACAGATGTAGAGAAGATGGTGGAGGAGTAGGACAGGGAGACCACTTTTCCCCCTACAAATTCATCAAAAGATGATTTGAATGCTGAGCAACTTCCACAAAATAACTTCTGAATGCTGGTGGAGGATACCTGGCACCCAGAAAGGCGGCCCATTCTCTTTTAAAGAAGGTAGGACAAAATATAAAAGACAAAAAGAGTTAGGGATAGAGACCCATGCTGGGGATGGAGTCGTGAAGGAGGAGAAGTTTCCAAACAGTAGGAAACCCTCTCACAGGTAGGACTTTGGGGAGTTTTGGAATCTCAGAGGGCAACATAACCAGGAGAAAAAAACAACACCACAAAATATATGCCTAACCACAAATGCCAACCAAGAAGTGGCCCAAACGCTCACGTCCGCCACCAGCAAGTGGGGGCTGGACAGGGAGGCATGGGCTGCATCATCAGTCCTTAGGGTAAGGACCAGGCCTGAATGCCCTGAGGACAACCAAAGGGAGCTAACATGAGATAGCAACCCAAACTGTGGGATCGCCAAAGAGAAAAAGAGAGAGAGAACTTACCCACTAGAGGTTCTAACACACAGCCTGGCCTGCCCACAGAACAAAGGACTCAGCAAATACCAAAGGAGAGCTAGCCGACTGCATATAGCACACCTCCACGCCCCCTCAACTGGAGGCACAGAGGCAGGCATGCCACAGCCAAAGCCGGAAGAAAAGGGGCTGCTCCAATCTCGGCACCAGAGACCAGCATCCTCCACCAAACTCTGAGCAGGCTCCCAGTTGCTAACCATGTATTCCTGGGAACCTGAACAGTTGACATCCACCAGGAGGGTCGCAGCCTTAGATCAGCTCCCCAGAGGAGACACACGGCACACATGAGACAGTGTTCTCATGATGCACCCCGGAAACTGAGTGGCTGGGACCAGGGAGGTGATTAAGATGCACGGTCCACCTGGGACAGTGCACTCACCAAATACCTAGTCACCTGAGATGCTCAGACCTGGGAAGGGCACAAAATGCATGCCCAATGGAGTCTGTGCCCTTGTGAAGTACCCAAGAACATGAGTGGCTTAGACCTGTGTAGTGCACAAAATGCAGGGCCCGTTTTGGACAGTGCCCCTGCAGAGCACCTTGGAGCCTGAGCAATGTAGACCCAGGAAACACAAGCTGCCTTGACCTGGGGCAAACCCAGTGTGATCCATACACTGTGAGCACACCCCACACATGACAACAATATTTGTTGGAAGTGTGCCTCCCTCCACACAGCTGAAAAAGTGAGGCTAAGTAAGTGACCACTTCACTCCCTTGTGTCAGGGTGGAAATTAGACCTTGCAAACAGACGAAGCCAAAGTAAACAAAGAAGAGGGAACCGCTCTGGAAGTGACAGGTGAAACAGACTAAAACCCTGTAAGTTAACATTGACTAAGCATTGGAGGGGGCCTATAGACCTTGAGAACAAGTACAAGAAGGAACAAGGAACTATCTAAAGCTAAACTGACCCCACACTGCCCACAATAGCTCCACAGAAATTCCTAGATATATTTTTACTATTATCATTTTTTAATTTTTTAAGTTCTTTATTACTCCTTTAATTTTCATTCTTATAACCTACTACAGTCCATGGGGTCACAAAGAGTCAGATACGACTGAGCAATTTCATTCATTCATTGCCTTGCGAAAAAGACCCTATTTTTAAAGCAAATTTCATACATATATATTTTTTTAATGATTTTTATGGTCGATTTTGTTTTGAAATTTAATATTGTTTTTTTGAGTGCCAAACCTCTACTCTAGATATTTAATCTTTGCTTTTTGGTATTTGTTATCAATTTTGTCCCTTCAAGAATCTAATCCTCAGTATCCAATTTCACACAGGGGTGTGATTACTGAATTGATTGCTCTCTCCACTTTTGACTCTCCCATTTCTCCCCCAGGCCACCTCTATCTCCTCCATCCCCCTTATCTTCTTTACTTAATTCTGTGAATCTTTCTGGGTGTTCTCAGTGATGAAGAACACTTAGGGAACTGATTACTGGCTAGATTGGTCTCTCCCATTTTGAATCCCCTTCTTCTCCTGGACATGTCTATCTCCCTTCTCCCTCCTCTCATCTCCATTCAACTCTGTGAACCTCTAAGGATATCCCTCACTGGGTGTCCCTGTCAAAAACCCCAAGACACATATTAATCAAACTAATGAAGATCAAGTCCAAGGAGCAAATATTAAAAGCAGCAATGGAAAAGCAATAAATAACACAGAAGGGGAGCCCCATAAAAATAACAGCTGATCTTTCAATAGAAACTCTTCAGGCCAGAAGGGAATGGCAGGATATACTTAAAGTGATAAAAGAGAAAACCTACAATCCAGATTACTAAACCCAAAAAGGATCTCATTCAAATATGAAGGAGAAATTAAAACTTTACAGACAAGCAAAAGCTCAGAGAATTCAACACCACCAAACCAGCTCTTCAACAAATGCTAAAGGATCTTCTCTAGAGAAGAAACACAGAAAAGGTGTATAAACTGGAACCCAAAACAACAAACAAATGGCAACAGAATCATACTTATCAATCAGATCAGTCACATCAGATCAATTGCTCAGTCGTGTCCGACTCTTTGCGACCCCATGAATCGCAGCACGCCAGGCCTCCCTGTCCATCACCAACTCCCGGAGTTCACCCAGACTCACGTCCATCGAGTCAGTGATGCCATCCAGCCATCTCATCCTCTGTAGTCCCCTTCTCCTCCTGCCCCCAATCCCTCCCAGCATCAGAGTCTTTTCCAATGAGTCAACTCTTTGCATGAGGCGGCCAAAGTACTGGAGTTTCAGCTTTAGCATCATTCCTTCCAAAGAAATCCCAGGGCCGATCTCCTTCAGAATGGACTGGTTGGATCTCCTTGCAGTCCAAGGGACTCTCAAGAGTCTTCTCCAACACCACAGTTCAAAAGCATCAATTCTTCGGCACTCAGCCTTCTTCGCAGTCCAACTCTCACATCCATACATGACCACTGGAAAAACCATAGCCTTGACTAGATGAACCCTTGTTGGCAAAGTAATGTCTCTGCTTTTGAATATGCTATCTAGGTTGGTCATAACTTTCCTTCCAAGGAGTAACCGTCTTTTAATTTCATGGCTGCAGTCACGATCTGTAGTGATTTTGGAGCCCAGAAAAATAAAGTCTGACACTGTTTCCACTGTTTCCCCATCTATTTCCCATGAAGTGGTGGGACCAGATGCCATGATCTTCGTTTTCTGAATGTTGAGCTTTACGCCAACTTTTTCACTCTCCACTTTCACTTTCATCAAGAGGCTTTTCAGTTCCTCTTCACTTTCTGCCATAAGGGTGGTGTCATCTGCATATCTGAGGTTATTGATATTTCTCCCGGCAATCTTGATTCCAGCTTGTGTTTCTTCCAGTCCAGCATTTCTCATGATGTACTGTGCATATAAGTTAAATAAACAGGGTGACAATATACAGCCTTGATGAACTCCTTTTCTTATCTGGAACCAGTCTGCTGTTCCATGTCCAGTTCTAACTGTTGCTTCCTGACCTGCATACAAATTTCTCAAGAGGCAGATCAGGTGGTCTGGTATTCCCATCTCTTTCAGATTTTCCACAGTGTATTGTGATCCACACAGTCGAAGGCTTTGGCATAGTCAATAACTCAGAAATAGATGATTTTCTGGAACTCTCTTGCTTTTTCAATGATCCAAAGGATGTTGGCAATTTGATCTCTGGTTCCTCTGCCTTTTTTAAAACCAGCTTGAACATCAGGAAGTTCACGGTTCACATATTGCTGAAGCCTGGCCTGGAGAATTTTGAGCATTACTTTACTAGCATGTGAGATGAGTGCAATTGTGTGATAGTTTGAGCATTCTTTGGCATTGCCTTTCTTTGGGATTGGAATGAAAACTGACCTTTTCCAGTCCTGTGGCCACTGCTCAGTTTTCCAAATTTGCTGGCATATTGAGTGCAGCACTTTCACAGCATCATCTTTCAGGATTTGGAATAGCTCAACTGGAATTCCATCACCTCCACTAGCTTTGTTCGTAGTGATGCTTTCTAAGGCCCACTTGACTTCACATTCCAGGATGTCTGGCTCTAGGTCAGTGATCACACCATCGTGATTATCTGGGTCATGAAGATCTTTTTTGTACAGTTCTTCTGTGTATTCTTGCCACCTCTTCTTAATATCTTCTGCTTCTGTTAGGTCCATACCATTTCTGTCCTTTATCGAGCCCATCTTCGCATGAAATGTTCCTTTGGTATCTCTGATTTTCTTGAAGAGATCCCTAGTCTTTCCCATTCTGTTGTTTTCCTCTATTTCTTTGCATTGATCACTGAAGAAGGCTTTCTTATCTCTTCTTGCTATTCTTTGGAACTCTGCATTCAGACGTTTATATCTTTCCTTTTCACCTTTGCTTTTCACTTCTCTTCTTTTCACAGCTAATTTGTAAGGCCTCCCCAGACAGCCATTTTTCTTTTTTGCATTTCTTTTCTATGGGAATGGCCTTGATCCCTGTCTCTTGTACAGTGTCACGACCCTCATTCCATAGTTCATCAGGCACTCTATCTATCAGATCTAGTCCCTTAAATCTGTTTCTCACTTCCACTGTATAATCATAAGGGATTTGATTTAGGTCATACCTGAACGGTCTAGTGGTTTTCCCTACTTTCTTCGATTTAAGTCTGAATTTGGCAATAAGGAGTTCATGGTCTGAGCCACAGTCAGCTCCTGGTCTTGTTTTTTGCTGACTGTATAGAGCTTCTGCATCTTTGGCTGCAAAGAATATAATCAATCTGATTTTGGTGTTGACCATCTGGTGATGTCCATGTATAGAGTCCTCTCTTGTGTTGTTGGAAGAAGGTGTTTGTTATAAACAGTGCATTTTCTTGGCAAAACTCGATTAGTCTTTGCCCCACTTCATTCCATATTCCAAGGCCAAATTTGCCTGTTACTCCAGGTGTTTCTTGACTTCCTACTTTAATAATTACCTTAAATATAAATGGACTGAATGCCCCAACCAAAAGACAAAGACTGGCTGAATGAATAGAATGAATAAAAAAACAAGACCTCTATATATGCTGTCTACAAGACACCAATCTCAAACCTTGGGACACACACAGACGTAAAGTGAAGAACTGGAAAAATATATTTCATGGAAATGGAGACCAAAAGGAAGCAGGAGTAGCAATATTCATATCAGATAAAATAGACTGTGAAATAAAGGCCATGAAAAGAAACAAAGAAGGACACTACATCATGATCAAAGGATCAATTGAAGAAGATATAACAATTATAAATATATATGCACCCAACATAGGAGCACCACAATATGTAAGGCAAATGCTAAAAAGTATGAAAGGGGAAATTAACAGGAACACAATACTGGGAGACTTTAATACCCCACTCACACTATGCATAGATCAACCAAACAGAAAATTAGCAAGGAAACACAAACTTTAAATGATACAATGGACCAGTTAGACCTAATTGATATCTATATGACATTTCACCCCAAAACAATGAATTTATCCTTTTTCTCAAGTGCACATGGAACATTCCAGGATAGACCACAACCTGGGCAATAAATCTAGCCTTGGAAAATTTTTTAAAATGAAATCGTTTCAAGCATCTTTTCTGATCACAATGCAGTAAGATTAGATGTCAACAACATAAAAAAAAAAAAAAAACTATTAAAAAATATAACGATATGGAGGCCAAAGAAAACATTTCTGAATAAACAACAAATCACAGAAGAAATCAAAAAAGAAATCAAAATATGCATAGAAACAAACAAAAATGAAAACACAACAACCCAAAACCTATGGGAATCAGTAAAAGCAGTGATAAGGGGATGGTTCATAGCAATACAAGATTACCTCAGAAACAAAAGAAAAATCAAATAAATAACCTAACTTTACACCTGAAGCAACTAGAAAAAAGAGAAATGAAGAACCTCAGGGCAGGGCTAGTAGAAGGTAAGAAATCATAAAAATTAGGGCAGAAATAAATGAAAAAGAAACAAAGGAAACTAGAGCAAAAATCAACAAAAATTAAAAGCTGGTTCTTTGAGAAGATAAATAAAATAGACAAATCAGTAGTCAGACTCATCAAAAAAATAAAAAAGGAAGAAGAATCAAATCAACAAAATTAGAAATGAAAATGGAGAAATCACAACAGAAAAAATAGAAATAGAAAGGATTATAAGATACTACTATCAACAACTATATGACAATACAGTGAACAGTTTGGAAGAAATGGATGAATTCCTAGAAAAGTATAACCTTCCAAAACTGAACCAGGAAGAAATAGAAAATCTTAACAAACACATTACAAGCACAGAAATCGAAATATAATCAAAAATCTTCCAACAAAAAGAAAAGCCCAGTACCAGATGGCTTCACAGGTGAATTCCACCACAAATTTAAAGGAGAGCTAACACCTACCTTACACAAACTCTTCCAGAAAATTGCAGAGGAAGGTAAACTTCCAAACTCATTCTACAAGGCCCCCATCACCCTAATACCAAAACCAGACAAAGATGTCACAAAAAAATAAAACTAGAGGCCAATATCACTGATAAACATACATGTAAAAATCCTCAACAAATTTCTAGCAAAGAGAATCCAATAAACACAATAAAAATATCATACATCATTACCAAGTGGGCTTCTGAGGGATGCAAGGATTCTTCAATATTTCCAAATATTGTTGTATCAATGTGATACAACACAGTAACAAATTGAAAAATTAAAAAACATGATTATCTCAATAGATGCAGAAAAAGCCTTTTACAAAATTCAACAACCATTTATGATCAAAACTCTCCAGAAAGCAGGCATAGAAGGAACATACCTCAACAAAATAAACCTGCAGCAAACATTATTCTCAATGGTGAAAAACTGAAAGCATTTCCCCTAAAGTCAGGAACAAGACAAAAGTGCCCACTCTCACCACTACTATTCAACATAGTTATGGAAGTTTTAGGCACAGCAATAAGAGAAGGAAAAGAAATAAAAGGAATCCAAACTGGAAAAGAAGCAAAACTCTCAGTGTTTGCAAATGACATGATCCTCTACATAGAAAACCTTAAAGACATGAACAGAAAATTACTAGAGCTAATCAATGAATATAGTAAAGTTGCAGGATATAAAATCAACACACAGAAATCCCTTGCATTTCTATACACTAAAAATGATAAAAAAAGAAAGAGAAATTAAGGAAACATTTTCATTCACCATTGCAACAAAAAGAGTAAAATACTTAGGAATGAATCTACCTAAAGAAACAGAAGACCAATATATAGGAAACTATAAAAACACTGCTGAAAGAAATCAAAGATGACAAAAATAGATGGAGAAATATACCATGTTAATGGATTGGAAGAATCAATATAGTGAAAATGAGTATACTACCCAAAGCAATCTACAGATTCAATGCAATCCCTATCAAGCTACCAACAGTATTTTTCACAGAACTAGAGCAAATAATTTCACAATTTGTATGGAAATACAAAAAAAAAAATGTCAAATAGCCAAAGCAATCTTGAGAAAGAAGAATGAAACTGGAGGAATCAACCTGCCTGACTTCAGATCATACTACAAACCTACAGTCATTAAGACAGTGTGGTACTGGCACAAAGACAGAAATACAGATCAACAGAACAAAACAGAAAGCCCAGAGTTAAGTTGACACACCTATGGACACCTTGTCTTACAGAAATATACACAGGAGAAAAGACAATCTCTTTAACAAGTGGTGCTGGGAAAACTGGTCAATCACTTGTAAAAGAATGAAACTAGAACACTTTCTAACACCATACACAAAAATAAACTTAAAATGGATTAAAGATCTAAATGTAAGACCAGAAACTATAAAACTCCTAGAAGAAAACATAGGCAAGACACTATCTGACATAAATCACCACTGGATCCTCTATGACCCACCTCCCAGAGTTATGGAAATGAAAGCAAAAATAAACAATTGGGAGCCTTTTAAACTGAAAAGCTTTTGCACAACGAAGGAAACTATAAGCCAACTGAAAAGACAGCCTTCAGAATAGGAGAACATAATAGCAAACGGAGCAACTGACAAAGAATTTCTCTCAAAAATATGCAAACAGCTCATGCAGCTCACTATCAGAAAAATAAATTACCCAATCAAAAAATGGGCCAAAGAACTAAACAAACATTTCTCCAAAGAAGACATACATATGGCTAACAAACACATGAAATGATGCTCAACGTCACTCATTATCACAGAAATGCAAATCAATACCACTATGAGGTACCATCTTGCACCGGTCAGAATGGCTGCAATCAAAAAGTCTACAAACAATAAATGCTGAAGAGAGTGTTGGTGGGAATTCAAACTAGTACAACCACTATGGAGAACAGTATGGAGATTCCTTAAAAAACTGGAAATAGAACTGCCATATGACCCAGCAATCCCACTGCTGGGCACACACACCAAGGAAACCAGAATTGAAAGAGACACGTGTACTACAATGTTCATCACAGCACTGTTTAAAATAGCTAGGACATGGAAGCAACCTAGATGTCCAATGGCAGATGAATGGATAAGAAAGTTGTAGTACAAATACACAATGGAACATTACTCAGCTATTAAAAAGAACACATTTAAATCAACTCTAATGAGATGGATGAAACTGAAGCCTATTAATACAGAGTGAAGTAAGTTAGAAAAACACCAATACAGTATACTAATGCATATATTTGGAATTTATAAAGATGGTAACACATGTAAACCCATGGCTGATTCATGTCAATGTATGGCAAAAACCACTACAATATTGTAAAGTAATTAGCCTCCAATTAAAATGTTTAAAAAATGAAAAAAAAAAAAGAAAGATGGTAATGATGACCCTATATGTGAGACAACAAAAGAGACACAGATATAAAAACAGACATCTGGACTCTGTAGGAGTAGGCGAGGGTGGGATGATTTGAGTGATTAGCATTGAAACATGTATATTACCATATGTGAAATAACCAACCAGTCCAAGTTTAATGCATAAAACAGGGCCCTCAAAGCCTGTGTACTGGGACAACCCAGAGGGATGGGATGGGAAGGGGTGTGGGAGAGGTTTTCAGGATGGGAGACACATGTACACCGTGGCTGATTCATGTCAATATATGTCAAACCACCACATTACTGTAAAGTAATTAGCCTCCAATTAAAATAAATAATGCAATTTAAAAACAGAACAATTTTCACAGGTTCATAACATTGTACAGGAGGTGGTAACCAAAATCATTCCCCAGAAAAAAAAAATGCAAGAAGAGCAACTGGTTGTCTAAGGAAGCCTAACAAATAGCTGAGAAAAGAAGAGTAACAAAAGGCAAAGGAGAAAGTTAAAGATATACTCAATACAGAGTTATAGAGAATATCAAGGAGAGATAAGATAGCCCTCTTAAGTGAACAATACAAAGAAATATAGAAAAAACTTAGAATGTGAAAGAGTACAGATCTCTTCAAGAAAACTCGAGACATCAGTGGAAAATTTCATGGAAACATGGGTGCAATAAAGGACAGAAATGGAAAGGATGTAACACAAGCAATAGAGATTAAGAAGTGGCAAGAGTACAGAAAACTATCCAAAAAAGCTCTTAATGACCCAGATAACCATGATGGTGTGGTCACTCACCTAGACCCAGACATCCTGGAGTGTG
This sequence comes from Bos taurus, assembly GCF_002263795.3. NCBI lineage: Eukaryota > Metazoa > Chordata > Mammalia > Artiodactyla > Bovidae > Bos > Bos taurus. The sequence continues at coordinate 82,125,219 of NC_037357.1, read as the reverse complement.
AAGTCAAGTGGGCCTTAGGAAGCATTATAACGAACAAAGCTAGCAGAGGTGATGGAATTCAAGCTGAGCTATTTAGAATTTTCAAGATGATACTTTTACAGTGCTGCACTCAATATTTCAGCAAATTTGGAAAACTCAATAGTGTCCACAGGAATGGAAAATATCAGTTTCCATTCCAATCCCAAAGAAAGACAATGCTAAAGAATGTTCAAACAAGCATACAATAGCAGTTATTTTCATATGGTACCAAGGTAATGCTCAAAATCCTTCAAGCTAGACTTTAAGAATATGTGAACCAAGAAATTCCAGGTGTACAAGATAGATGTACAAAAGGCAGAGGAACCAGAAATCAAATTGCCAACATTTGTTGAATCACAGAAAAAGCAAGGGAGTTCCAGAAAAAAAAAAAAAGCATCTATTTCTGATTCACTGAATACATGAAGACATTTGAATGTGTGGATAAAAACAAATTGTGGGAAATTTTAAAAAGAGATGGAATACCAGCCCACCTTACCTATCCTGTGAGGAACCTGCATGCAGGTCAACAATCAACAGGTAGAATCAGACAAGCAATAATGGACTGGTTCAGTTGAGAAAGGGATATGTTAAGGCTGTATATTGTCACCCTGATTATTTAACTTCTATGCAGAGTTGAGTTCAGTTCAGTTCAGTCGCTCAGTCGTGTCCGACTCTTTGTGACCCCCTGAGCCGCAGCATGCCAGGCCTCCCTGTCCACCACGAACTCTTGGAGTCTACCCAAACCCATGTCCATTGATTTGGTGATACCATGCAACCATCTCATCCTCAGTCATCCCCTTCTCCTCCTGCCCTCAATTGTTCCCAGAATCAGGGTCTTTCCCAATGAGTCAGCTCTTTACATCAGGTGGCAAAAGTATTGGGAGTTTCAGCTTCAATATCAGTCCTTCCAATGAGCACGCAGAACTGATCTCCTTTAGGATGGACTGGTTGGATCTCCTTGCAGTCCAAGGGACTCTCAAGAGTCTTCTCCAACACCACAGTTTAAAAGCATCAATTCTTCGGCACTCAGCTTTCTTTATAAGTCCAACTCTCACATCCATACATGACTACTGGAAAAACCATAGCCTTGACTAGACAGAACTTTGTTGGCAAAGTAATGTCTCTCCTTTTGAATATGCTATCTAGGTTGGTCATAACTTTCCTTCCAAAGAATCAGCGTCTTTTAATTTCATGGCTGCAATCACCATGTGCAGTGATTTTGGAGCCCAAAAAAATAAAGTCTGACATTGTTTCCACTGTTTCCCCATCTATTTCCCATGAAGTGATGGGACCAGATGCCATGATCTTAGTTTTCTGAATGCTGAGCTTTAAGCCAACTTTTTCACCCTCCTTTTTCACTTTTGTAAAGAGGCTCTTTAGTTCTTCTTCGCTTTCTGCCATAAGGGTGGTGTCATCTGCACATCTGAGGTTATTGATATTTCTCCTGGTAATCTTGATTCCAGCTTGTGCCTCCTCCAGCCCAGCATTTCTAATGATGTACTCTGCATATAAGTTAAATAAGCAGGATGACAATATACAGCCTTGACGTACTCCTTTTCCTATTTGGAACCAGTCTGCTATTCCACCTCCAGTTCTAACTGTTGCTTCCTGACCTGCATACAGGTTTCTCAGGAGGCAGGTCAGGTAGTCTGATATTCCCATCTCTTTCAGAATTTTCCACAGTTTATTGTGATCCACACAGTCAAAGGCTTTGGCATAGTCAATAAAGCAGAAATAGATGCTTTTCTGAAACTCTCTTGCTTTTTTGATGATTCAACAGATGTTGGCAATTTGATCTCTGGTTCCTCTGCCTTTTCTAAAACCAGCTTGAACACATGGAAGTTCACAGTTCACATATTGCTAAAGCCTGGCTTGGAATTCCATGTTCATGGGCTGGAAGGGTCAATATTGTGAAAATGACTAAACTACCAAATTCAGTCTACAGATTCAGTGTGTTTCCTATCAAATTACCAATGGCATTTTTCACAGAACTAGAACAAAAAATTTCACAGTTCATATGGATACATAAAAGACTCAGAAAAACCAAAGCAAAGTTGAGAAAGAAGACTGGTCCTGCAGGAATTAACCTTCATGACTTCAGACTATATTACAAATCTACAGCCATCAAGACAGTATGGTACTGGCACAAAAACAGAAATATACACCAAAGAAACAAGATAGAAACCCCAGAGGTAAACCCACACACTTCTGAGTACCTTATTTTTTAAAATAGAGACAAGAATATACAATGGGGAAAAGATAGCTTCTTCAATAAGTGGTGCTAGGAAAACTAGACAGCTACATGTAAAATAAAGAAATTAGAACACTTTGTAACATCATACTCAAAGATGAACTCAAAATAGATTAAGACCTAGATGTAAGACCAGAAACTACAGAATTCTCAGAGGAAAACATACCCAGAACACACGATGACATAAATCAAAGCAAGATCCTCTATTGTTTACCTCCTAGAGTGACGGAAATAAAAACAAAAATAAACAGGTGGGACGTAATTAAACTTAAAAGCTTTGGCACAGTAAAAGAAACTATAAACAAGGTGAAAAGACAGTCCTCAGAATGGGAGAAAATAATAGCAAATGAAACAACTGACAACAGATTAATTTCCAAAATATATAAGCAGCCCATACAAGTCAATACCAGAAAAGCAAACAACCCAATCAAAAAGTAGGGAAAAGACCTAAACAGACATTTCTCCAAAGAAGACATAGATAGCTAACAACACATGAAAAGATGTTCAACATTGCTCATTTTTAGAGAAATGCACATCAAAACTACAATCAAATATCACCTCACACCAGTCAGAAGAGCCATCATTAAAAGTCTACAAACAATAAATGCTGGAGAGGGTGTGTAGAAAAGTGAACCTCTTGCACTGCTGGTGCATATGTAAATTGATACAGCCAGTATGGACACATTACAGAGATTCCTTAAAGGCTAGGAATAAAACCACTGTAAGACCCAGCAATCCCACTAGGCTGAGGCAACCAAACCTGAAAAAGATATATGTACACCAGTGTTCAATGAAGCACTATTTACAATAGGTAGAACATGGAAGCAACCTAGATGTCCATAGACAGATGAACGGACAAAGAAGCTATGCTACATATACAATGGAATATTGTTGTTATTCAGTCACTCAATCGTGTCCAACTCTGCACCCCCATGGACTATATCATGCCAGGTTTCCCTGTCCTTCAACATTTCCCAGAGTTTGCTCAAACACATGTCCATTGACTCGGTGATGGCATCCAACCATCTTGTCCTCTGTCATCCCTTTCTCCTCCTGCCTTCAATCTTTCCCAGTATCAGGTCTTTTCTAAAGAGTTGGGTCTTCACGTCAGGTGGCCAAAGTATTGGAGCTTCAGTATCAGTCCTTCCGATGAATATTTAGGATTGATTTCCTTTAGAATTCTCTGGTTAGATCTCCTCTGCAGACCAAGGGACTCTCAAAAGTCTTCCCCAAAACTGCACTTCAAAACCATCAATTTTTTGGTGCAACGCTCTCCTATGGTCCAACTCTCACATCCACACATGACTACTGGAAAAACCATAGCTTGGACTAGATGGACCTTTGTTTGCAAATTAATGTCTCTGCTTTTTAATATGCTGTCTAGATTGGTCATAGTTGTTCTTCCAAGGAGCAGGGATCTTTTAATTTCATGGCTGCAGTCACCATCTGCAGTGATTTTGGAGCCCAAGAAAATAAAGTCGGTCATTGTTTCCATTGTTTTCACATCTCTTTGCCATGAAGTGATGGGATCAGATGCCATAATGTTAGTTTTTTGAGTATTGAATTTTAACCCAGTTTTTTCACTCTCTTCTTTCACCTTCATCAAGAGACTCTTTACTTCCTCTTTGCTATCTGTCATAAGGCTGGTGTCATCTGCATATTCAAGCTTATTGATATTTCTCCCTGCAATCTTGATTCCAGCTTGTGTTTCATCCAGCATGGCATTTTGCATGATGCATTCTGCATATAAGCTAAATAAGCAGGGTGACAATATACAGCCCTAATGTACTCCTTTCCCAATTTTGAACCAGTCCATTTTTCCATGTCTGGTTCTAACTGCTGTTTCTTGACCTGCATACAGGTTTTGCAGGAGCAGATAAGGTGGTCCAGTAGTCCTCATGTCTTTAAAAATTCTCCAGTTTGTTGTGATCCACACAGTCAAAGGCTTTAGTGTAGTCATGAAGCAGAAGTAGATGTTCTTCTGGAATTCTCTTGATTTTACTATGATCCAACAGATGTTGGCAATTTGATCTCTGGTTCTTCTTCCTTTTCTAAACAGCTTGAACATCTGGAAGTTCTGAGTTCATGTACTGTTGAAGCTTAGCTTGGAGAATTTTGAGCATTACTTTCCTGGCATGTGAAATGAGTGCAATTGTGTGGCAGTTTGAACATTCTTTGGCATTGCCCTTCTTTGATATTAGAATGAAAAGTGACGTTTTCCAGTCCTGTGGCCACTGATGAGTTTTCCATACTGGCTGGCATATTTAGCGAGCACTTTTAGGATTTTAGGATCCGATCCCATCACTTCATGGGAAATAGATGGGGAAACAGTGGAAAGAGTGTCAGACTTTATTTTTTGGGCTCCAAAATTACTGCAGATGGTGACTGCAGCCATGAAATTAAAAGACGGTTACTCCTTGGAAGGAAAGTTATGTCCAACCTAGATAGAATATTCAAAAGCAGAGACATTACTTTGCCAACAAAGGTCCGCCTAGTCAAGGTTATGGTTTTTCCAGTGGTCATGTATGGATGTGAGAGTTGGACTGTGAAGAAGCCTGAGTGCCGAAGAATTGATGATTTTGAACTGTGGTGTTGGAGAAGACTCTTCAGAGTCCCTTGAACTGCAAGGAGATCCAACCAGTCCATTCTGAAGGAGATTGGCCCTGGGATTTCTCTGGAAGGAATGATGCTAAAGCTGAAACTCCAGTACTTTGGACACCTCATGCGAAAAGTTGACTTATTGGAAAAGACTCTGATGCTGGGAGGGATTGGGGGCAGGAGGAGAAGGGGACGACAGAGGATGAGATGGCTGGATGGCATCACTGACTCGATGGACGTGAGTCTGAGTGAACTTCGGGAGTTGGTGATGGAAAGGGAGGTCTGGCGTGCTGCGATTCATGGGGTCACAAAGAGTTGGACACAACTGAGTGACTAAACTGAACTGATCTTTAGGATTTAAAATAGCATAAATGGAATTCCATCACCTCCACTAGCTTTGTTCATAGTGATGCTTCCTAAGGCCCACTTGACTTCTCACAATGGAATATTACCCAGTGATAAAAAAGCATGCATTTGAGTTACTTCTAATGAGGTGGATTAACCTAGAGCCTATTATACAGAGTGAAGTAAGTCAGGAAGAGAAAGATAAATAGCATATATGAATGCACATATATGGAAAAGAGCTTCTTAATGAGGCTGAAAACAGGAGAGTGAAAAAGCTGGCTTATATAACTCAACACAACAAACTAAGATCATGGCTCTGGTCCCATCACTTCATGGCAAATAGATGGGGCAAATGTGGAAACAGTGACAGATTTTTTTTCTTGGGCTCCAAAATCACTGAGCATAGTGACTGCAACCATGAAATTAAAAGACACTTGCTCTTTGGGAGGAATGTTATGACAAACCTAGACAGTATATTAAAAAGCAGAGACATCACTTTTGTGACAAAGGTCCATATATTCAAAGCTATGGTTTTTCCAGTAGTCATGTATGGATGTGAGAATTGGACCATAAAGAAGGCTGCTGCTGCTACTGCTAAGTCACTTCAGTCATGTCTGACTGTGCGACCCCATAGATGGCAGCCCACCAGGCTCCCCCATCCCTGGGATTCTCCAGGCAAGAACACTGAAGTAGATTGCCATTTCCTTCCCCAATGCCTGAAAGTGAAAAGTGAAAGTGAAGTCACTGAGTCATGTCCAACTCTTAACGACCCCATGGACTGCAGCCTACCAGGCTCTTCCATCCATGGGATTTTCCAGGCAAGAGTACTGGAGTGGGTTGCCATTGACAAATTGATGCTTTCCAACTGTGGTGCTACTGAAGACTCTTGAGGGTTCCTCAGACACCAAGGAGATCAAACCAGTCAATTCTAAAGGAAATCAACCCTGAATATTCATTGGAAGGACTGATGCATGAAGCTCAAGCTCCAATACTTTGGCCACCTGACGCAAAGAACAGACTCACTGGAAAAGACCGTGATGCTGGGAAAGATGGAGGGCAAGAGAGTAAGGGGGCAACAGAGGGTGAGATGGCTAGATAGTATCACTGACTCAGTGGACATGATTTTGAGCAAACTCCAAGAGGTGGTGAAGGGCAGGGAACCCTGGCACGTTGCATTCATGGGGATGCAAAAAGTTGGACACATCTTATTGACAGAACAACAACTTTTAAACAGAAACTCTGCAGTTGAGAAGGGAGTAACACAATATATGTAAAGGAATGGAAGCGGGAAATCTACAACTAAGAATACTCTACCCAGCAAGGCTTTCATTCACATTTGATGGAGATATTAAAAAATTTTACAGACAAGTGAAAGTTAAAAGACTTCAGCACTACCATACCAGCCTTATAAGAAATGTTAAAGGGATTTCTACAAGCAATAGAAAAGCCACAACTTGAAATATGAAAATTATGAAATAAAAAATCTCATTGATAAAGGCAGATACATAGTAAAGTTTATAAATCATGGATGTATAAAATGAGTAAGACAGTTACAAGCAAAAGCAGTAAAATAACCTATATGCAGAATAAGTGTATAAAGGAAACCTGTAAGAAAAAGATGCAAAATATGATGTCAAAAACAGTAAACAGGGTTGTTGTTATTTAGTCGCTAAGTCATGTCTGACTCTTGTGCAACCCTATAGACTTTAGCATGCCAGGCTCTTCCGTCAATGGGATTTCCCAGGCAAGAGTATTGGAGTGGGTTCCCATTTTCTTCTCCAGGGGACCTTCCTGACAAAGGCATTGAACTCACATCTCCTACACTAGCATGCAGATTCTTTACCGCTGAGTCACTGGGTAAGGCCAGTAAACAAGCTGGGGGAGCAAAAAGATATAGTTATTAATATGTAGTTGACTTTAAAAGATGAGAAATTTAAAATAATCACATATATAGTTACAGATATACATATAGATTGTTGTACATAAACCTCATGATACCCATAAACCAAAAATCCATATCAGATACACACACAAATATGGTAGAAAGGAATTCTACCATAACACTGAAGACAGTCATCAAATCATAAGGGAATATAGTGAAAGAAGAAGAAAGAAACAAAAAAGAAGCTCCAAAGCAACTAAAAACAACAAAATGACAATAAGAAAAACAACCTCAAATGTAAATTGACTAAATGCTCAAATCAAAAGATAAAGAGTACTTGAATGGATATAAAAACAAGGCCCATCTATATGGATACAAAAACAAGATCTATATATATGCTGCCTACAAAAATCTCATTTCAGATCTAACAACACACACAGACGAAAAGTGAGAAAAAGAAAAATAAATTCCATGCACCTGGAAATAAAAATAAAGCCAGAGTAGCAATAATTCTATCATTAAAAAAAAAGACTTCTAAACAAAGGAGGTAACAAGAACAAAAGAAGGGCATTACATAATAATCAATTCATCAAAGAAAAAAAATTATAAATACATATGCACCCATCATAGAAGTACCTAAATACATAACACACATATTAATAGATACTAAGGGAGATATTTATAGTAACAAAATAATAATAGGAGATTTTAACATCCCCCTTATAGCAAATGGACAGGTAATCCAGACAGACGATGCACAATGAAACATTAACAACAAAAAACTCATTAACAACACATTACACCACTGGACTCAATAGATAGATGTAGGAGATTCCACACAAAAGTAGAAATTACATTTGTCTCAAGTGCACATGGGTCATTGTCCAAAATAGATCACATGGTATGCCAAAAAACAAGTCTCCATAAATTTAAGAAAACTGAAAGCACATGAAGTATCTTCTTTGACCATAACCTTATGAGACTAGAACACAACAATAAGAAAAAACCTGCAGAAGAAAAAACCTGCAGAAAACAAACATGTGGAGGTTAAACAATATGCTATTAATCATCTGATTGATCACTGAAGAAATTAAAAAGTTAAAATATCTAAAGACAAGTGAAAGGGAACACACAGTGGTCCAAAATCTATGGGATACAGAAAAAGTATTTCTAAGAGGAAAGTTTACAGGAAACCATGGCTACCACAAGAAACAAGAAAAAGCTGAAATAAACAACCTAACCTTATAACTAAAGGAACTAGGGGAAAAAAAGAACTGACAAAACCACAAGTTAGTAGATGGAAAAAATATTAAAGGCCAGAATAAAAATAAATAAAATAGAGGCTAAAAAAATAATAGAAAAGAACAATGAAATTAAAGGCTGGCTTTTTTAATGTAAAAAAAAAAAATTGATAAACTTTTTGCTAAACACATGAGAAAGCCCAAATAAGTAAAATCAGAAATTAAAAAGGAGACGTTACAACCAACACCACATAAATACATAAGGTCATAATCAATAATTACCAATACTTACAGGCCTACAAAATGAACAACATAGAAGACACGGACAAATTTCTAGAAATGTCCAATAGCCCAAGACTGAACCAGGAAAAATAGAAAATATGAACACACCTATTTCCAGTAATGAAACTGAAACAGTAATAAGAAACAACTCCCAGCAAGCAAAAGTGCAGGACTTTTCACTTTTCTCTGTTGGGAGTTGTTTTTATTACTGACTCAATTTCAATACAGATAATTTCTACCAACATTTAGAGGAAAGTTAACACCTATTCTTCTGAAATTATTACCAAAGAATGCATAGGAAGGAATTTTCATGAAATCATTCCATGAAGCCAGCCTCATCCTGATATCAAAATCATACAAAGATATTACATAAAAAGAAAATTAGGGCTCAAAATCACTGATGAACGTATACACAAAATCCTTAACAAAGTATTAGCAAACTGAATTCAACAATACATTAAGAGGATCATGCTGCTGCTGCTGCGGCTAAGTCGCTTCATTCGTGTCTGACTCTGTGCGACCCCATAGATGGCAGCCCACCAGGCTCCCCCGTCCCTGGGATTCTCCAGGCAAGAACACTGGAGTAGGTTGCCATTTCCTTCTCCAATGCCTGAAAGTGAAAAGTGAAAGTGAAGTCGCTCAGTCGTGTCCAACTCTTAGCGACCCCATGGACTGCAGCCCACCAGGCTCCTCCGTCCATGGGACTTTCCAGGCAAGAGTACTGGAGTGGGGTGCCATTGCCTTCTCTGTAAGAGGATCATACAACATGATAAATTGGGATTTATCCCATGGATGCAAGGATGGTTCAATGTCCACAAATTAATCAGTGTGATACATCACATTAACAAATTGAAGAATAAAAATCATATGATCATCTCAATGGACAAGAAAAGAGTTTTTGACAAAATTCAGTACTCATTTATGGTAAAAAAAAAAAAAAAAAACTCTCAACAAAGTGGATATAGAAGGAACATACAGCAATACAACAAAGACCATATATGATATGCACACAAATAACAACATAAAGAATGATTAAAGCTGAAAGCATTTCCTCTAAGATCAAGACAAAGATGCCCATTCTCACCAGTTTGAGGGCTAACATCTTAAATACACAGAGAACTCATACAACTCAAAAAAAAAAAAATACCACCCAATTTAAAAAACAGAAGAGTAGACATTTTAACAAAGCCATATAGGTAGGCAATAGGCACGAGAAAAGATGCCCAACATAACTAATCATCAAGGAAATTCAATTCAAACCCAAAATGAGATATCACCTTACACCTCACACCTGTCAGAATGACTATTTTCAAAAAGACAACAAATGTCAGCAATAATGTGGGAAAAAATGGAAGCCTCATGCACTTGGTAGGAACGTAAATTGGTGCAGTCATTATGGAAAAAGTATGGGCATTCCTCAAAAAATGAAAGAAGCATATGATCTAACTCTAATCATGGGAATTTATTTGAAGAAAACAAAAATACTAATTCAAAAATATATATGCAACCCTATGTTCATTGAAGCATTATTTACAATAGCCCAGATAAAGAAGCAACCTAAGTGCCCATCAAAAAGTAACCGATAAATAAGATGTGGGATATACATCCAATGGAATATTACTCAGCCACAAAATAATGAAATCTTGCAATTTGCAGTAACATGCATACACCTAGAAGGTATTATACTAAATAAGTTTGACAGAGACCCAAATATTACATGATTTCATCTGTATGTGGAATCTATAAAACAAATGAAATTACAAAACAGAAACAGTCATACATTCAGAGAACAAAAAAGTGGTTGCCACTTCTACACTCTTGTGGAAATGTAAATTGATACAGCCACTATGGAGAAGAGTATGGATATTCCTAAGAAACTAAAAATAGAGTTACCATATGATTCAGCAATCCCAGTCCTGGGCATATACCCAGAGTAAACCACAATTTGAAAAAATACATGTGCTGGAATGTTCATTGTGGCAGTATTTGTAATAGCCAGGACATGGAAGCAAATTAAATGTACATTGACAGAGGAATAAAGATGTGGTATATAAATATATATATGTTACCACATGATATTTGTCCTTCTCTGACATGTCACTCAGTATGACAATTTAAATCCATAGATGTTACTGCAAATGGCATTATTTTATTATTTTTCTATGGTGGAGTAATATCAATAACCTCAGACATGCAGATGACACCACCCTTATGGCAGAAAGTGAAGAGGAACTCAAAAGCCTCTTGATGAAGGTGAAAGTGGAGAGTGAAAAAGTTGGTTTAAAGCTCAACATTCAGAAAACAAAGATCATGGCAACTGGTCCCACCACTTCATGGGAAATAGATGGGGAAACAGTGGAAACAGTGTCAGACTTTATTTTTCTGGGCTCCAAAATTACTGCAGATGGTGACTGCAGCCATGAAATTAAAAGACGCTTACTCCTTGGAAGGAAAGTTATGACCAACCTAGATAGCATATTCAAAAGCAGAGACATTACTTTGCCAACAAAGGTCCGTCTAGTCAAGTCTATGGTTTTTCCAGTGGTCATGTATGGATGTGAGAGTTGGACTGTGAAGAAGGCTGAGCACCGAAGAATTGATGCTTTTGAACTGTGGTGTTGGAGAAGACTCTTGAGAGTCCCTTGGACTGCAAGGAGATCCAACCAGTCCATTCTAAAGGAGATCAGCCCTGGGATTTCTTTGGAAGGAATGATGCTAAAGCTGAAACTCCAGTACTTTGGCCACCTCATGCGAAGAGTTGACTCATTGGAAAAGACTGATGCTGGGAGGGATTGGGGGCAGGAGGAGAAGGGGATGGCAGAGGATGAGATGGCTGGATGGCATCGCTGACTCGATGGACGTGAGTCTCAGTGAACTCTGGGAGTTGGTGATGGACAGGGAGGCCTGGCGTGCTGCGATTCATGGGGTCGCAAAGAGTAGGACACGACTGAGCGACTGATCTGATCTAAACTGATGGTGGAGTAACATTTTATGGCTGAATAACATATATATATATATCAGAGAAGGCAATGGCACCCCACTCCAGTGTTCTTGCCTGGAGAATCCCAGGGACGGGGAAGCCTGGTTGGCTGCCGTCTACGGGGTCGCAAAGAGTCGGACATGACTGAAGTGACTTAGCAGCAGCAACATATATATATATATATATATATATATATATATATATATATATATAAAACAAATATATTATTATAAGTGTATATGCTGTTATTGTTTAGTCGCTAAGTCATCTCTGACTCTTTTGAGACCCCAACTCTTCTGTCCATGAGATTTCCCAGGCAAGAATACTGGAATGGGTTGCCATTTCCATCTCCAAGGTATCTTCCCAACCTAGGGATCAAACCCATATCTCCTGCATTGTCAGGCACATTCTTTACTACTGAACCACCAGGGAACCCCAATATAATTCAGCCATAAATATTACTCAGAGTCTTTACTATTGAGCCACCAGGGAAGCCCAGTATCACTCAGCCACTAAAAAAAAAAAGAATGAAATAATGCCATTTGCAGTAACATGGATGGACCTAGAGATTGTCATACTCAGTGAAGTGAGACAGTGAAGGACAAATATTGCATGATATCACTTATATGTTAAATCTTAAAAAGTGGTACAAATGAACATATTTATAAAACAGAAATAAAGCTATAGAAAACAATCTTATGGTTACCGAGGGGAAGGGGGGGGAGAGATAAATGGAAGATTGAGATCAAAACATATACACACTAATATATATAAAATAGGGCCACCCAGGTGGTACAGTGGTAAAGAATCTGCCTGCAAATACAAGAGATGCCAGAGACATGGGTTTGATCCCTGGGTCAAGATGACCCACTGGAGTAGGAGATGGCACCCCACTCCAGTACTCTTGCCTGGAAAATCCCATGGGCGGAGGAGCCTGGTGGGCTGCAGTCCATAGGGTTGCTACGAGTCAGACATGACTGAGTGACTTCATTTTCACTTTTCACTTTCATGCATTGGAGAAGGAAATGGCAACCCACTCCAGTGTTCTTGCCTGGAGAATCCCAGGGATGGGGGAGCCTAGTGGGCTGCTGTCTATGGGGTCGCACAGAGTCGGACAGGACTGAAGTGACTTAGCAGTAGCAGTAAGCGTACACACACACACACACACACACAAATAAAATAGATAAACTAATAACAACCTACTGTATAGCACATGGAATTGTACTCAATACATTGTAATGATCATATGGGGAAAGAATCCATAAAAAGAGTGTATGTATAACTGATTAACTTTGTTGAACAGCAAAAAGTAATACAAAATTGTAAGTCAACTATACTCCAATAAAATTTAAAAAAATAAATGAATGTGGGCTTATTTTTTTATGTCCATGGGAAGTGATTCATGGTCAATTTCCACAATATGTCAAGAAGATGTTTTATATCTGAGTACTAATACCTTATGTTTAGTCTATAATTTAATACTATTTACTGCATGCTCTGTCACTGTAATATTAATAAAACAATGATGGTTCTACAAATAAAGTTTTAATTACTATCACACACACACACAAAAAAAATAAATACTAGAGATATAAAGTATGGGATGATAAATATAATTAACACTGCTGTATGTTATATATGAAAGTAGTTAAAAGAACAAATCCTGAGAATTTTCATTACAAGGAAAACGATTTTTACTATTTAATTTTGCCTCTATATGATATGATAAATATTCACTAAACATGCTGTGACCATCACATCATGATGTATGCAAGTGCTATACATGTTTTATGCTATATACATTAAATTTATAGAATGCTATATGTCCATTATATCTCAATAAAACCAGAAGAAAAAATATATATATACACATATCTTCAGTTGAATTTTAGAAAATAAAATTTTAAAAAGCAATAGACAATTGAGAGTAATCCAAATTCTCATGAAAAACTGAGATTGACTGCAATAGTAATTTTACAATTATAAATGATTATAAATAAATAATAACTATGATGCATATCTTCTTCTCTTATCTGACACAAAAGGCATTTGCATAAAACTTTATGCATATGATTGCATTTTGGGGACTGTAACATACAAAAACATATTTTTTAGAATATAATCACAAAGAAGGAACATGAAAGCAAAACTTTAATAGAGTGCGACACAAAATGGTAACTTTCAAAAAAAAAAAAATGAAGAGAACAAGAAATTATACCCAAGAAAGTCAGTATAGCAAACTCCATAAATGTATGCTTATTCTCCTTTCTTCTCTCAACTTCTTTAAAAGGTAATTATAACATGAATTATTAGTTTTCTAAATATACAGATGTAACACATATATCAAAAATGGTATTTAAAACAGAAAAAAACCAGTAAGTGAGAAATATATGAACAAAAAAGATATGAAATATATTTAAAAAGTAAAATGGCAGATAGAAATCCAACTATTTCAATAACAGCATTAAGTGTAAATTAATTAAATAACTGAATCAAAAGATGGTGAGTGATATATAAAAAGAGAACATCTTATGTGTGTATATCTGAGTCACTTTGCTGTACTGCAGAGATAGGCACAACATTGTAAATCAACTATACGTCAATAAATAAAATAAAAGATAGTGAGTGACAAAATGGATTTTAAAAATATCATCTGTATGCTCTTTACAGGACACACATATCACATTCAAAGATACAAATATGTCAAAAGTAAAAAGATGTAATAGATACACAAAAGCTTTAGTGGCTATATACATATCAGATGAAACATATCTCAAAGCACAATGATACTAGAAATAAAGAAAAACACTGCACAGTGATAAAAGGCCTAATCCATCATGAAGTTATAAAAACTATAAACCTATGTGTACCTAACAATAGAGTCATCAAAATACATGGAGCAAACAGTGACAAAATTGAAGGGAGAAATAAACAATTCAAGAATAAAAGTTGAAGAGGAACAAGATGGCAGAGGAGTAGGTGGATGTGGAGTACATCTCTCTCCATGGATACATCAGGAATACACCTTCTGACACAGAAGTGCTTGCAGAACACCAGCTGAGAGTGGTCAGGAGTACCTGGCCACCAGAGAAGAATATATAGAACCATGCAAAACTCGGTGGGCTTCCCTAATAGCTCAGTTAGTAAAGAACCCACCTGGAATGCTGGAGACTCTGGTTCGATTCCTGAGTCGGGAAGATCCACGGGAGAAGGGATAGGCTACCCACTCCAGTATTCCTGGGCTTCCCTTGTGGTTCAGCTGGTAAAGAACCACATTGTGGTTCTGCCTGCAATGCAGGAGACCTGGGTTGGATCCCTGGGTTGGGAAGATCCCCTGGAGAAGGGAAAGGCTAGCCACTCCAGTATTCTGGCCTGGAGAATTCCATGGACTGTATAGTCCATGGGGTTGCAAAGAGTTGGACACAACTGAGTGACTTTCACTTTTAAAACTGGGTAAGAGGAAGGAATTAGGAGGAAAAACAAAATAGTTAGCAGGACTAGACCTGCCCTTGGTGGGTTGGGGAACTGAAGCAGGGGTCCGATCCCCACATCGGGGCAACTGTTTTGGTCAGAGCAGAAACATTTGAGGCTGAGAATGAAGCAGCTGATCTGTGGCAACCTAAATGGAATGAGAATGACACAGACTATCCTTGCCACAGTTATACATACCCTGGACAGGGAACAGGTCCCATACAAGGCACATCAATTGGGAGCTGGAGCATAGAGACTATAGAGAAATCCAAGGCCGAGGTCTGCTGTTGACTGAAGGAAGACAGCCCGAGGGGACATGAGGAAGGTGATTGTGGTGGGAAATGCTTGCAGAGGAAATCCAGGCAGCCATGGAAGGAACGTGATACTGCTGAGTCATGTGTATGGGGTGGAGTTACCACCATAGCCTCCCTCTCCTCACACATCAGCATCCACAGCTGAACAACAGAGGCTGGCTCTTCAAGCACCTGACGTGCCCTGAGCAACAGAGTAGGACACCAGCCAGGGTGACCCTTTAAGTGCCTGACGCACCAAACCACAGAGAAGGACCCCAGTCAGGAAAGAACTTTTAGTGCCTGACTTGTCAAACACCAGCAGAGTAGGATCCCAGCCAGGGGCCCCTTTATATACCTGACGAGCTGAGCAACAGAGAAGGACCACAGGCAGGGGAGCCCTCTAAATGCCTGAATGGCTGGAACAATGGAGGACTAGCCAAATAGACCCTCTGATCTCCAGCTGCCAGAGGCTAGAAAAAGACTTCTGATAGGGCCATCACTCCTGTGGCTGAGGCAGTCCGTGTCTCCACACACTTGGCACCGCCAAGGTCCCCACGACCCAAGCAGCTGCACCGCCTTCACACTCAGTCCTCACTGGGGCAGAGGTGACCCAGGCAAGAAAAAGGTATGTGCATTCTGAGTTGCTTTGGTCGTATCCAACTCTTTGCAACCCTGTGGACTATGGTCTGCCAGGCTTCTCTGTCTGGCAGATTCTCCAGGCAGCAATACTGGCATGGGTAGCCATATCCTTCTACAGCACCAAATTTACTGCTGCCCTAGCCACCAACTCCCCTGAGTACCTGGTGCTGCCAGGGCCCCTGCTACCCAAGCAGCTATACCATCTCCACACCTGGCACTCTCTGGGGCAGAACCAAGTCCTCCAGGGCAGCTTCAGGGGCAAACCCCTGTGGATGACCCGCATGCAGAGGTGGAGATAAAACTACAACTGAAACCCAGGGGCAGTGTGGCTAAAGAAGAGGAACCAAAACCTTCCCACCAGCTGTACAAGCTGCAGATTAAATCCACATTATCAACTAGTCAGACTCTGTGTCTATGGAATATATAAAAGAACAATTAGAGTTCTCACAAAAGAAAACACCCTAGTTGCGACAACTGTGGACATTGGAGGCAAGAACACACAGGAGTAGGACCAGATTAGAGTCTGAGCTTCCCCCACAGCAGATCCAGAGACCAGAGACCAGAGAAGTTTGGAGAGCATTCTAGGGAGGTGAGGTGGACTGTTAACTCCCAGCAAGGAAAAGGACGCTGACAGCAGAGACTCAAGAAAAACATTTATTATTCTTATATTTTGACTTGTTCTGTAATTTATTCTGGATTTTGCTTTGTTTTGTTTTTCCCTACTTTCCCCACCTCTGTTGTTTTAGTTGTTGAATTTATTAGTATTATCAAATCTAATTGAGCTTTTGAGAATTTTTTTTTTCCAATCACATTTTTTATATCTAGTTGGCCTTTTGAAGTTCTGTGGAATTTTCCTTTTTTTTTTTCTTTTTTTCTCTCTTTTTAATTTTAATTTTTGAATTTTTAAAGTTATTAATTTTTCTACATTTATTACTTTGTTTCCTTTTACTATTGTTCTTTTCCCCTTGCAGATAATCTTTAATATATATAAATCTTCCTTATCTACCTCTATTTAACTTTGCATTTCTCTTCTTTCTTTTATTTCTTTCTCTTTCTCACCTTTCTTTCCTTTCTCTTTCTCATCATATTTGTTAGTTTTGTTTTTGTTGCTTTATTCCCCATTCAGCACATTGCTTTAGTTTTCTGGTCTGTGCTTTTGATAGTTTTGTTCTTAACTGTTGGATATCATTTTTGGTTTCCTTTATTTGCCAGGTCAATCTATTGTACTTTTTTTTTTTTTTTTGGACTGTTTTGATTTTGCTTATAGGTGTATATGTATCTGTGTATATTCCGTTATTTTACTTATTATTTGCCTGATTTTGTAATTGCCATTTGTCTGGGGTGAGTCTTTTGTTTATCATTTTTGGGTCTTTGTTTTAATCTCATTTAATGCCATAACACCACCTTTGGAATCTCCATTCACAACCAGAGATCAAGCCCTGAGCCTTTGGAGTGGGAGCACTGACTCCAAGTCCCTAGACTGCCAGAGAACTCTTAACCCTAGCAAGTATCCAATAGTGAGAACTCCCACAAAGGCAACCACTTGCCTACAATACTCACCATCACTCAACTGCCAGTAGCACCCTGTGCAGGATGCCTCATACAAACAACAAACAAGACAAAAATACAAACTCAGTCATCAGTAGACAATATTACCACCTCACTCAGCCCTGCCCATCAGAGGGAAAAAAAAAAAAAAAAAACTCACTCACTCCTTACAGAGGGAGTCACACCCTACATGAAACTTACACAAATCGCTGGACCAACCTACAAGAGCAGAAACCAAAAGGAAGAAAGAATTAAACCTCAAACCCTGGGATAGGAGACCTCAAACACAATAAGTTTTTTAAAAATCATGAAAAGGCAAAGAAACACTGCACAAATGAAGGAACAACATAGAAATACACAAGTCTAAATGAATGAAGATGAAATAAGCAAACTACTTGAAAAATAATTCAGAATAATGATAGTAAAGATGATCTAGGTTGCTTTAAACCTGCCCACAGGATCAGAGTTTAATCTGTTTGTTACTGAAAGAAAAGGTATGGACTTGGGAGTTATGACACAACCCCAAGGCTCTCACCAACAACCTGTAGCTTCTATTGCCATGCTAGTGCCTGAAGCTCTTAAGTTTACTAGTGGGCAAAATCTTACTGTACTGATTTCTCATGATGTGAGCAGAATCTTAAACTCTAAAGTTCAGAGTGACAATGGCTCCACCTTTAAAGCTCCTGTAACTCAAGGGGTGTTAAAACTCTAGGAATAGATTATCACTTACACTATTCCTGGACACTCCAATCTTCAGGAAAGGTTGAAAAGGTTAATGACATTATTAAGAGGCATCTGCATAAGCTAACTCAGGAAACCCAAGACAGTTGGTTTAAAGTTTTACCCATAGTTTTAATGAGGGCTTGAACTGCCCCTAAGAAGAAGGGACTGTCTCTATGACAGACTGTTTTTATACACAGATATTGTTATAGATCCTGAAGCCTCAGAAATAACTATGTGACTCAGCTTTTAGCTTTGCAACAGACATTAGAGGAACTCCGGGAGGTGACTCCTGACCCAGCTGCTGAGTCAAGCAAGCTACTGTTTGAGCCAGGAACAGAGATGGGTCTGATAATATATATAAGCTTGCTTCTACTGACTCCAAAAGTCCTGAGTCTGCTGTTTGACCCTCAAGACAACACCTTCCTGTCCTGGGCTCATTCTTACTCTGCAGTCCACAATTGGTCTAATTGCTGAGTCTGTGGAGCACACCCCTCTTCATCAGTTGAAAGCTTCCCATTGTGGGTTTCTCAACTTCAAGGAAAAGACTTTCCTCAACTTTGCGATGACATCGAAGAATCCTAAGATGGACTGGTATAACATATTTTACCTTAACAATGGACTTAATGTGACTTTTAACTTTGATTATACATTATCTTGGATTAATGACTATTTTTCTACATATAAGAAGGTAAACAGGTCTAGTTCTGGTGGTTTTCTACCTGATGTTTATCAAATAAGAGATGAGGTCATATGTCTAATTCCTGAAAAGGGACGCCTACTATCTAACACTCCCATATGCTAGGAATAAATAGAGCCATTCCCAGAAGTTAGCCAACAACTTAATTATAATGACAGGAAGCAATTGAGATTTTTGCCTCAGGAAATAAGCAATGTAATCATTCCTGTTTTCCAATCCCAGTTCAGTTCCTCCTTTTGGCTGGCCAGGCACTGATTGGGACTGGATCCCTCAGTCTGACTTGCTCCAAACAGAACCTACTGGATATGTGGCTTTTACCTATGGGCATGGCTTCCCCCTGGCTGGATAGGGAGATCCACCCTAGGTCTAGCTTTTACTCATGGCCTCATATTTTCAAAGCTTCAAGAGAAGGCTGCTTATCTATCACACCTTAAAACTCATTGGGCAAGTTCTGTATTTCAAAATATTCGCTCCCTGTCTAGGAAATACAGACATTATGCTACGAGTTAATGCTCTGACTAACTTTACTCAACAGGCTTTACAAGATTCTCAAAAAGCTAGTTCAGCCCTTAATGCTGAACAAATACAAATTAGAAAGTTGATTTTACAAAACAGATTGACCTTAGATATTCTAATGGCTGCACAAGGAGGAACTTGTGTCATTATTCATATGCAATGTTGTATATATATACCAGATATGAGCACAAATGTTACTCACTTTACTAAACACATAAACAAGATGATTCAGGCTATGGATACTCCTGTGAAGCCTCAGTCACCTCACTTTGGGAAACATTAACTAACTCCCCATGATGGAAAACTATCTTAATCGTAATAATTATAATTGTTCTGTTTTAACTGTTTGCTCCCTGAATCTGTAACAGTGTAACTGGATTTGTTTCTAACCGTCCAAAAGCCTTAAGTTACAAATGGTTGACCAGGCTTCTAGCAATGCCGCACCCTCCTCCAACTATTACTTGGGGCCCCTGGATCAGAAACGCTCAATATGAGGCTTAGGAAAATATCTTGCCTCAACAATTTAGGGACAGCACCACATCCCAGCAGGAAGTAGTTATAGAATTAAAATGCTGACACTTGGCAACATACTTCTAAAATAAACGGGAGGAATATGAGACTTAATGCTTAGGTAGGTTGATAAGAAGTCAGGGATCCCCAAGGAGAAGAAAGGGGTGTGGGGTTCTTGAGGAGGAGAAAAGGACAAACATTTTTTCTACACTCCCTCCTCTTAGTCACATAAAAGGTTTTTTTCTTTAAGCCAAGAGCTAATGATTACACAACAAAACAACTCATCTTGCTCAAGGATATGGTTTTCCTTAAACTCTGTACCAGTGATTATATAATAGCAATGTATCCTGTTCTAGGATATGTTTCTTCTTCTTAAGAACTTTCTGACTAATCCTGTCATCTTAATATGTTTATTGTGGGAGCAGGTCTAGTAAGATCTTTCTATTGTTATATCTACTCCCATTATCTCAAAATGTAAGTTGTAAGAGTGGGTCTGAAAGACCTTTACAACCTTGAGACATTCTCTTGATTTATTGTTAATAAACAATAGAAAAAGTATATAACTCCCTTGCTAACACTAGAGAGAGGGGCAGTCTCCATCCCCCTTCTGATATCTATGTCAGAAGCTTTCTCTGTCCTTTTTTAAACTTTAATAAAACTCTGTTACACAAAAACTCCTGAGTGATCAAGCGTGGTCCCTGATCCTGAAACTAAATCTTCGGAGATCACAAATCCAACATCGTTTACTGTCAGAGAATATTTAACAGGAGGATTCCTATGTGCTGTTTCTCACAAGTCCTTTGTTTCTTTTTAAGCAGAATGGAACAGCATGCTGCTCCCAGGAACTGGGGTCCTTGTGTGAGACAGGCTTGAATCTCCTTTAGTAAATAGTCTCTTTACGACAAAACTGCTTAGTCTCGATCCCCTTTCTTGAGATATGGATTGTCTCCTGACCTTGTGACCATCATCATCCCTTGTTCCCTTGGTAACGGTTACTGTACATTTGGTTTTCTGATCTTTATCATTGACGAAAGAAACTTCTTATACTATAGCATATATATACTCACAGAAAAATCATTAAAGCACCTTTGCTCAATCAGAGCTTGGGTCCCCATGTCTTTCTTTCTTTCTTTCTTTCTTTCTTTCTCTCTCTCTCTCTCTCTCTCTCTCTCTCTCTCTCTTTCTCTCTCTCTCTCTCCAGCTGATTCCTTGGAGCACAGAGACCTGTCTTGCTCACTCCCCTGCCCGGGCTTCTAAGACTCTCTCGAGAAGGCACCCTGTGCCTTCACCCCACCTCGAGAGGGCGCCTGGTGCCTTTGTGAGAGACATAAGTCCTGTGTCAAGGACTTTATTGGTTTTCTGTGTAAACCAGGGAGTACCAGCCTCTTTCTCTCTTTCACTTTCTTATCGTCACCTCCAGACGGCCAGGTCCCCGTCCATTAAAGGACCCTAACAAGTGGCGCCCGAACAGGGACACTGGTGTATGTGGCATTTCGGTCGGAGGGACTCAGGACCTATTGAGGTTGGTAAATATTAAGACACGGGTCAAATGGCTGAGGGACTCAGGACCTATTGAGGTCAGGATCTATTGAGGTCAGTAAGTACTAAAACATGGGTTATACGGCTGGAAAGCCCCATCGTTTCTCTACTTTACTTCACCATTTGTTTAAAGCTCAGGGACTTTTGGTTTCGCGCCAATGAATAGAGGCTTACTTTCAAACACTGGTTAAATGTAATCCTTGGTTCCCTGATAAAGGAAGTTTTGATTTAGAAATTTGGCACCAGATCAAAGAAAATGTTGAACAAGCCACCAAGCAAGGAAAAAATATTCCAATTGATTTCTGGCCATTTCAAGGTAAATTCTAACCTTCCTAATATTCAGCAACAGACAGAACACTTATTGCATGAATATGAATTATATGATAAAACTTTACAGAAGGCCCAATTAGAACAACATAAAATATTTCAAAATTTTCTTACTAGCCCTGCCCCGGCTGCTCCAAATGCTCCTCCCCTGCCAACAGGCACAACTCCAAGTCTCTCCTTTGTTGAACCTAATGAAAGTTATACTAATTTTTTAGTTAGATTAGAAACTGCTATTTCCTGTACTGTAATTGGAGAAGAAACCAAGAAACAGCTAGAGAAATTACTTGCTTACGAGAATGCAAATCAGGAATGTCAGAGAGCTATCGCTGCAATTCGTAAGACTGGGACTATTATTGATTATTTGAAGGCTTGTCACAATCTAGGATCAGAAACTCAAAAGATGCAAATGCTAGCTGAAACAATGGCTACTACCTTTAAAAGGGGAAATGAAGGATGCTTTACATGTGGAGATAAAAACAATTTAAAAAGGAACTGCCCTAAGAAGGCTAATAAAAAACCTCCAAGAACTCACCCTCGCTGCCATAGAGGAATGCACTGAGCCAAAGACTGTAAATCTAAATTTGATGTTGAAGGAAAGCCTATTCCAAGAAACTCCAAACAGGGGACCCACCAGGTCCCCTACAACAAAAACCAGGAATAAATTCTATCTTTTCCCTCAAACCCTCGACATCTGGCAGTGCTGCCGTCAATATACCAGCCCTAAATTATTTTTTCCTTTACCCTCAAGTGGTCCCTTCTAGAATACCTACTGGACTTTTTGGACCCCTGCATCCACAAAACTTCAGTCTTTTATTTGGCCGATCTAGTTTGGCTTCCAAAGGAATTACTGTCCACCCTGGAATAATTGATTTAAATTATAAAGGAGAGATTCAAATTATGATGTCATCTCAGATTCTATGGCAATTCATAAGGGGGGACAAAATTGCTCAATTACTTCTTTTGCCTTACATTTCTATTAACTCCTCTAATAACGTACAGACAAATGGGTTCAGCAGTACAGATCAAAAACAATCCTTATGGACATCGTTGGTATCTGAATATGCCCACCAAATGTAAATATCAAAATTAATGATAAAAGATTTTCTGGTCTCCTTGACACTGGATCTGATATTACTATTATTTCCAAACACTTATGGCCCAAATCCTGGCCTATACAAAAAATCTCTTACCAAATTCCAGAAATTTCTCAAACCAAAGTACCAGAAATTTATCAAAATATTCAAATCTACCCATATGAAGGACCAAAAGGCCAGCCTACAACATTAAGACCTTATATGATAAATGCACCCCTTAATTTAATAGAAAGATACTTACTTATGCAATGGCAAACTCAGATATACACTCCACATTTTTCCTAGGGGCCACTTATCATTTAACAAACAGAGCAATTATTAAAATAACTTGGAAAAATGACAAGCCTATTTGGACAGAGCAATGGCCCCTTACAAAAGATAAATTACAGGCTACTAAAGAACTTATAGACACACAATTAGAATTGAAACATATTGATGAATCTTGCTCTTCTTGGAACTCTCCTATTTTTGTTATAAAAAAGAAATCTAACAAATGGTGTCTCTTAACAGACCTTAGAAAAGTTAATGCATCTATGAAACCTATGGATACATTACAACCAGGGATCCCATTACCTACTACTATTCCTCAAAATTGGCACATTATTGTTACTGATTTACAAGATTATTTTTTTAATATACCTCTACACCCTTTAGACAGGGAAAGATTCACTTCCTCTCTCCCTTATCCTAATCATATCGGGACTCATAAAAGATTTCAATAGACTATGTTACCTCAAGATATGCTTAACAATCCTAATATTTGTCAAAATTTTATAGCCAAAGCTTTACTTCCTATGTGACAGCAATTCCCTCATGCATATATCATTAAAAATATACTGTAACTACAAAAAGGAGAAATGATATTTTTGACACTGAATGGCCATGATATTCTTTAGACTCCAGAGAAAACTGATTAAAATAAAATCTTTTTTGAAATTGCAAAACCGGTTCTTTTTACATGTGCAGTTAGGAAAAGGTTAACTTCTTAAAATACTTTTTTGGAGCTCCAATTCTGCCTGGAAGACAAAAACAGGCCTAAGAAAAAACACAAAGTTAACTCTTATCATGTCCTTGGGATACACAGCCCACTCTATCTAGGACTCCAGCCATAAACGAATTGGTGGAACTCAAAAAAAAAAAATATATATATATATATATATATATATAAAAATTAAAATTAAAAAATAAAACAAAAATATATTTTAAATTTCAAGAAGAAAACCATGCCTATCTATCTAATATTGTCTATGTCTCAAAATATGTCTTTGTTTTTGAATAATATGAAGTTAATGAGCTCTATTGAAATTCACTTGTTTGCTAATCTAATTAAGACATGTCTTAAGTCATCAACATTATATAATACTATTATGCCTAGGTTTAAGATAAACTAAATTTGTCAACAAAAGGGTAAATTTATATATATATATATGATGAAAACTTTTAAATAAACTTTATTAAAAATAATTATATTTTCAATAGAACAATCTATTATTATAATCTAAAATAATCTCTTAGGATTGGGGTAACTTAAGTTTCTGGAGTTATACTAAATAATAAAAGTTTATTAAATAGCTAGGTCATTTTCAAATGAAGTAAGATTTTAAAACATTAATCACTGAATGTTAACTTCCTCTTACAAAAAATTTTTCTGACAGAAAAACTAAAGAGATTTTAAACTATTAATAAATATATATATTTATATAAAAATAAATATATATTATAATATATAATATGATATAATAAATATATTCACCAAATCTATAAAATACTAACATACAAGACACTTCATAGTTGCTAAAGAAAAGTAAGATATATGCTTTTGATAAAAGGATATAAGAAATGGCAAATAAAATGATGAATATAAAAATATATAAGAGTTTATGACAAATGAAAGAAAATTTTATGACAAATGGATAGAACTTATTGCCCTGAACTCTCTTTTTTTATTATTATTATATTTTTTTTTACTTTACAATATTGTATTGGTTTTGCCATACCATCAACATGCCTCTTCCTTCTTACATGTCTCAATTGATACAAATTCTTCTTCTTTTATATGGACCACACCTCTCCAAGGTGAAACTACACAATATGTTATAACCCACCCATTAGCTTACTTTACAATAATGAGACTACCTAATTCTATAAAAACAGACAATGGCCCTACCTGTATTTCTAAGCCAATTCAAACAATTTTTACATTTATTCTCTAATAAACAGAATACAGATATTCCTTATAATCCACAAACACAAGACATAAATAAACACATTATACACTGTAACTACAAATAGAAAGTTAAATAAAGAAAAATACACAGGAACACTTTAATCTTCCTTATCCAGAACAGACTTTACTAGATTCTAATACAATATAGTCTTTAAGCCTATTACTATTATTAATATAGCTTTATTTCTATTTCCAATCTGTAAGATTCTTAAAACAAAATAACATCAACTTCAATGCCTGTTTCACAATGCAAAACAAAAACAACATAAAAAAACCATTTGCCAACATAAAAACCATTTGCCAAAAAGATTGTTTGTTCCTAGGAATATCAAAAGTGCAAAATATTCACCTTCTTTTCAGGTCTGTCTTGAAAGTATAATCATCTTCCTTGACACACTGAACAGAGAGATTCAACAACTGCCAGGCTTCATTTCTTTTCAAGGACAAGGTCAAATACATTTGGGTATGAGCAACATTTCATTTATCAAGTTGTTCTGCATCAGCTTTTCAATAATTTCACTTAAGAAAAAATATTTGAATGTTTGCTCCTAATCCTTTGCCCCAAATAACACATATCACTTAAAACACAGTCATATTCTATTTCTTTTTATATCAGAAAAAACATATATGCTAAATGAGAAAGAAATCAACCCATTATTTCAAAACCACAGCCAAATTTTCATGGTTAGTTAGTGATGAAAACAAGACTATAGTACCTCATGGAAATTAAGGCAAACTTACTGACATGTTGCTTGGTTGGAACTGATAAACTCTGCATTAGACAGACTATGCCACCAATACCTGGGCCTAATGAAAAAATATTTTTAAATGGGTACATATATCTACAAAGGCTTGCTTTAAGCCACTGACTGTCCCATCTGTTAAACATGAGGCATAAACTATATCAAGCAGAAAACACCTATCTCTAACGACATCAATGTTGTCAATCCCAAAATACCCAAAGACCAAGAAATTAACTTAAAACCAAAATTAGGTCTATTTGATTTACATATATGAAAAAGAACAATAGCATTGGCTGAACAAGACGATGACTCATACCTTTGACACAGAAATAAACAAATTCATGGAAACAACATTCAAGATGAAAGGTTTAAGTAGTCAAGAGTCAAGGTCAATTTAAAATAAAAGCTTCTCAATGTCCTCTTGGAAGACATTATCTACCAATCCCAAAACAGATCTCTAGATGATTATTTTTGGACTGAAATATTTCCTAGGAATGTTTTCATCATTATCATGTTCCTTTCTTTCTATAACTATTGTTAATATAGTTTTATTTGTTTTAAATTTTTCAAACTTACCACAAGAAGATATTTTGACAAAAGCAGAAAAGCAATTTGAAACATTAAAGGACACCTCCCTTCCTTTGCCCATTTGATATCAAGACAGGTTAACTAATCTATGGAAATCTAAGAAACTCATCTTACAGGGAAAGGGATATGCTTCTATTTCTCCAGATGGATCCAACGAACTCATGACTTTCTCTTCAGAAGATTCAACCTAAGGGGGCCCCCAACATTCAGACTAGAGATGATGCAAAGAAAAAAACCTCAGGAAGAAGGAACTCCAATACAAGCCATGGCAACTTTAAAAATTTCCAAAAAACGCTGCACTCGACGTCACCGACCTTATGATCTCCCTACTTGGGGACAGATAAATACCCTTACTAATCAGGCTGAAAATCTGATTTCTCAACAGAGAATGCCTCGGAATCCTGAAAATATTTTTCTTAGCTATGCTTGCTTTGCTTGCTTTTGCTTCCCCTGCTCAGGCTGACTTGATTGATCACACTTAATAGGCTTATATACCTAACCCCCCTTTTTATTGTAGGTTATAAAATGGACAGATAAAAGACTAATCATAGCCACTAATGACTCAACACATATGATAATGACTCAACACATAATGACTCCTCAGAACTTGGAGGGGCCCTCTCATCCTGAAGAAGAAAAAAAAAACTAATTAATATCTCTCTAGGTTATGAAGTCCTTTCTTTGTATATGGGCCCAGCAGAATTATGCATAAATGTTAGCCGACAAACTTGGGCTTTCGCCCTGCCTCTAAAAGAGGACTTTCAGACACTGCTTGGATTATTTACTACCCTTTCTTTGTCCATGAACCATGTTTATACTACTAAAACTTTAAGGAAAGAGTTAAGGAAAAAACAAAGAACACTATGAAAAAGGTTTACTAATAAGAACTTTAAATATATTCCTGTTCATTGGGACAAATGTCAGGCCAAATCAAGAAAATTAATGTTTGTGGCTAATCATACAATTGTTGATTGGGGACCCAATGGTATGTGGTTATCTAACTGCTCAGATGATATTAATAACACTATATATGATTATATAACTTAAATAACATAGAAGGTTACTAATACTACAATGGAGCATAACCATGACAGAGGACTTTTGGATGGCTTGACAGTGGAGTGGCCCCCCCTCATCCTCGAATCATTCCTGATAAACATATTGGGCCTGAACAATGGGACATGTGGAAACTTGCTGAAAGCATCGAGGAACTGGACTGGACATTTCACAAGGACTAATCGTAGCCATAGCAATTATTTCTTTCGTTATAATTAAGCATATTTTATACAAGCCTGTGTTCCACTTCCTTTTGTTGTAACTATAAGAAACTTACAATTCAATAAGACTTTACGTTCTGTAATTTGCATAAATTGTAAATTATATACTTGTCTTAACTCCTCTATTTCCTTGAGAAATGACTCCCTTTTGATTCTTAAATTTCAACATAATCTATGGTTACCAAAATCTCCAACAGCCCTAGGAAGAAGGTCCCATGGCTGGACTTGCTTCCCAGTTACTTACTAAATTGCTCCAACAATCTAAACAATTCATTGGATAACTAATTTTTGGCATTTTGAGATCAATAGCTATTTGCACCACTGCTGCTGTCACTGGTGTTGCTTTAAAAACCTCAATTCAAACATGTAATTTTATTCAAAATTGGACTAAAGATGCCCATACTATGTGGGCCACTAAGTCTCAGATAGATGATATTCAAAAGGAAGTACAGGAACTAAAAACAGCCATCATGTGGGTTGGAGATCAATTAACAGATGTACAAAAACCGGTAATGTTAAAATGTGATTGGAATTTTACTCAATTTTATGTTACTCCTGTTTTCATTTCAATAATAATGCCTATAACTGGGAACAAATCAAATTTCATTTACAAAACATACATGATAATGTCTCTCTGAATGTACAATTATTATAAAAAGACATATTTGAAACCTTTTCTAATAATCTGCCTTCTTTCACTAATTTGAAAACTTTAGCTGAACAACTAGCTAATCAATTATCAATTATCTGGACTAGAATCACATGGATGGTTTCAAAGCATAACTCACAACATCGGGTCTGGAACTGTAATTTTAATGATTGTCTTGATAATTATATATGTCATCTATCATTGCCTTCATGCAAAGATTGTTAAAACTAAACAAACTCTAATGATCAGAACTCTTTTTACAAATATTATAAATAAATAAGGGGGAACTTTATTAAAACTCTGCTACACAAAAGCTCCTGAGTGATCAAGCCTGCTCACTGGTCCTGAAACTAAATCTTCAGAGATCACAATTCAACATTGTTCACCGTAAGCTATCAGGAGCACATCAATACATAAGACAAACACTAACAGACATAAAAGGAGAAATTGATAGTAACACAATAATAGTAGGAGACTTTAACACCCCACTTACAACAATGGACAGATAATCAAAACAGAAAATTAATAAGGAAACACAAGTCTTAAATGATATATTAGACAAGATGGATCTCATTGACATCTTCAGGACATTCCACCCAAATGCAGACCACACCTCTTCTCAAGTGCATTCTCCAGGATAGACCACATCTTGGGGCACAACTCAAACCTCAGTAAATTTAAGAAAATTGAAATCATATCAAGCATCTTTTCTGACCACAATGTTAAGAGATTAGATTTTCATTACAAGGAAAAAATTGTAAAAAACACAAACACGGGGAGATTAAACAATACATTTCTAAATAATGAACAGCTTACTGAAGAAATCAAAAGGGAAATAAAAAAAATCCTAGAAACCTCAGACATATATATATATATATATATGTGTGTGTGTGTGTGTGTGTATACATATATATATATATATATATATATATATATATATATATATATATAAAATAGATGCAGAGAAAGACTTTGACAAAATTCAACACCTATTTATGATTTAAAAAAAAAAAAACTCTCCAGAAAGCAGGCATAGAAGGAACATACCAGAACATAAGAAAAGCAATATACGACAGACCCACAGCAAACTTCATCCTCAATGGCAAAAAAGGGAAAGCATTTCCTCTAAAATCAGAAAAGAACAAGGGTGTCCACTCTCACCACTACTATTCAACATAGTTTTGGAAGTCTTACCTATAGCAGAGAAGAAAAACAAATAAAAGAAATTCAGATTTGAAAGAAAAAGTAAAACTGTCACTGTTTGCAGATAATATGGTCCTCTACGTAGAAAACCCAACAGACACCAGAAAATTACTAGAGCTAATCAATGAATATGGTAAATGTGCAGGATATAAAATACACAGGAATCCCTTGCATTCCTATACACTAACAATGAAAAACAGAAAGAGAAAGGAAACAATCTCATTCACCATTGCAACAAAAAGAATAAAATACTTAGGAATAAATTTACCTACAGAAACAAAAGACCTATATATAGAAAACTATAAAACACTGATGCAAGAAAGCAAAGATGACACAAATAAATGGAGAAATATACCATGTTCTTGGATTGGAAGAATAAATATAGAGAAAATGAGTATACTACCCAAAGCAATCTATAGAGTCAACACAATTGCTATCAAGCTACCAATAATATTTTTTCACAAAACTACAACAAATAATTTTACAGTTTATATGGAAACACAAAAAAACCTTGAATAGCCAAAGCAATCTTGAGAAAGAAAATGGAACTTGAGGAACCAAGCTTCCTGACTCTGGAATATACTACAAAGATACATTCATCAAGACAGTATGGTACCAGCACAAAGACAGAAATATAGACCAATGGAACAAAATAGAAATCCCAAAGATAAATTCATGCATGATGGACACCTAATCTTTGACAAAGGAGGCAAAAATATACAATGGAGAAAAGACAATCACTTTAACAAGTGGTGCTGGGAAAACTGGTCAATCATGTGTAAAGGAATGAAATTAGAACACTTTCTAACACCATACACAAAAATAAACTCAAAATGGATTACAGATCTACATGTAATACTAGAAACTATAAAACTGTTAGAAGAAAACATATGCAGAATACCCTCTGACATAAATCATAGCAAGATCCTCTATGAGCCACCTCCCAGAGTAATGGAAATAAACACAAAAATAAACAAATGGGACATAATTAAACTTAAAAGCTTCTGCACAAGGAAGGAAACTCTAAGCAAGGTGAAAAGGTAGCCTTGAGAATGGGAGAAAATAATAGCAAATGAAACAAATGACAAAGAACTCATTTCAAAAATATACAAGCAGCTCATACAGCTCAATACCAGAAAAATTAACAACCCAATCAAAAAGTGGGCCAAAGAACTAAACACACATTTCTCCAAAGAAGACATACAGATGGCTAACAAACACATGAAAAGATGCTCAACATCACTCATGATCAGAGAAATGCAAATCAAAACCACAATGGGGTCCCATTTCATGTCAGTCAGAATGGCTGCTATCCAAAAGTCTACAAGCAATAAATGCTGGAGAGGGTTTTGGTGAGAATGCACACTAGTACAACCACTATGGAGAACAGTAAGGAGATTCCTTAAAAAACTGGAAATAGAACTGCCATATGAAAAATCAAAACCACAATGAGGTACCATCTCACACCAGTCACAATGGCCAGCATCAAAAAGTCTACAAGCAATAAATGCTGGAAAGGGTGTGAAGAAAAGGGAACCTTCTTACACTGTTGGTGGGAATGAAAACTAGTACAGCCACATGGAGAACAGTGTGGAGATTCCTTAAAAAACTGGAAATAGAACTTTCTTATCCATTCATTTGCCAATGGACATCTAGGTTGCTTCCATGTCCTAGGTATTGTAAACAGTGCTGCAACGAACATTGGGGTACATGTGTCTCTTTCAATTCTGGTTTCCTCGATGTTTATGCCCAGCAGTGGGATTGCTGAGTCATATGGCAGTTGTAGTACATACACACAATGGAATACTACTCAGCTCTTAAAAAGAATGCATTTGAATCAGTTCTAATGAGGTGGATGAAACTGGAGCCTATTATACAGAGTGAAATAAGTCAGAAAGAGAAACACCAACAAAGTTTATTAACACATATATATGGAATTTAGAAAGATGGTAACAATGGTCCTATATGCAAGGCAGCAAAAGAGACACAGAAGTAAAGAACAGACTTTTGAACTCGGTGGGAGAAGGTGAGCATGGGATGATTTGAGAGAATAGCATTGTCACATATATATTACCATATGTAAAATAGAAGTCCAGTTCAAGTTTGATGCATGAAGCAGGGCACCCAAAGCCAGTGCTCTGGGACAACCTAGAGGGTTGGAGTGGGGAGGGAGGTGGGAGTGGGTTTCAGGATGGGAGGGACAGATGTGCACCCATGGCTGATTCATGTCCATGTATGACAAAAACCACTACAATATTGTAAAATAATGATTCTCCAATTAAAATAATTAATTAAAAAATAAAACAAAGGAAGGGGAAAAATCAGAAATAAATAAAACAATATGCTATTAATTAACAAGAAAATTAGAGTGGTGGCATTCTGAGGTGATTTCTTTTCCTCTTCTTTATTTCAAGGATTTTTATGCCGCAGCACTGACTTATTTGGGGGAGGGGGGAATTCAAAAACAAATATATAAACACATATGAGTAAAATAAGTGCATAAAAATTTTTAAAGCTTACCTTATGCATAAAATTAGTTTTTACTGTTATTACAAGAGTATTTTAATAGTAAATAAATACCTCTTTTAGTGTACACCCGTGGCGGATGCATGTTGATGTATGGCAAAACCAATGCAATATTGTAAAGTAAAAAGAATAATAATAATAAATAAAGAAAAAATAAAGAAGCTATAGAGACCATTATTAGCAGAAGTGCCAACTGCATGACCTTGAAACACACACACACTGTTATAGGTGGAGCCAAACCAGCTGAAACAATAAAGGAGTGGAGTACCCTGAGCACTAAATGAAAGGTGTAATTCTCAGAACTGAAGAGCTGAACAGAGGTGACCAAGAAGACAAACCACTATTAATAGGAGTACAACAGAGTCCGAAGAGAAATGAGCAAGAAAAGAAACAACAGTGATTCAAGAGAAGACAAAGAGATCTGTAGAAATGACAAGCACAACATATCCATTAGTCTATAACATGAAACAATCTAATTAGGCAATAAGGAGATAATGGGGACCCTTCCTGGAATACAGCAGGTGGCTGAAGAAGTGGCTGCTTCAGCAGAATGCTAAAAATGCCCCTAGAACCTAGAATATCAGTACAGGAAGACCCATAGAGGAACCAATGTAATCTATGATTTTACACAGTTGGAAACCTAGGCCGAGAAAAGGAGAAGGACATTATGAAAAGTCCACAATGAGTTCTGGCTTAATGTATTCTAACAATTAATACCAGGCCAGGTCTCTTTCCACAAACACCAACTGTTTTCTCCAAAGCTCTGTATGCTTAGAATGTTGCTATTTTTTACAAGGGAAATCAGAAGCCTCCAAAACATTATATTCCAAATTGTGTTCATTGTAAAAAATCAGGCAATGTAATCTCAATTGCATTCCAGATAATTCTTCTGGGAAAACAATCCAGTTTATTTAACTACCTTCAATAATCTCTCATATGTATATACAAGACAGGACCAGAGTATAAGAAGCAAGTGCAGAAGAACTGTAGACCACTTGACATTTGCTACTTGACTTATAGCAAGTACTTGACTACTTGCTATAATATGTCAGAGGAAGGACACATACCCAAAGCCCATCTTTTTCACCTACCCCCTGGCTCCTACCTAGGCATATCCTCTAGTGTCTTTTAGAACAAATGACAGGAGGCCTGATCTCCTAATACTGTCTCGGCTATTCACAGCTAAGTAATATTGCACCCAATTTCCTTCATCAGTAAATGAGGGGGCTACAGTGAGATGACTTCAAAGGTTTCTCCCACCTTTAACGTACTATGATTTTGTGAAAACTAAATTAACACTGCCATAATCAAATTCCTAACACCTATAGAGAGTTTGAATACATTGAATATATTCAAATGTGTATTTCCTTATAAGAAAATTAGGAACTCTCCTCTGGGAAACCAGTTGGTCCATTGGCCTAAATTCAAAACTAAGAGTCCAAAATTATTGATTTTATCACTAACTCTGCTAAAAAGTTCTCCGGATGTGCCTGAGTACGTTCCAAAGGAAGGAGCCATTCTAAACTGGGTCAGTGGATCAGTCAAGCTATGATATAAGGAATACAAATTTTGCAAGAATTTTGGTGAGGAAGAAGATATGACTTTTGGAGATAAAAGAGATCTTAAACAACACTTTAACACAGTAACCTGTCAAGAAATACACATTGGCCTGGGAATCAGTAGACCTGGAATCTAGTTCTGAGGCTGCCAATTACCAGTTGTGTGACTTTAACAGGAACAAGAGGCTAGGATTAGGGAGGGCAGTAACACTGACTGAGCATCTACTATGTGCCAGGCATATGAGTTATACAAAATGACAAGGGAGAACTACTTTCCCCAAGATTTTTTCCAACTTAAACTTTCAAATGTATTGTCTATTAAAACAAAGTATAGAAGCAGATGCACTCAGTCATGCAAAACTCATATTCTGAGTGTTGGTTTTATATGGAGTTTTATAACTGAAGGGCATAGCTGGCAGAGAGAAGAGCATCTAATCAAGTTTTGAAAAGGGAACTAGCAAGTGTGAAAGTGGATGATGGAGAGGAAACATAATAGCTGTATGGACAGGACCAGAGCAAGAAACCTATTACAGGAATAATGAGACATGAGACTGAAAAGAAAGAATAGAAAAGGAGCAGTTTATTAAACATTTACAAAAACAATCAATCACCAACAGTCTACAAAATATATGATATGCATAGAGAAAAAGACTGGAGGAAAATGTCAAAAAAGTGGTTTTCACTGAGATGGTCCATGAGTGTTACTTTCTTATTTATACTCCTCTGTATTTTTCAAATTTTCTTAGTGAATATATACTATTATTATTATAATGGGAGAAGAAATAACCTCCTGCAAGTGTTTATTTACTCAGCATCTATTTTGTGTCAGGAACTGTGACAGGTATAGAGCTAAAAACACAAACAAGAGAGCGACTATTTTGGCATAGGAGAGGTTTCATAAAATAATGATTTATATTTGGCTGTAGTTCCAAAGATAAAGAGAATCTCTTGTGCCTGTTGGGTACATCACAGGTGCTGTGATCTCCAACCCTCAAGAGATCCTCAAGAAGCTGTTGAGAAGTGATTGGATGGGAGTGTTGATTTCAGACAATGGAGAATCTGAGCTGCCTTTGTAAAGCAATGGAGTTTTTCATTCATCTGTGCCTGGTTGGTCCAGGTACTAATGGCTTGTCCTGTTGTGTGGCATGCACGTAGTCATGTGACCCAGCCAACACTGTGCATCCCATCATGTGAAGCCACCTCATCCCCTCCCAACACTCACTAGCCAAGTAAACATTATATTGTATTAGCTCCAACTACAGATTAAAAAGAACATTGCTATTTATAATGCAGTACTTCATAGACCTGTGTATTCCTAATTTAATAGTACAAATATTAATATACATACTATACAGTTCAGATTTTAAAGTTGATATTTTTATATCCCTGAAATGTAAGATGTTTGTTACACTGTAGTACTAGATTTGTTAGGGAACCAAAAACAGCATTTATGGATGAAAGTGAAAATGAGTTGCTCAGTCATGTCCGGTTCTTTGCGATCCCACAGACTATACAGTCCATGGAATTCTCCAGGCCAGAATACTAGAGTGGGTAGCCTTTCCCTTCTCCAGGGGATCTTCCCAATGCAGGGATCGAACCCAGGTGTCCTGTGTTGCAGGAGGATTCTTTATAGGCTGAGCCACCAGGGAATGGATGAAATGGTCGCTTATATTTTAGTCAGGGTTTATAAGTTTAGATGGTCAAATTTATATTTCCTAGTGACGGAAAATTCATTTTTCTTTATTTTTCAATATTAAAAAGGCTCAGTATGCACAGTGCATGTGTGCGTGCTAAGTGGCTTCAGTCGTGTCCAACTCTTTGCGACCCCACGGACGGTAGCCCACCAGGTTCCTCTGCCCATGGGATCCTCCAGGCAAGCATACTGGAATGGGTTGCCATTCCCTCCTCCAAGGATCTTCCTGATCCAGCGACCGAAATCTGCATCTCCTACAACTCCTGCATTGCAGGTGGATTCTTTACCACTGAGGCACCTGAGAAGCCCATATGCACAGTGGGGCTATGTAAATACTCTTTAAAACTATGGCCCTATTAATCTTATAAGTGTTACTTATGGGTCAAGCAACATAAACTGCATAAATGTAAAAACAAACAAAAAAGCTCCCCACACATACCCCTGGAATGTATGGTAAGGAAAAAAAAAAAAGATAAAGAGATATTCACCCAAGTGAGAAAGGAAGTGAAATTACAGGCATAAAAAATATCAAATAAAGAGACAGTGAATGTAGGGGAGGGAAATAGAAAGATTCTGAGAACACAGTTGACAAGTAGGGGGTATGAGGAGAAGCAACAGGAAATAAAACTGAAGAAGTATTATAAATAGAAGAAAAACTGACAAGCCTTGAATTCCACACAAAGAAATTTAAATTTCAAACTACAAAAACTTTTATGAACCAAACAATAACCAAATCATATGTTCATGGTACGAAGAGCCTTTAACATGCTAAGTGTTACTGAGGTATAAGATTGAAGATTGCCTCTGCCATATTTTCAAATCTCTTAGCCCACATATTATCTTTGAATGACTTCTTTATTTATCAGATATTCTTTTGGTGTTTCCCTTAAGCAGATTTCAACTACATGACTGTCACAGGAAGGGGAAGACATAGGCTAGGAAGTCAGTAGCATTATTTTCTCTCTTCTCTCCAATGACTGTACATTCAAGAGTGCTCTCAAAAGAGAATTACAAAATTCCAATTTATCTGTATATAGTTCCAGAAAGTAAGGGAAAGCACCAATTTAAAATGTTCTATCCCTACATAAATGCAAAACATGTAAGAAATAATATGAACAGTTATATGCCAAAAATTGGACAGCCTAGAAGAAACAGACAAGTTTCTAGAAATATACGGTCTGTCAAAATTCAGTCAAGAAAAACATATAATTTGAACAGACTGATCACCAGCAGTGAAATAAACTCTATAATAATAATAATAAAAAGCTCTACGCAAACAAAAGTCTAGGACCAGACAGTTTCACTGGGGAATTCTACCAAACATAAAAAGAACCTACACGAATCTTTCTCAGGCTATTCCAAAAGATATAAGAGGAGGAAACACTCCCAAGTTCACTCTATGAATCATCATCCTGATACCAAAACCAGACAAAGACACTACAAAAAAGAAAATTTCAGGCCAACATCTTTGATGAACACAGATGCAAAAATCCTCAACAACATATTAGCAAACCAAATCCTGCAGTACAAAAAAAAAGATCATACATCATGATCAAGTTGGATTCATTTCAGTGTTACAAGAACAATTCAACATACACAAATCAATCAGTGTGATGCATCACATTAACAAAGGAAAGGACAAAAACCATATTATCATCTCAATAGACTCAGAAAAAGCATTTGATAAAATTCAACAGCTATTCATCATAAAAACCTGTCACTAAAGTGGGCATAGAGGGAATATACCTAAACATAATAAAAGCCATTTATGACAAACCCACAGCCAACATAATACTTAATGAAAAGCTGAAAGCCTTCCCATTTAATTCAGGAACAATACAAGGAAGGATGCCCACTCTCACCATTTTCCTTTAATGTACTATTGGAAGTCCTAGCCACAGCAATCAGGCAAGAAGATATAAAAAGCATTCACATGGAATGGAAGAGGTAAAATTGTCCTTATTTGCAGATGGCATGATACAGGGAATCCTACAGACTTCACACAAAAACTATTAGAACTAATTAATGAATTCAGCAAGGTAGCAGATGTAAGATTAATATACAGAGATCTCTTGCATTTATTTACAATAACAATGATGTATCCGAAAGTAAAAAAAAAAAAAGTCTGTTTAAAATTGTGTCAAAAAGAAATCCCTCAGAATAAATTTAACCAAGGAGGTGAAAATCCTGTACACTGAAAACTATAAAACAGTGACTAAGGAAACTGAATGAATGTGATCAACGAAATGAAAAAAAAAAAGCCATCTCCAAGTCACATCCTTATTTAATAGAAACTAGATAATCAGCAGAGCCCACTAATTTGCTCTGCATGCATTTCTCACAGGCTTTAACCTCTATGCAAAGAAATAATATCACCAGGTCTACAATTTATACTGTGGGTGCTTTGCTGTGCTGGGTCGCTCAGTCATGTCCATCTCTTTGTGACTGCATGGACTGTAACCTGCCAGGCTCCTCTGTCCATGGGATTCTCTCGGCAAGAATACTGGAGTGGATTACCATGACCTCCTCCAGGAGATCTTCATGACACAGATAAAACCCTCTTCTCCTGCGGCTCCTGCATTGCAGGAAGATTCTTTACCACTGAGCCACTGAGGAAGCCCAATCAATGTGATACATGACATTACCAAATTGAAGACTAAAAACTGTATGATCATTTCAATAAATGCAGAAAAAGTTTTTGACAAAATTCAACACCTACTTATGATTAAAAAAAAAAAAAGTCTTCAAAAGTAAGCTTAAAGGAAAGTAACCTTAACATAAAAATACAGGATGTATATGACAAATCTACAGCTAACATCATACTCAACGGTGAAGAGCTGAAAGAATCCTCTAAAAGGAATCCAAATTGGAAGAGAAGTAAAACTGTCAGTGTTTGCAGATGAAATAACTCTTACACAGAAAATCCTAAAGATACCACCAGAAAACTACTAGAGCTCATCAATAAATTTTATAAAGTTGCTGGATACAAAATTAATATATAAAAATCTATTGCATTCCTGTACACTAACAATGAAAGATCAGAAAGAGAAATTTAAAAACAATTCCATTTACAATCACATCAGAAAGAATATAACACCTAAGAATAAATCTACCTAAAAAGATAAAAGACCTGTGCTCAGTAAACTATTAATATAGGATACTGATCAAAGGAATCAAAGATGACACAAACAGATGGAGAGATATACCATGTTCTTGGATTGGAAGAATCAATATTGTGAAAATGATTATACTACACCAAAACAATCTACAGATTCAATGCAATTTCTATCAAATTATCAATGGCATTTCTCACACAATTAGAACAAAAACTTTTATGATTCATATGGAAACACAAAAGACCCCCAAAATCCAAAGCAATCTTGAGAAAGAAAAACAGAGCTGGAGGAATCAGGCTATCTGACTTCACAATATAAAGCTTTGGTAATCAAAACAGTATGGCACTGGCATAAAAACAGAAATATAGATCAGTGCAACAGGATAGAAAGTTCAGAGATAAACCAATGCACCTTGGCTTCCTAATCTATGACAAAGGAGGCAAAAATATACAATGGAAGAAAGGACAATCTCTTCAATAAGTGATGCTGGGAAAACTGGACAACTACATGTAAAAGAATAAAATTAGAACACTCCCTAACACTATACACAAAAATAAACTCAAAATGGATTAAAAACATAAATGTAAGGCCAGATACTATAAGACTCTTAGGGGAAAAAATAGGCAGAACAGTCTTTGACATAAATCACAGTGAAATCTTTTCTGACCCACTGCCTAGAGTACTGAAAATAAAAACAAAAATAAATGGGACTTAAAAGCTTTTGCACAGCAAAGGGAAACCATAAGCAAAACAAAAAGATAACCCTCAGAATGGGAAAAAATATTTGCAAATGAAACAGCTTACAAGGGATTAAACAGCTCATGCAGCTCAATATAAAAAACAAACAACCCAATAAAAAAAAAGAGCTGTAGACCTAAATAGACATTTCTCCAAAGAAGATACAGATGGCAAAAAAAAAAAAAAATGCATGAAAAGATGATCAACATTACTATTAGTGTAATGCAAATCAAAACTACAATGAGGTATCACTTCACACAAATCAGAATGGTCATCAATGAAAAATCTACAAATGATAAATGCAGGAGAGGGTATGGAGAAAAGGGAACTCTCCTACACTGTTGATGGTAATATAAATTGGTAAGTGCCACTATGGAAAATACTATGTGTGAGAAAACAGAAAGAGAAATTAAGGAAACAATTCCATTCACCATTGCAATGGAAAGAATAAAATACTTAGGAATATATCTACCTAAAGAAACTAAAGACCTATATATAGAAAACTATAAAACACTGGTGAAAGAAATCAAAGAGGACACTAATAGATGGAGAAATATACCATGTTCATGGATTGGAAGAATCAATATAGTGAAAATGAGTATACTACCCAAAGCAATTTACAGATTCAATGCAATCCCTATCAAGCTACCAACAGTATTCTTCACAGAGCTAGAACAAATAATTTCACAATTTGTATGGAAATACAAAAAACCTCGAATAGCCAAAGCAATCTTGAGAAAGAAGAATGGAACTGGAGGAATCAACCTGCCTGACTTCAGGCTCTACTACAAAGCCACAGTTATCAAGACAGTATGGTACTGGCACAAAGACAGAAATATTGATCAATGGAACAAAATAGAAAGCCCAGAGATAAATCCACGCACATATGGACACCTTATCTTTGACAAAGGAGGCAAGAATATACAATGGATTAAAGACAATCTCTTTAACAAGTGGTGCTGGGAAATCTGGTCAACCACTTGTAAAAGAATGAAACTGGAACACTTTCTAACACCATACACAAAAATAAACACAAAATGGATTAAAGATCTAAACATAAGACCAGAAACTATAAAACTCCTAGAGGAGAACATAGGCAAAACACTCTCTGACATACATCACAGCAGGATCCTCTATGACCCACCTCCCAGAATATTGGAGATACAAGCAAAAATAAACAAATGGGACCTAATTAACCTTAAAAGCTTCTGCACATCAAAGGAAACTATTAGCAAGGTGAAAAGACAGCCTTCAGAATGGGAGAAAATAATAGCAAATGAAGCAACTGACAAACAACTAATCTCAAAAATATACAAGCAACTCCTACAGCTCAACTCCAGAAAAATAAATGACCCAATCAAAAAATGGGCCAAAGAACTAAATAGACATTTCTGCAAAGAAGACATACAGATGGCTAACAAACACATGAAAAGATGCTCAACATCACTCATTATCAGAGAAATGCAAATCAAAACCACAATGAGGTACCATTTCACACCAGTCAGAATGGCTGCCATCCAAAAGTCTACAAGTAATAAACGCTGGAGAGGGTGTGGAGAAAAGGGAACTCTCTTACACTGTTGGTGGGAATGCAATCTAGTACAGCCACTATGGAGAACAGTGTGGAGATTCCTTAAAAACCTGGAAATAGAACTGCCTTATGATCCAGCAACCCCACTGCTGGGCATACACACTGAGGAAACCAGAAGGGAAAGAGACATGTGTACCCCAATGTTCATTGCAGCACTGTTTATAATAGCCAGGACATGGAAGCAACCTAGATGTCCATCAGCAGATGAATGGATAAGAAAGCTGTGATACATATACACAATGGAGTATTACTCAGCCATTAAAAAGAATACATTTGAAGCAGTCCTAACGAGGTGGATGAAACTGGAGCCTATTATACAGAGTGAAGTAAGCCAGAAGGAAAAACACCAATACAGTATACTAATGCATATATATGGAATTTAGAAAGATGGTAACAATAACCCTGTGTACGAGACAGCAAAAGAGACACTGATGTATAGAACAGTCTTATGGACTCTGTGGGAGAGGGAGAGGGAGGGAAGATTTGGGAGAATGGCATTGAAACATGTAAAATATCATGTATGAAACGAGACGCCAGTCCAGGTTCGATGCACGATACTGGATGCTCGGGCCTAGTGCACTGGGACGACCCAGAGGGATGGTATGGGGAGGGAGGAGGGAGGAGGGTTCAGGATGGGGAACACATGTATACCTGTGGTGGATTCATTATGATATTTGGCAAAACTAATACAATTATGTAAAGTTTAAAAAAAAAAAAAGGAAAATACTATGGAGGTTCCTTAAGAAACTAAAATAGAGCCACCATATGGTCCAAGAATCCCACTCCTGGGCATATACCCAAAGAAAACCATCATTTGAAAGAATGCATGGACCCTGATGTACACTACAGTTCTTTTTACAATAGCCAGGACATGGAAGCAACCTAAATATCCATTAGCAGAGGAATGGATAAAGAAGATGTGGTACACATATACAATGGAATATTACTCAGCCATAACAAGGGATGGAATAATGCCATTTGCAGCAACATGACTGGACCTAGACATCATCAAAGTAAGGTTAAGTTAGAAAGAGAAAGACAAACATCATTTAATATTGCTTATATATGGGATGTAGAAAAGTAGTATAGATGAAGTTATTTGCAAAGCAGAAATAGAGTCACAGATGGAGAAAAACTTATAGTTAACAAGACGATAAAGAGGGTGGGATGGACTGGGAGATTGGGACTGACATATATACACTCAGTTCAGTTCAGTTCAGTTCAGTCGCTCAGTCATGTCCAACTCCTTGCGACCCCATGAACTGCAGCATGTCAGGCATCCCCGTCCATCATCAACTATATACAAAATAGATAACTAATAAGAACCTACTGTTAAGCACAGGGAACTCTCCTCAATGCTCTGTGGTGACCTAAATAGGAAGGAAATCTAAAAAAGAGTGGATATAGGTACACTAAGTCCCCTACAGAATGGGAAAAAATATTTGGAAATCATGTTTCTGGTAAGAGTTAATATCCAGAATACATAGAGAACTCCTACAACTCAATAACAAATAGGTAAATAACTCAATTTTGCAATAAAATGGGCAAAGGACTTGAATAGACATTTCTCCAAAAAAGATATACAAATGG
This sequence comes from Bos taurus, assembly GCF_002263795.3. Taxonomy (NCBI): domain Eukaryota; kingdom Metazoa; phylum Chordata; class Mammalia; order Artiodactyla; family Bovidae; genus Bos; species Bos taurus. The sequence goes on along the minus strand of NC_037357.1, from coordinate 82,082,765 downwards.
CCAATAAACATGAAAAAACACTCATTTTTAATCATTAAGGAAATTGAAATTAAAACTATAAAAATATAACCCCTTCATAACTGATACAATAATTATAAAATAAATAAATAATAAGTGTTGGTGAGAATATTGAGAAGTTGGAAACCATATACATTGCTGGGGGATGTAAAATGTTACAGCTGCTTAGAAAACAGTTCAAAACTTCCTCAGAAAAGCAAAACATAGAATTATCATATGACCCAGCAAATATACTCCTAGGTATATACCCAAAGGGACTTAAAACATATTCAAATAAAAACTTGTACATGGATGTTTATAACAGCACTATTCATTCACAATAGCCAGTATGTGAAATGCCTATCAATAGATGAATAAATAAACAATGTGGTGTTTGAGTATGTGTGTATAAAATATCCATTATTTGGCAATAAGAAGGTATGTGCTACAAAATGGATGAACCCTAAAAACATTATGCTAAGTGAAATAAACTAGATTAAAAATATAAATAGCATATGATTCCACTTATAGGAAATATCTGGAACAGGAAAATTCATACAGACAGTAAGTAGATCAGAGGTTATTACTGGCTGAGGGAAGAAAGCAATAGGAAGTTCTTTAATGCTTACAGACTTTCTGTTTGAGGTGATGAAAAAATTGGAAACAGGTGATAGTTATACAACAAGTCAAGTGCAATTAATGCCACTGAATTGTACACTTATGTTCAAAATTGAAAATAAAGTTTTGAGTAAATAATCTGCCTCAGAGCCTGTGCTCCTGACCACCATGGATGATATCCCAGGCCCTGCCAGTTGGAACACATTGACAGCACTGTATCTGTAAAATATAAATAATAATCCCTGTAATCTCTCTCTCATACTTTTGTAAGAATCAAATTAAATAAAGAATAGCACAGGGCTTTCTAAACTACAAAGAGTTGAAGTCAAGTGCCATTATTATCTTGAAGATTTATACCTAAATTACAACATTAAGTTGCTTTTCAGCACTGTGCAATAAAACATACATGTTTTGTCATATCCTGCAGCTCAGGCAATTTCAACAGGATTCTAAGTTTCCAATGACAACACTCCAAACGGTAAAACTTTACACTTGACCAGCCTGATAAGGATCTCTGATCAGACTGGTTGTAACTACAACTTTTCCATTTAAGAGCACAAGATACCTTTTAAGGTATCTTGCACATGCTTGTCACAAAAGATTAATTCACCTAAGGAGCTCATAACATTGACCATAAAGGAAGTAAAATACACACACACACACATTGAAGATGCTAGCTCTTTCTCAGGGAGGCTAAGGAGACTTCCAGGGGAGCTGAAACAGCATGAAATGCCAGAGAGCATAGTAAGGAACAACAAAATGGCAGTGGTATCCAGCTTGTGAAATGGCTCCCAGATGAAGACCTACCACAGGCATAATCAGCTTCCTGAGAGGGTTCTTCACCCTTTTCAACTCTCCTGAGCAGTATGTTTTAGAAAGACTAGCCAAAGGGAACCTGGCACATCCCCAAGCTATTGGCACCAAAACAACAGTGCTCACAGCAAAACAGTCTTGGACTAGATCTGTTTGGAGAACAGAGAGCAAAACACTTCATACACAGTTAGTGAAATCCATCCTAAAGTGAAACACCAAGGCCAACACATTAAACAAAGCTATGAGGCAAGTACTCCATATACCTCAATATCCTGCTTTGGTCATACTTGAGGTCCAAAACTCTTTTGCCTTCACCTATTTAATGAGGAAGAATTTCTTGAATTCTTCTTCCACAGCATCTGAATTCACTTTTCATTTCCTGTTTTTGGCTACACACTCTTGCCTTACTGAACTGGCCTTGGACTCAGCTCCCTTCCCAATTAGAAACTGCTATCACTTCCTGATTATAAATGATTTCAGTCATCATCTCAATAGAATCCATCAGAACCCCACCTCAGCACTTATCTATACACCCTAACACCCTTGGAAGGGATTAAAAGGAATAATGTATCATACGTTCTCAAATTTTATAAATCATAAAGTAAAATCTCAAATTTTAAAATTCTATAAAATAAACATAATGGCTACAACTATCTACTGTCCACTAGATATAGTCTAAAATCCTCACTTCAACCTTAGGAGGTAGGACCTATTAGTATCCCCAGTTTTGAGAAAATTGAATCCATGAGAGGTTAAGTCATTTCCCAAGATATTACAGTTAAGAAGTGGCAGAGATTTTCAAAAAATAGTGTGGAACAATTGGACATCCATAGGTCAAAAAAGCCCAAATAAATTTTTTAAAAAGCTCAACTTAAACCTTGTACCTTGTACTTCAGATATGCAGAGAACATCACTCTTTTGGCAGAAAGTAAAAAGGAAAGACCCTCTTGATGAAGGTGAAAGAGGAGAGTGGAAAATCTGACTTAAAACTCAACATTCAAAAAACTAAGATCATGGCATCCAGTCCCATCACTTCATGGCAAATAAATGGGGAAAAAACGGAAACAGTGACAGACTTTATTTTCTTGGACTCCAAAATCACTGCAGATGGTGACTGAAGTCATGAAATTAAAAGATGCTTGTTCCTTGGAAGAAAAACGATGACAAACCTAGACAGCATATTAAAAAGCAGAGACATTAGTTTGCCTACAAAGATCCATGTGGTCAAAGCTATGGTTTTCCAGTAGTCATGTACAGATGTGAGAGCTGGACAATAAAAAAAGCTGAGCCAAAGAAGTGATGCCTTCAAACTGTGGTGCTGGAGAAGACTCTTTGAAAGTCCCTTGGACAGCAAGGAGATCAAACCAGTCAATCCTAAAGGAAATCAACCATGAACATTCACTGGAAGGACTGATGCTGAAGCTGAAACTCCAATACTTTGGCCACCTGAAGTGAACAACTAACTCATTGGAAAAGACCCTAATGTTGGGAAAGACTTAAGGCAGGAGGAGAAGGAGAAAATAGAGAATGAGATAGTTGGATGGTATCATTGACTCAACGCACATGAATTTGAGCAAACTCCAGGAGATAGTGAAGGACAGGGAGGCCTGGTGTGTTGCAGTCCATGGGGTCGCCAAGAGTCAGACACAACTGAGAAACTGAACAACAACAACCTTATATAAAAATAAACTCAAAATATATCATATATCTAAATATAAAACCTAAAATTTTAAAACTTCTACAAAAAAGAAAACATCTTAATGACATAGGGTTATGTGACATCTTACACATGACTCCATAAGCATGATTTATAAAGAAAATTAAATAAATGGTACTCCATAAAAGTAAAAAATTTTGTTCTATGAAAGACCCTTATAAGAGGATTTTTAAAAAGATAAGCTACAGATTGGAAAAGTCCACTCAGAAAAAGTTTTGCCATGATTAAAAAGTAACTAAACAGAAGTGTTGGGGTAAAGTCCTCCAAAGGGAAGCTCAACATGGAAAGCAAGGAAAAAACAAATGGAAAAACAATAGGCTGTCCAGAAGGGGACAAGGCCCAAGGATCCTCAGAGAGCTCCAACTTATATTTCAATTCCTTCTCTCGTTTGCCTTAGTTTTACTGGTGACAAAGCCAAGACCCAGAAGTCACAGTCTTTTCCAGGCACCTGATCAGTTTACATTCTGATCTGGATAAAACAACTAGAAAATGAGGAGAAATCTGTACATATTCTACAACTTATGGAGGAGGAGTGACTGAAGAAAAAAAATGCTGATGATGATTCCTACTGAATAATGGGAAGGAACTATATAGAGGAAAGGAGTAAATGGATTGTAAGCATTTCATTGCATATCAACTTAAAACAGATCACTCTCTAGATGCTTAAGGAAATTTCCTTCATATAACCATCCGTTTAAATTTATATTATGTCAAGAGCAGAGGCTTATGAGAGGTCCATTTTTCCAACTGTCACACAACAGACATGCACAAAATTTCTTGGTTGAATAAAATTAGAATATACTATTCTTTGATCTCTGGTCCCTCTGACTTTTCTAAAGCTAGCTTGTATATCTGGAAGTTCTCAGTTCACATACTGTTGAAGTGTAGCTTGAAGGATTTCCAGCATTACCTTGCTACCTGTGAAATGCACACAATTGTATAGTAGTTTGAACATTCTTTGGCATTGCCCTTCTTTTGGACTGGAATGAAAGTTGACATTTTCCACTCCTGTGGCCACTACTGAGTTTTCCAAATTTGCTGACATTTTGAATGCAGCTCTTTAACAGCTTCATCTTTTAGGATTTTAAATAGTTCAGCTGGAATTCCATCACCTCCACTAGCTTTGTGCATAGAAATGCTTCCTAAGGCCCACTTGACTTCACACTCCAGGATGTCTACCTTTGGGTGAATGACCACATCATCATAGTTATCCAGGTCATTAAGATCTTTTTTTGGATAGTTCTGTGTATTCTTGCCAACTCTTCTTAATCTCTTCTGCTTCTGTTAGGTCCTAATCATTTCGGTCCTTTATCATGTCCATCCTTGCATGGACTGTGGTGCAGCACCACACAGAAGAGTCCCTTGGAGTGCAGGGAGATCAAACCAATCAATCTTAAAGGAAATCAATGCTTAATATTCATTGGAAGGACTGATGCTGAAGCTGAAGCTCCAATACTTTGGCCACCTGATGGGAACACCAACTCATTGGTAAAGACCCTAATGCTGGGAAAGACTGAAGACAGAAGGAGAAGGGGACGACAGAGGATGAGATTGCTGGATGGCATCACTGATTCAATGGACATGAATTTGAGCAAACTCTGGGAGACAGTGCAAGACAGGGAGGCCTGGTGTGCTGCAGTACATGGGGTCACAGAGACACAACTTAGAGACTGAACAACAACATACTATTCTTTAATTAAATTCCACTCTACTGTCCTTTCACCATATGAATGCCTAAGAACACCTTACAAGCAGTTAAAAAAAAAATCCCTAAAACCACTAAAGGTACCAGTATGAAGTATTTAAATGAGCCCTTCAAAATAAAGTGCAAGAAAGGACACTAGGCAAGGATTCAAGGGAGCTGGGTTTCATTCCAGTTTTGTCAATAGTTCTATGCAGGTCTCTCTGGTCCTCGGTTTCCTCCTCTGAAAGATGAGGGGTTTAAAGTAAAGCAGTAGTTCTCAATCTCAAGGTAGTATTACTCCATGGGGCATCTGGAAAGGTGTGCAGGTGATTTAGTTTGGCACGACTCAGAGAACACTACTGGCATTTTTTGTAGGGGAGGGAGGGACAGTTAGCAATGTCCAGAACACAGACAAACAGTGAAGAACTGGCTGCTCAAAATGTCAAGTACATTACTTGTCCCTTCCAGAAATAACTGGATAAAATAATTAAGATCTCATCAGTCCTTAAAATCTTTCATCCCATCGGCCAAGGAAAACTGCTAGACTGTAATTGTCCTATTAATTCTGAAGAGTGGAGAAACATCAGTCATCTTTTGCTTGGTCAAAAATAGAAAAGTTTATCCTACATTTAATCATGCTCTAAAATGTGTAATTAACAAAATCTTTTCTAGACCCCAGTGCAAACAGTTCAATTCAGTCGCTCAGTCGTGTCCAACTCTTTGTGACCCCATGAATCGCAGCAAGCCAGGCCTCCCTGTCCATCACCAACTCCCGGAGTTCACTCAAACTCATGTCCATCGAGTCGGTGATGCCATCCAGCCATCTCATCCTCTGTCGCCCCCTACTCCTCCTGCCCCCAGTCCCTCCCAGCATTAGGGTCTTTTCCAATGAGTCAACCCTTCGCATGAGGTGGCCAAAGTATTGGAGTTTCAGCTTCAGCATCAGTCCTTCCAATGAACACCCAGGACTGATCTCCTTTAGGATGGACTGGTTGGATCTCCTTGCAGTCCAAGGGACTCTCAAGAGTCTTCTCCAACACCACACTTCAAAAGCATCAATTCTTTGGTGCTCAGCTTTCTTCACAGTCCAACTCTCACATCCATACATGGCCATTAGAAAAACCATAGCCTTACTACAAGGACCTTTGTTGGCAAGGTAACATCTCTGCTTTTCAATATGCTATCTAGGTTGGTCATAACTTTCCTTCCAAGGAGTAAATGTCTTTTAATTTCATGGCTGCAATCACCATCTGCAGTGATTTTGGAGCCCCAAAAAAATAAAGTCTGACACTGTTTCCACTGTTTCCCCATCTATTTCCCATGAAGTGATAGGACCAGATGCCATGATCTTTGTTTTCTGGATGTTGAACTTTAAGCCAACTTTTTCACTCCCCTCTTTCACTTTCATCAAGAGGCTTTTTGTTTTTCTTCGCTTTCTGCCATAACAGTGGTGTCATCTGAATATCTGAGGTTGTTGATATTTCTCCTGGCAATCTTCATTCCAGCTTGTGCTTCTTCCAGCCCAGCGTTTCTCATGATGTACTCTACATATAAGTTAAATAAGCAGGGTGACAATATACAGCCTTGACATACTCCTTTTCCTATTTGGAACCAGTCTGTTGTTCCATGTCCCTTTCTAACTGTTTCTTCCTGACCTGCATATAGGTTTCTCAAGAGGCAGGTCAGGTGGTCTGGTATTCCAATCTCTTTCAGAATTTTCCACAGTTTATTGTGATCCATACAGTCAAAGGCTTTGGCAATAGTCAATAAAGCAGAAATAGATGTTTTTCTGGAACTCTCTTGCTTTTTCAATGATCCAAAGGATGTTGGCAATTTGATCTCTGGCTCCTCTGACTTTTCTAAAACCAGCTTGAACATCTGGAAGTTCATGGTTCACATACTGCTGAAGCCTGGCTTGAATAATTTTGAGCATTACTTTACCAGCATGTGAGATGAGTGCAATTGTGCGGTAGTTTGAGCATTCTTTGGGACTGGAATGAAAACTGACCTTTTGGAGTCCTTTGGCCACTGCTGAGTTTTCCAAATTTGCTGGCATATTGAGTGCAGCACTTTCACAGCATCATCTTTCAAGATTTGAAATAGCTCAACTGGAATTCCATCACCTCCACTAGCTTTGTTTATAGTGATGCATCCTAAGGCCCACTTGACTTCACATTCCAGGATGTCTGGCTCTAGGTGAGTGATCACACCATCGTGATATTCTGGGTCATGAAGCTCTCTTTTGTACAGTTTTTCTGTGTACTCTTGCCACCTTTTCTTCATATCTTCTGCTTCTGTTAGGTCCATACAATTTCTGTCCTTTATTGAGCCCATCTTTGCATGAAACGTTCCCTTGGTATCTCTAATTTTCTTGAAGAGATTTCTAGTCTTTCCCAGTCTGTTGTTTCCTCTATTTCTTTGCACTGATCATTGAGGAAGGCTTTCTTATCTCTCCTTCCTATTCTTTGGAACTCTGCATTCAGATGCTTATATCTTTCCTTTTATCCTTTGCTTTTCACTTCTCTTCTTTTCACAGCTATTTTAAGGCCTCCTCAGACAGCCATTTTGCTTTTTTCCATTTCTTTTCCACGGGGATGGTCTTGATCCCTGTCTCCTGTACAATGTCATGAACCTCCATCCATAGTTCATCAGGCACTCTGTCTATCTGATCTAGTCTCTTAAATCTATTTCTCACTTCCCCTGTATAATCATAAGGGATTTGCTTTAGGTCTAACCTGAATGGTCTAGTAGTTTTCCCCACTTTGCAATAAGAAGATCTAAATCTGGCAATGAAATGAACCTTTACAACTGGAGACATATGGCACACAGTCACACACATACACAAGAACTTTATTAACTGTAACCAGATGTTCTTTAACAACCATTTGTTTAAAAAAAAAAAAAAACAGTGAATTCCACTAGGCTGTTGTTCACATTTGAAATCCAAGTACGTCTGAGTTAGGGGCAAGTAAGAGAAGTTTGGAAAAAGAATTCCTAAAACAGCAAAATGTTCACCTTGCTGGATTCATGTGTTTCAGTCCAATAAAATAAAATAAAAAAAAGCATGAATGCTTCTTTATCAGCTGCATCCCAAGAGTTAAGAGGATGGAGTTGAAGAGGCTTTGCTTATTAATTTACTATTTTTAATGTCTGCTCTGAAATTCTTCCCACAAATCTGCATGATATACTCTGCCTTATGGGTTATAAACAATGAACTCTTTGTGTCTGCTACTTGTCAATCAGAAAGTAAATCAGTTGGAATAAAAATTCTAGGCCCATGGTTTTAACCACAGACTTATAAACGGGCAGTTAACTCATTGATACAATACCAGCAGCCAGAGAGAGAAAATCAAAGCCTCTCACACCCCAATGAAGGGTCAACTGTTAAACAGAATCTTTTTAGAAGATGGCTTTGAGGGAAAAAAATCACTCTTTTGATTTCTCTGGACACAAATGGTGATAATTCCATCCAAACCCACTGCTTATCTAAGCCAAATTTAACCCTTTTCTGAAACTAGACAAGAGGCTATAGTGAAAAGGCCCTTTCCTTTTAAGGGTGTATTTCAAACAGCAATAATTTTCTGTGGGAGAAAAAGCAGACATCTGTGGCCAGCCCCATCTTGGCAGCAGTCTCCTACAATGTAGCCTCAAATTCCAAAAATATAAAAATCCTAAGCTGTGCTAGTAGTTTTCGCCAGTGGCCTCACTAGGCTGCTGTTCAAACTCTAGGGTCTAATGTTTCAAATAAGGCCTAACCCAATACTGAACAACAATCCTTACTGTTTAGCAGTATCTTACATCTAAGAATATTTTGCTACCAGTAAATTCTAGTCTATTCTGGGGGAACTAATACCCATATTTGATTCTGACAACTCAGCTGTTTTCCCTGCCATCGACAAGTTAACCTATCCTGGCCAATTCTACCCATATCCTTCATAGACCTAAATAGCCCTTGTTAAAGGCTAGTTGTGTTGGTCAGGTTATTTTGTAAACTGAATAAGGAAGGGGAGGGGAAAACAACATCTTGTTTCCATCTAACATTTGCAAAGTGTACAATATTAAAGAAACCTGAGTAAACTCTAGCAACTTTCATGCCTTAGCAAACTGATTTTCAGAAATTTTAGATTGAAAAAAGGTAATCCTGCCTTGTAGCCATCTCAAATTTTATTGGGCTGGCCCAAAAGTTGATCCATTTTTTTTTTTTTCTGTAAGATGGCTATAAATAGTGCTTAGTTGTCTTTAAATTTCATTTGAAACAATTTTGTTAGATTATATTGTGACAGCTGTCATATCAGTATGCATTAAAAACTTATCAAAATTGGTGAATTTTTGTGTAGCCATTTTAGTGCTGAAGATGGAAGAAAAAACATTTTCAGCATATTATGCTTTATTATCTCAGGAAAGGTAAAAACTCAACTGAAAAGGCTAAAAAAAATGTTGTGTGGCATATAGAAAAGGTGCTGTGACTGATCAAACGTGCCAAAAGTGGTTTGGGAAGTTCTGTGCCAGAGATTTTTCACTGGACAATGCTCCACAGTCAGATAGACCAGTCGAAACTAATAGGGATCAAATCGAGACATTAATTGAGAACAATCAACTTTTATATTACATGGGAGATGGCCGACATACTGAAAATGTCCAAGTCAAGCACTGAAAATCATTTGCACAAACTTGGTTATGTCCATCACTCTGATGTTTGGGTTCCATGTAAATGAAGCAAAAAAAAAAAAAACTTCTTGACCATATTTCCACATGTGAATCTCTACTGAAATAATGAAAAATGCTCCAATTTTAAAACAAATTGTGATGGGAGATGTTTTCTGTACAAAAACATGAAACAGAAGAGATCATGAAACAAGTGAAATAAATCACCACCAACCACAACAAAGGCCTTCATCCAAAGAAGGTGATGTGTACATGGTGGGATTGGAAGGTTGTCCTCGATTATGAGCTCCTTCCAGATAACCAAAGGATTACTTTCAGCAAGTACTGCTCCCAATTAGACCAGCTGAAAGCAGCACTTGATGAAAAGTATCTGGAATTAGTCAAATAGAATAAATCAACAGAAAACACATAATCTTCCATCAGGATAACTTAAGATCTAAAGTTTCTTTGATGACCAGACAAAAACTGTTACAGCTTGGCTGTGAAGTTCTGATTCATCCACCATATTCACCAGACACTGCACCTTCGACCGTGTCACCGTGTTTGGGTAAGATGCATAAAGCTTCAATGGGTGAGAATAAAGTTGAACTGGAACTTGAAGACTGAGTGCATTTTCCAGACTGAGAAAATGTGTGAAGGGCATGGCAGGCAAAGAGAACAGCACAGGCAAAGAATGGCATCTTAAGCAAGGATATGGGCACAAGATTTCCAGTTATGTTCAAAAAATAGTAATTAGTTTGGTATGTGGAATAGAGAATATACAAATAGAGAGAGAAGAAAATGATAGAAAAAGAAGCTTGAAGATATAGGCTGCAGTCAGATTATAAAGGATATTAAACATGTCTTATTAAGAAGTTTGGTGTCAGACAGGGCAGGGATCAACTGCAAGCAAAGAGTAAAAGGGATTCATCCATCCAAGAAATATCTATTGATCAGATCTGTTTTTTAGGAAGATAACCCAGGCAACAGGGACACGAGTGCACTAAAGTAGGGAACAAACTGGAGAGAGGCAAAGCAATTGAAAGTCACTCAGTCGTGTCTGATTCTTTGTGACTCCACAGACCATACAGTCCATGGAATTCTGCAGGAGCCTTTCACGTCTTGAGGAGATCTTCCCAACACAGTGATTGAACCCAGGTCTCCCACAATGCAGGCAGATTCTTTACCAGCTGAGCCACAAGGGAAGCCCAGCTGCTACCAATTCAGCTGGGATTTTTTTTTTTTTTTAAAGATCATGGATTCCTAGCCCCACCGCAGAACTGCTGCTGCTGCTAAGTCACTCAGATCAGATCAGATCAGATAAGTCAATCAGTCGTGTCCAATTCTTTTTGACCCCATGAATCGCAGCACGCCAGGCCTCCCTGTCCATCAACATCTCCCGGAGTTCACTCAAACTCACGTCCATCGGGTCGGTGATGCCATCCAGCCATCTCATCCTCTGTCGTCCCTTCTCCTCCTGCCCACAATCACTCCTAGCATCAGAGTCTTTTCCAATGAGTCAACTCTTCACATGAGGTGAAGAGTTTCAGCTTTAACATCAATCCTTCCAAAGAACACCCAGGACTGATCTCCTTTAGCCTGGACTGGTTGGATCTCCTGGCAGTTCAAGGGACTCTCAAGAGTCTTCTCCAACACCACAGTTCAAAAGCATCAATTCTTCGGCGCTCAGCTTTCTTCACAGTCCAACTCTCACATCCATACATGACCATTGGAAAAACCATAGCCTTGACTAGACGGACCTTAGTGGGCAAAGTAATGTCTCTGCTTTTGAATATGCTATCTAGGTTGGCCATAACTTTTCTTCCAAGGAGTAAGCGTCTTTTAATTTCATTGCTGTAGTCACCATCTGCAGTGATTTTGGAGCCCCCCAAAATAAAGTCTGACACTGTTTCCACTGTTTCCCCATCTATTTCCCATGAAGTGGTGGGGCCAGATGCCATGATCTTTGTGTTCTGAATGTTGAGTTTAAGCCAACTTTTTCACTCTCCTCTTTCACTCTCATAAAGAGGCTTTTTAGTTTCTCTTCACTTTCTGCCATAAGGGTGGTGTCATCTGCATATCTGAGGTTATTGATATTTCTCCCGGCAATCTTCATTCCAGCCTGTGCTTCTTCCAGCCCAGCGTTTCTCATGATGTACTCTGCATATAAGTTAAATAAGCAGGGTGACAATATACAGCCTTGGCATACTCCTTTTCCTATTTGGAACCAGTCTGTTGTTCCATGTCCAGTTCTAACTGTTGCTTCCTGACCTGCATATAGGTTTCTCAGGAGACAGGTCAGGTGGTCTGGTATTCCCATCTCTTTCAGAATTTTCCACAGTTTATTGTGATCCACACAGTCAAAGGCTTTGGCACAGTCAACAAAGCAGAAATAGATGTTTTTCTGGAACTCTCTTCCTTTTTCGACGATCCAGCAGATGTTGGCAATTTGATCTCTGGTTCCTCTTGAATATCTGGAAGTTCATGGTTCACATATTACTGAAGCCTGGCTTGGAGAATTTTGAGCATTACTTTCCTAGCGTGTGAGATAAGTGCAACTGTGTGGTAGTTTGAGCATTCTTTGGCATTGCCTTTCTTTGGGATTGGAATGAAAACTGACCTAAGTCGCTTCAGTCGTGTCCAACTCTGTGCGACCCCATAGACGGCAGCCCACCAGGCTCCCCCGTCCCTGGGATTCTCCAGGCAAGAACACTGGAGTGGGTTGCCATTTCCTTCTCCAATGCATGAAAGTGAAAAGTGAAAATGAAGTCACTCAGTCGTGTCCGACTCTTAGCGACTCCATGGACTGCAGCCCACCAGGCTCCTCCGTCCATGGGATTTTCCAGGCAAGAGTACTGGAGTGGGGTGACATTGCCTTCTCCACACCCCAGAACTAGTAAATCTAAATCTCAGAATGTAAATCACCTTTTAGGGTTTCTTTTTTTTTTTTTTAATCTTTGAAAACAATATATGTTCGTGGGAGGAAAAAACTCAACCTGTACAGAACGGTATGAGTTAGAAACAGTCTATCGTCCTACCTCTTGCATCAAGGACTAAAACCATTCCCCCATGACCCCCTACCACCCTGCTGTTCAACTAGGTCCCTTTGCCCCAGAATGCCCAAGGTTGAGAATCACTGCACTGCTTAGCTCCATCACCTAGGCAGTTTTTCAAAACTTTCACAGAAAATAAGAACTTTAAAAAAATTTTTTTTTCACAAGAGACCTTAGCAGGCTCCTCCCCTCCATACTTTGAGTCAGTGGATCTTATCTGAGCCTGGGAAACAATTACCCCAGATAAGCCTTACCAAGTAATCTCAATCACTTGTCACAATTCTAATATAAACCAACATGTCCCAAAATTTAATGTCATATAAGTCAACTAGGGATCTTGTTTAAAATGCTGATTCTGTGTCAGTAGGTGTGGGGAGGAACCCAATATTCTACATTTCTAATAAGCTCCCATGTGATGTCATTGCAGCTGGCACAGGAACCACACTCTGCTGAGCAATAACTATCAACACTGGCTGCCAATTAGAATCACCTGGGGAGCTTTAAAAATTCTCATTGACCAATCAGTTTTAAGCTCATCAAAAACAGAAAAGGAGATAACACTTTCCAGCTGATTTTATGATGCCAACATTACCCTGATACAAACCCAAATAACAATATTACAAGAAGCCGCCTACCACCTCCCTCTCTACCCCATCCCTCTGGGTTGTCCGAGAGCACCAGTTTTGAGTGCCCTGCTTCACAGTAAAAATCACCACAATACTGTAATTAGCCTCCAATTAAAATAAATTAACTAATTTTTTAAAAAACACTACAAGAAAACCACAGGGAAATATCCATTATGAATACTGATGCAAAACTCTTCAACAAAATACAAGCAAACAAAATTCAACAGCATATTAAAAGGATTATAGACCATGACCAAATAAGTTTTATTCCTGGAATGCAAGGATATTTAAACACACACATACACACACATGTAAATCAATCAATCAATGCAATGAAAGAAGAAATAAACACATGATTATTTTAATCAATGCAAAAAATATTTGACAAAATTCAACACTCTTTCATGATAAAAATACTCAAATAGGAGTAGACAAAAACTTTCTCATCATTATAAAGGTCATATATGAAAAGTACATACCTAACATCATCAGTTCAGTCACTCAGTCATGTCTGACTCTTTGCAACTCTTTATGACCAAATTACAACTAGCTATAGCATTACTTTGCCAACAAAGATCTGCCTAGTCAAGGCTATGGTTTTTCCAGCAGTCATATATGGATATGAGAGTTGGACTGTGAAGAAAGCTGAGCGCCGAAGAATTGATGCTTTTGAACTGTGGTGTTGGAGAAGACTCTTGAGAGTCCCTTGGACTGCAAGGAGATCCAACCAGTCCATTCTGAAGGAGATCAGTCCTGGGTGTTCTTTAGAAGGAATGATGCTGAAGCTGAAACTCCAGTACTTTGGCCACCTCATGTGAGGAGTTGACTTATTGGAAAAGACTCTGATGCTGGGAGGGACTGGGGGCAGGAGAAGGGGACGACAGAGGATGAGATGGCTGGATGGCATCACCAACCCGATGGTCGTGAGTTTGAGTGAACTCTGGGAGTTGGTGATGGACAGGGAGGCCTGGCGTGCTGCAATTCATGGGGTCGCAAAGAGTCGGACATGACTGAGGGACTGAAATAAACTGAACTGAACTGATAGCAGTTACTGAAAATTTGTTATCTTGTTGTTGTTTTCAAATTGTTTATGCTTTGTGTCTCTCTCTGCTGTACTATAATCTTATTAATGTTACTAGCTATATTACTTATATCTATTTTTTATGATTGTTGCCTCTTGCATCACCTAATGTATAACTAGACCTCCAACAAAATTAATGATGGCTAATGTATTGATCACATGGATCACAGCCTTGTCTAACTCAATGAAACAATTAACCATGCCATGTAGGGCCACCCAAGACAAACGGGTCATGATAGACAGTTCTGACAAAACGTGGTCTATTGGAGAAGGGAATGGCAAACCACTTCAGTATTCTTTCCTCATGAACAATATCTAACATCATACTAAATGGTGAAACACAAAAGCTTTTCCTCTAAGACCAGGAACAAGACCAGGATGTCTGCTTTCACTACCTTCATTCAACATAATATTGGAAGTTCTAGCCAGAGCATTAAAGGAATAATAAGAAATTAAAAGCAACCAAATTGGAAAAGTAAAATTATCTTTGTTAATGGATGACATGATCTTATGTCTAGAAAATCCTAAAGATTTCACACAAGAAAATGTTAAACCTAATAAACAAATTCACCGAACTGGCAGGATACAAAATCTACATGCAAAACTCAGTTGTATTTCTAAATACTAGTAATACACAAAACAAACAGGAAGTTAAGAAAACAATTCCACTTACAATAACATCAATAATAATAATAAAACTTAGGAATAAATCTAACCAAGGAGGTGAAAGATTTCCACACTGAAAACTAAAACTTGTTGAAAGAGATTAAAGACCAATAAGAATGCTCATGGATTGAAAAGCTTAATATTGCTAAGATGACAATACTATTCAAAGTAATCAACAGATTAAATGTAAGCCCTATAAAATTCCCAATAGCAGTTTTTGCAGAAACAGAAAAACCCCATAAGGAATCTGAATGGCCTCAATTTGTACCCCAAAATGGCCAAAGCAATTTTGAAAGAGAAGAATAAAGTTGGAATGATCATAATTTCAGATTCCAAACCTTACTACAAAGGTATAGTAATCAAAACCATGTGGTATTGGCATAAGGACAGACATATAGGACAATGGAATAGAATAGAGATCCCAGAAATAAACCTTTGCATATACGATCAATTGATTGTCAATATAAATGCCAAGATCATTCAATGGGGAACTAACAGGGTTTTCAACATGTGATGCTAGGTAAACTAGACATCCACATACAAAAGAATAAAGATAGGGATTGCTATTGCTGCCACCAATCCCTCCAAGGGTCCTGTGAGCAAGCACAAGATAATGCTTAACACCTTCCTGGGAGCGTTTGCAGTCTGCCACTGCCAAGGGTCCCATACTCCAGGGACAACATCCCTGGGAGAGCACATGGCATGCCCTGGACTGTTGCAACTTCCTACCATCTTCTAAAGGCTGCAGGCACTCCCCACACATCCCAACTGTGGCTGCCACATCCATCCCTCACCTCAGCCTGCCTAAGTGTGCCCAAATCAGCCTGCTGAGCCCCAGGGATGGTACAACCAAAGAAAAGGAGGAATTCTCTCAGTGAGAAGAGAGTACAGGAACAGCAAGTGCAGTAGATTAAATCCCCACAATTGGCTTAATAAACCCTGCAGCTGTGGAATATCTGAACAAATGAAGGCTCCCACAATTTGAGGCTGGTCTAGTGTTAATAACTGTGGACTTTGGGGGCAAGTACATGGGGGAATTGGGCTAGGTCAGATTCTGAACTGGTACCACAATGTCCACAGCATGTTGAGAGACCTACCTAGAAGTATCAGAGGACTTCCTGAGGAAGTGAAGACTGGCTGTGGCTCAATGTGGGGATGATGAAACTGACAGCTGAGGGCAATAATATTAATAATAGTACAATTTTTTGTTTCATTCTGTTCTATTGTTTTCCTTTATTATTCTTTTATTTTTATTTTTTCTTTTTTATGCTTCTATTTGTAATATATATTATTTTGTTTTATTTTCTACTTCTTTCTACATGACAGTTTTTCCTTATTTTCATTTTTTCTTTTGTTTTTATCACCTTTTTAAACTATATTCTATAATTTTTCATTTTTACATATTTTTTTGTTTTGTGTTTTGCTGCTGTTTTCTTCTTTCATTAGTTCTGATTTTATCTTTTCTTTCTTTTTATTAATTTGCTTGCTGCTTTGTTTTTCTTTAGTTTTTATTGTTCATTTTTGGTTTGAGGTTCGTTTATTTGCTTGTTTACTCCCTTTGTTTTCTTTTTTTCTTTCTTTTTTTTTTTGTCAGTTTGTGTGTCTGTGGGTGTTTCTTTGTGTGTTTTTGTTTCTTTGCTTTTACTTTTACCACTTGTCTTGAGGGACTTGTCTGTTGGCTTTCTTTTCCTTTTTCTTTTTCTTTAATGATTATTTTATTCCTCTTCCATGCTCTGATGCTTGTGGGGTCTTGGTTCTCTGACCAGAGGTCAGGCCTGAGCCTCTGAGCTGTGCAAGCCAAGTGCAAGACCCTGGACTGCCAGCAAACTCCCAGCACCAGGGACTATTAATCAGCAAGAGATTTCCCAGAGGATTCCATATCAATACCAAGACACAGCCTCACACAACTGGCAGCAAGCTCCACTGCTGGATGCTTCACACCAATCAACTAGTGAGACAGAAACAAAATCCCACACATTAGCATACAGGCTGCCTAAAATCATACAAAGCTCAGAGATACCCAAGACACACCACCTGACATGGCCCTGCCCATCATAGGGACAAGATCAATCTCTAGCCACCAGAATGCAGGCACCAGTGACCCCCAACAGGAAGCCTACCCAAGCCACTGGACCAATGTTACCAAGTGGGGGAAGACACAACAGAGGGAAGAGGAACTAAGATCCTGCAGCCTGTGGAAAGGAGATCCCAAACACAGTAAATTTAAAAAATGAAAAGACACAGAAATGTGTTGCCGCTGAGGAGCAAGGTAAAAACAAAGAAAAAAAAATGCTTAAAGCCAAATAAATGAGAAGGGAATAGGCAATCTGCCTGAGAAAGAATTCAAAGTAATGATAGTAAAGATGATATAAAATATTGAAAATAGAATGGAGAAAATACAAGAAACATTTAACAAGGAACTACAAGGACTAAAGAATAAACAAAGAATGATATATAACATACTAAAATTAAAAATACACTAGAAGGAATCAAAAGCAGAATAACTGATGCAGAAGATAAGCTAAGTGAGCTGGAAGATAGAATGGTGGAAATAACTACCACAGACCAGAAAAAAAGAAAAAAATTGAAAAGAAGTGAAGATAGTCTCAGAGACCTCTGGGACATCATTAAACACACAAACATTCAAATTCTTGTGGTCCCAGAAGAAGAAGAGCAAGAGAAAGTTTCTGAAAAATCTTTGAAAAGATTATATTTGAAAACTTACCTAATATGGGAAAAGAAATAGTCGCCCAGTCCAGGAAGCTAAGAGAGTCTGATACAGGATAAACCCAATGAAAAACATGCAGAGACACATCTAAATCAATGTAACCAAAAAGTGAACAAAAAGAAAAAGTATTAAAAGCAGTAAGGGGAAAGCAACAAATAACATACAAGGGAATTCCTGGTCTCTCAGCAGAAAATCTTCAGGCAAGAAGGGAGTGGCAAGATATACTTAAAGTGATAAAAGGGAAAAACTTACAAGCAAGATGATTCTACACAGGAAGGATCTCATTCAGATTTGGCTGAGAAATCAAAAGCTTCAAAGAAAAGCAAAAACTAAGAAAATTCACCACCACAAAACCAGCATTACAACAAATGCTAAAGGAATTTCTCCAGACACAGAACACAGGGGAAGAAAAAGACCTTCAAAAACAAACCCAAAAGATCTACAAAAACAGTCCCAAGATGGCAGAGGAATAGGACGGGAAGACCAATTTCTCCCCCACAAATTTATCAAAAGATCATTTGAATGCTGAGAAACTACCACAAAACAACTTCTGAATGCTGGCACAGGACACCAGGCACCTAGAAAAGCAGCCCATTCTGTTTGAGAGGAGATAGGACAAAATATAAAAGACAAAAAGAGAGACAAAAGAGTTAGGGGTAGAGATCAGTCCTGGGGAGGGAGTCGTGAAGGAGGAGAAGTTTCCAAACCAGTGGGTCTGTGGGGAATTTTGGAATCTCAGAGGGCAACATAACCAGGAGAAAAAAAAAAAAAAAACAGAGACTACATCTTTAATCGCAACTCGCAGCAGAGAAGTAGCCCAGATGCTCACATCTACCACCAGCGAGGGGGGCTGAACAGAGAGGCGAGGGCTGCATCATCAGTGCTTAGGGTAAGGACCAGGCCTGACTGCCCTGAGGACAATCTGAGGGAGTTAATGGGAGATAGCAACCCAAACTGTGGGATAGCCATAGGGAGAGGAAAAAAAAAAACAGAACTTTTCCACGAAAGGTTCTAACGTTAACACGCAGCCTGGCCCGCTCACAGCACAAAGGATTGAGCAAATACCAAAAAAGAGCTAGCCAGCTATGTACAGGCCACTCCCCCCTGCCAGAGGCACAGAGTTAGGCATGCCACAGCCAGAGCCAGAAGGCAAGAGGCATTCTCGGCCCCAGAGACCAGCATCCTTCACCAAACTGTGAGCAGACTCCCAGTTGCTAACCAAGTATTCCTGGAATCCTGAACGGTTTACATCTGCCAGGAGGGTCGCAGCCTGAGATCAGCTCCCCAGAGACACATGGCACACCTGAGACGGTGCTCTTACGGTGCACCTGGGAAACTGAGCAGCCAGGACCAGGGATGTGATTAAGACGCACACCCCATCTGGGACAGTTCGCTCACCAAACACCTGGTCACCCGAGCTGCTCGGACCTGGGAAGGGCAAAAAACGCACGCCGAACCAAGTCTGTGCCCTTGTGGAGTACCCAAGAATCTGAACCTGAGCAGCTAAGACCCTGGAAGTGCATGAAACGCAGTGCCCGCTTTGGACAGTGCCCCTGCAGAGCATCCTGGGGCCTGAGCAGTATAGACCCAGAAAGCACACACCACCATGAGCTGGGATAAAACCAGTGTGGTCCATACACTGCAAGCACTCTTCACACATGCCAGTGATATTTGTTTGCAGTGTTCCTCCCTCCCCACAGCACAACTGAACAAGTGAGCCTAAATAAGTGACCACCTTCTCCCTCTTGTGTCAGGGTGGAAATTAAACACTGAAGAGACTTGCAAACAAAGGAAACCAAAATAAATAAAGAGGGAACCACTCTGGAAGTGACAGGTGCAAGAGATTAAACCCTGTAGTTAACATTGACTAAGCATTGGAAGGGGACTATGCTGCTGCTGCTGCTGCTAAGTCACTTCAGTCGTGTCCAACTCTGTGCGACCCCATAGACGGCAGCCCACCAGGCTCCCCTGTCCCTGGGATTCTCCAGGCAAGAACACTGGAGTGGGTTGCCATTTCCTTCTCCAATGCATGAAAGTGAAAAGTGAAAGTGAAGTCGCTCAGTTGTGTCCAACTCTTAGTGACTCCATGGACTGCAGCCCACCAGGCTCCTCCGTCCATGGGATTTTCCAGGCAAGAGTACTGGAGTGGGGTGCCATTGCCTTCTCTGGGAAAGGGCCTATAGACCTGGAGAAATACAAGCTGGAACAAGGAACTATCTGACCCCACACTGCCCACAACAGCTCCCGAGAAATTCCTAGATATATTTTTACTATTATCATTTTTAATTTATGTTTTTATTTTTAAGTTCTTTATTATGCCTTTCATTTTTATGTTACCTTTTTATTATCTTACCAAAAAAGACCCTATTTTTAAAGCAATTCCTAGATATATTTTTACTATTATCATTTTTAATTTATTTTTTATTTTTAAGTTCTTTATTATGCCTTTAATTTTTTATAAGCTAACTTTTTATTACCTTACCAAAAAAGACCCTATTTTTAAAGCAAATTTCATATATATATATTTTTTATAATTTTTGTGCTTGATTTTGTTTTGTATTTTCAATATTCTATTTCTGAGAGTCTAACCTCTAGTCTAGATTTTTTAATTTTGCTTTTTGGTATTTGTTATCAATTTTGTACCCGTAAGAATCTAATCTTCAGTATACATTTTCACTTAGGGGTGTGATTACTGGCTTGATTGCTCTCTCCCCTTTTGACTCTCCCATTTCTCCCCCAGGTCACCTCTATCTCCTCCCTCTCTCCTCTCTTCTCTACTTAACTCTGTGAATCTCTCTGGGTGTTCTGGGCTGTGGAGAACACTTAGGGAATTGATTAACGGCTAGACTGGTCTCTCTCCTTTTGACTCCCCCTCTTCTTCTCCTGTTCACCTCTATCTCCCTCCTCCCTCTTCTCTTCTCCATGTAACTCTGTGAACTTCTCTGGGTGTCCTTCAATGTGGAGAATCTTTTTACCATTAACCTAGATGCTTTATCATCGGTGCAGTATGGATGGAGAAGTCTTGAGGCTACTGTAAGAATAAGACTGAAAGCCAGAGGCAGGAAGCTTAAACCCAAAACTTGAGAACACCAGAAAACTCCTGATTCCATGGAACATTAACCAACAAGAACTCTCATCCAAAAGCCTCCATACCTACACTGAAACCAAGCTCCACCCAAAACCTAACAAGTTCCAGAGCAAGACATACCATGCTAATTCTCTAGCAATGCAGGAACACAGCCCTGAGCATTAAAATACAGGCAGCCAAAAGTCATGCCAAACCCATAGACACCACAAAACTCACTATTGGTCACTTCATTGCACTCCAGAGAAAAGAGATCCAGCTCCACCCACCAGAACACAGACACAAGCTTCCCTAACCAGGAAATCTTGAAAAGCCACTAGTCCAAGCCCACCCAGAGGGAACAACCTTCACAATAAAGAGAAACCACAAACTTCCAGCCTACAGAAAGGCCACCCCAAAGACAGCAATCTAAACAAAATGAAAAGGGAGAGAAATATTCAACATGTAAAGGAATGCCCGCCAAACCATGATAAATGGCCCACCAAACCAAAAAAAGAGATAGGCAGTCTACCTGAAAAAGAATTCAGAATAATGATAGTAAAGATGATCCAAAATCTTGAAAACAAAACAGAGTTACAGATAAACAGACTGGAGATAAGCATTGAGAATATGCAAGAAATGTTTAACAAGGACCTAGAAGAAATAAAAAATAATCAATCAATAATGAATAATTCAATAACTGAGAAAAAAATACTCTGGTAGGAACCAACAGTAGAATAACTGAGGCAAAGAGAGGATAAGTGAGGTGGAAGATAGAATGGTGGAAATGAAGCAGAGAGGATAAAAGAATTAAAAGAAATGAGGACAATCTCAGACATCTCTGGGACAATGTTAAACGCCACAACATTCGAATCATAGGAGTCCCAGAAGAAGAAGACAAAAAGAAAGGCCATGAGAAAATACTTGAGATAATAGTTGAAAACTTCCCTAAAATGGGGAAGGAAATAGCCACCCAAGTCCAAGAAACCTAGAGAGTCCCAAACAGGATAAATGGAAGGAGAAACAACCCAAGACATATATTAATCAAACTAACGAAGATCAAACACAAAGAGCAAATATTAAAAGCAGCAAGGGGAAAATAACACCTGTTTATGATAAAAACTCTCCAGAAAGTGGGCATACAGGGAGCCTACCTCAACATAATAAGGCCCTACATGAAAAATCCATAGGAAACATCATTCTAAATAGTGAAAAACTGAAAGCATTTCCTCTAAAATCAGGAACAAGACAAGGGTGCCCACTCTCGCCATTATTATTCACCATAGTTCTAAAGTCCTAGCCACAGCAACCAGAGAAGAAAAAGAAATAAAAGGAATCTAAACTGGAAAAGAAGTAAAACTGTCACTGTTTGTAGATATCATGATACTATATACAGAAAATCCTAAAGATGCCACCTAGTTTGAATTTAGTAAAGTCACAGGATACATTAATTAATTAATAGATAATTAATTAATACATAGAAATTAATTAATACATAGAAATCTCTTGCATTCCTCTACACTAACAACATAAGATCAGAAAGAGAAATTAAGGAAATGATCCCGTTTACCATTGCAATGAAAAGAATAAAATCCTAAGAATAAACCTACCTAAGGAGGCAAAACTGTACTCAGAAAAATATAAGATACTAATGAAAGAAATCAAAGATGACACAAACAGATATACCACATTCTTAGACTTGAAGAATCAATATTGTGCAAATGACTATACTACCCAAAGCAATTAACAGATTCAGTGCATCCTAATCAAATTACCAATGAGATTTTTTACACAATTAGAACAAAAAGTTTTATGGTATCTATGGAAACACAAAAGACCTCAAAAATCCAAAGCCATCCTGAAAAAGAAAAACAGAGCTGGAAGAATCAGGCTCCCTGACTTCAGATGATACAACAAAGCTATAGCCATCAAGACAGTATAGTATTGACACAAAAACAGAAATATAGATCAATCAATGGGACAGGATAGAACGCCCAGAGATAAACTCACACACCTATGGGCACATTATCTCTGACAAAAGAGGCAAGAATATACAAGGGAGAAAAGATACCCTCTTCAGTTAGTGGTGGTGGGAAAACTGGACAGCTTCTGAAAAAGAATGAAATCAGAACTCATCCGAACACCATACACAAAAATAAACTCAAAATGGATTAAAATTTAAATAAAATCTCTGAATATAAAAAGAGCAGCTCAGTATCAGAAAACAACCCAATAAAACAGTCTTATGGACTCTGTGGGAAAGGGAGAGGGTGGGAAGATTTGGGAGAATGACATTGAAACATGTAAAATATCATGTATGAAACGAGATGCCAGTCCAGGTTCAATGCACGATACTGGATGCTTGGGGCTAGTGCACTGGGACGACCCAGAGGGATGGTATGGGGAGGGAGGAGGGAGGAGGGTTCAGGATGGGGAACACATATATACCTGTGGCGGATTCATTTTGATATTTGGCAAAACTAATACAATTATGTAAAGTTTAAAAATAAAATAAAATTTAAAAAAAATGGATAGAAGAGCTAAACATGCATTTTTCCAAAGAAGGGGTGTGTGTGTATGTGTGTGTGTGCGTGCGTGCATGCATGCGTGTGTGTTAGTTGCTTACCTGTGTCCACCTATTTGTCACCCCATGGACTATAGCCTGCCAGGCTTCACTGTCCATGGGATTTCCCAAGCAAGAACATTGGAAAGGGGTGCCATTTCCTTCTCCCAAAGAAGACATACATATGTCCAAAAAGCATATGAAAAGATGTTCAACATCACTAATTATTAGAGAAGTTCAAATCAAAACTACAATGAAGTATTACCTCACACCAGGCAGACTAGCCATCATCAAACAATGTGGAACCAATCAATTCAGAAGAGGGTATGGAGAAATGGAACCCTCCTACACTGTTGGTGGGAATGTAAATTGCTAATAGAGACTATGGAGAACTGTATGGAGGCTCCTTAAAAAACTAAAAATAGAACTACCATATGATCCAGCAATCCCACCTCCAAGCATTCACCTGGAGAAAACCATAATTCAAAAAGATACATGCACCCCAGTGTTCACTACAGCACTGTTTACGACAGCCAGGACATGGAAACAACAAAAATGTCTAATGACAGATGAATGGATATAGAAGTTTTGGTACATATATTCAATGAAATATTACCCAGCCATTAAAAAGAATGAAATAATGCTATCTGCAGCAACATGGATGGACCTAGAGATTGTCATACCGAGTGAAGTAAGTCAGACACAGAAAGCCATAGCACATGATATCACTCCTATGTGGAATCTAAAAAATGGGTACAAATGAACTGATTTACAATACTGAATTTGAATCAACCAAATGTAGATATAGAAAACCATCTTATGGTTACCAGGAGATAAGGGGGGAAAGAATAAATTGTGAGAGTGAGATTGACATGTACACAGTACAATATATAAAATGCATAATTAATAAGAACCTACTGGACCTCTCTGCTCAATACTATGTAATGGCCAATATGGGAAAATAACCTAAAAAAAGAAAAATGGATATATGTATATATATAACTGGTTCACTTTTCTGTATATCTTAAACTAACACAGCATTGTAAGTCAACTATACTACAATAAAAATTTTTCAAAAAACAACAATCCAATTAATAAATGGGCATAGGACTTGAATAGATATTTCTCCCATATAGAAATCGCCAATAACTAAATGAAAATACTCTGAACATCACTAGCCATTTAGGACAATATAAATCAAAACAAGAAGACACCACTTCAGACAAATTAAGATGGTTACTATAAAGTCAAGAAACACCTGGAGTAACAGGCAAATTTGGCCTTGGAATACGGAATGAAGCAGGGCAAAGGCTAACAGAGTTTTGCCAGGACAATGCACTGGTCATAGCAAACACCCTCTTCCAACAACACAAGAGAAGACTCTACACATGGACATCACCAGATGGTCAACACCAAAATAAGACTGATTATATTCTTTGCAGCCAATGATGGAGAAGCTGTATACAGTCAGCAAAAACAAGACTGGGAGCTGACTGTGGCTCAGATCATGAACTCCTTATTGCCAAATTCAGACTTAAATTGAAGAAAGTAGGGAAAACCACTAGACCATTCAGGTATGACCTAAATCAAATCCCTTATGATTATACAGTAGAAGTGAGAAATAGATTTAAGGGACTAGATCTGATAGATAGAGTGCCTGATGAACTATGGAATGAGGTTCATGACATTGTACAGGAGACAGCGATCAAGACCATCCTTAAGAAAAAGAAATGCAAAAAAGCAAAATGGCTGCCTGAGGAGGCCTTACAAATATCTATGAAAAGAAGGGAAGTGAAAAGCAAAGGGGAAAAGGAAAGATATATCCATATCAATGCAGAGTTCCCAAGAATAGCAAGGAGAGATAAGAAAGCCTTCCTCAATGATCAGTGCAAAGAAATAGAGGAAAACAACAGAATGGGAAAGACTAGAAATCACTTCAAGAAAATTAGAGATACCAAGGGAACATTTCACGCAAAGATGGGCTCGATAAAGGACAGAAATGGTATGGACCTAACAGAAGCAGAAGATATTAAGAAGAGGTAGCAAGAATACACAGAAGAACTGTACAAAAAAGATCTTCATGACCAAGATAATCACGATGGTGTGATCACTCACCTAGAGCCAGACATCCTGGAATGTGAAGTCAAGTGGGCCTTAGAAAGCATCACTACAAACAAAGCTAGTAGAGGTGATGGAATTCCAGTTGAGCCAGTTCAAATCCTGAAAGATGATGCTGTGAAAGTGCTGCATTCAATATGCCAGCAAATTTGCAAAACTGAGCAGTGGTCACAGGACTGGAAAAGGTCAGTTTTCATTCCAATCCCAAAGAAAGGCAATGCCAAAGAATGCTCAAACTACTGCAGAATTGCACTCATCTCACACGCTAGTAAAGTAATGCTCAAAATTCTCCAAGCCAGGCTTCAGCAATAAGTGAACCAACCGTGAACTTCCAGATGTTCAAGTTGGTTTTAGAAAAGGCAGAGGAACCAGAGATCAAGTTGTCAACATCTGCTGGATCATCAAAAAAGGAAGAGAGTTCCAGAAAAACATCTATTTCTGCTTTATTGACTATGCCAAAGCCTTTGACTGTGTGGATCACAATAAACTGTGGAAAATTCTGAAAGAGATGGGAATACCAGACCACCTGACCTGCCTCTTGGGAAACCTATATGCAGGTCAGGAAGCAACAGTTAGAACTGGACATGGAACAACAGACTGGTTCCAAATAGGAAAAGGAGTATGTCAAGGCTGTATATTGTCACCCTGCTTCTTTAACTTATATGCAGAGTACATCGTGAAAAATGCTGGGCTGGAAGAAGCACAGCTGGAATCAAGATTGCTGGGAGAAATATCAATAACCTCAGATATGCAGATGACACCACCCTTATGGCAGAAAGTGAAGAGGAACTAAAAAGCCTCTTGATGAAAGTGAAAGTGAAGAGTGAAAAAGTTGGCTTAAAGCTCAACATCCAGAAAACGAAGATCATGGCATCTGGTCCCACCACTTCATGGGAAATAGATGGGGAAACAGTGGAAACAGTGTCAGAATTTATTTTTGGGGGCTTCAAAATCACTGCAGATGGTGATTGAAGCCATGAAATTAAAAGACATTTACTCCTTGGAAGGAAAGTTATGACCAACCTAGATGGCATATTCAAAAGCAAAGACATTACTTTGCCAACAAAGGTTCATCTAGTCAAGGCTATGGTTTTTCCAGTAGTCATGTATGGATGTGAGAGTTGGACTGTGAAGAAAGCTGAGCGCCGAAGAATTGATGCTTTTGAACTGTGGCGTTGGAGAAGACTCTTGAGAGTCCCTTGGACTGCAAGGAGATCCAACCAGTCCATTCTGAAGGAGATCAGCCCTGGGATTTCTTTGGGAGGAATGACGCTAAAGCTGAAACTCCCGTACTTTGGCCACCTCATGGAAAGAGTTGACTCATTGGAAAAGACTCTGATGCAGGGAGAGATTGGGGACAAGAGGAGAAGGGGACGACGGAGGATGAGATGGCTGGATGGCATCACCAACTCGATGGACCTGAGTTTGAGTGAACTCCAGGAGTTGGTGACGGACAGGGAGGCCTGGTGTGCTGCAATTTATGGGGTCGCAAAGAGTCGGAAATGACTGAGCGACTGAACTGAACTGCACTGATAAAAAAAGAAAAGAACAAGCATTGTCAAGGATGTGGAGAAATTAGAACTTTTGTGTATTGCTGGTGGTAAATTTAAATGGTACAGCTACTGTAGAAAACAGGATGAGAGTCCTCTAAAAACTAAATATTGAAATACCATATGATGGAGCAATAATTCCACTCTGGATTTATACTCAAAAAAACCGAAAGCAGGAATTCAAGCAGATATTCAATATTCAACCACCAATATTCACAGCAGGATTATTCACAATAACCAAAAGGCAGAAAAAATGTAAATGTCTATCAACAGATTGACAGATATAGAAAATGTGGTGATACATAAATGGAATATTACTCCACCTCAAAAAAGAATGAAATTCTGATGCATGCTACAATGTGGATGAAGCTTGAAAATTTTATGCTAAGTGAAAGAAGCCTAACACAAATGGACAAATACAATATGATCCCACTTTATATTAGATATCTAAAATAGGAAAATCCATACAAACAAAAAGAATAATGGTGATTGCAAGGGGCTGAGGGGACAGGGAAACTGGGAATTATTACTTCATGGGTACAGAGTTTCTATTTGAGATAATGAAAGTTCTGGAAATGTGGGGTGGTGATGGTTGTATGATATTGTAAATATATTAAATGCCACTGAATTGTATACTTAAATATGGTTAAAAAGATACACTTTATGTTATGTATATTCTACCAAAATAACAAAAAAAAAATTATCAGGCCCCCATCCTAGACCAATTCCATCAGAATCTCTGGGAGTGAGATCACTACCTTTAAAGTACCTCAGGTGGTTCCAATGTTCAGCCAAGATCAAGAACCATAGATCTGAGCTTTTTCCCCTCTTGGAATACACAAAATTTTCATTTGCAGATCATGGATGATAGACATCCAACTGTGCTTTTTCCAACCAAAATGAGATATTAGCTCTACCAGGTTGTCTCTGAATACTCATTTCTAGGGTAACTTGAATTAATAAGCTACTAGAATACTATCACTATAACTGTAGAGTATAAAAACTGTGTTCAATGATAAAGTATTTACAGATGAAATGACAGTCTGCAAATGTTGATTCAAAGTAATTCAGGCCAAGGGGAAAAGTACTGCATGAGGGTTATAGATAAAACAGATAGGCCATACATTAACAATTATTGAAGCTGAATGACAGGTACATAACCGCACTTTATATTATCCTCTCTACTTTTGTGCATATTTAGATTTTTCCATGTTAAAACTGGAAACAGATTTAATTACATGTGCAATGGAAATAATCTAAAATATTTAGTAATAAGATCTTGGACCTATAAATTAAGAATAGATACATACAATGGAACATTAAGCAATATTTTTATATGATAGAAAAATTTTGTAATCATACGAGGAGATATTTATGATGTTTAATTTAGGTAAAAAGCAAGTTATCAAAATTAGCATATTCAATATGATCCAGTTTGTGGGTTGACAGTAGAATGGAGCAGTTTAGTGCTAGATCTGACAGAACTAGGTTTCTGCCACTTACTGTGACCCAGGAAAAGGGAGAGTATAATAGCATCCAATCCCATAAGGTTTTCATAAAGATTAAGTTGAAATAAAGTAATTACAGCACTTAAGAGCTTAGTAGTAGTAGCAGTAGAAATAGCAATAGCAGTATCAGCTATATTTGGCTAGAGCTACTTAAAAAAAAAAAGCAAAGCATTGGAAAAATATCTAATATCTTAATATCTAAAATGAAATAATAGTAAGATATTCTAAATTCATTGACATTAAATGAGTAGCCAGTAAGGGCCCACTGTGAAAAAGATAGCGGAATTCTAATGCTGCACCACTATATAAAAAAGCGGAATTCTAATGCTGCACCACTATATAAAAAACAGCTACATCTATATATAATAACAATGAACTAATCAGAAAGATAAATAAAGAAAACAATCCCATTTACAATAGCATCAAAAGGAATGAAATACCTAGAAATAAATTTAACCAAAAAGATGAAAGATCTATACACTGAAAATTATAAACATTGATGAAGAAACTGACAAACACAAATAGAAAGATATCTCCTGTTCATAGATTGCAAGAATTAGTATTATTAAAATGTCCATTATTACCTAAGGCCATAAACAGAATCAATGCAATCTCTACCAAAATTCCAATGACATATTAGAAAAAATAGAAAAAAAAATCCTAAAATTCATGGGGAACAACAAAAGACCCACATAGCCAAAGCAACCTGAGCTAAAAGAAAAAAGCTGGAGAAATCATAATACCTGATTTCAAACTTTATTACAAAGCTATAGTGATCAGATCAGAATGCTGCTGGCATAAAAACAGACATATAGAACAATGGAAAAGAATTAAGAGCCCAGAAATAGACCCATGTATATACATGGTCAACTAATATTTGACAAAGGAGTCAATACTCAATGGGAAAGGATAGCCTTTTCAATAAATGGTGTTGGGAAAACTAAATACACACATGCAATGGAATGAAACTGGGCCCCTATCTTATAACCACTCACAAAAATTAGAAAGCAGCAAAATTCTGTAAAGTAATTATAATTCAAAAAATAAATTAATTTTAAAAAAAACAAAAAAGATTTATCATGTTAAAATTTGAAAAAAAAATAATTAACTCAAAATGGCTTAAAGATTTGAATGCAAGACTTCAAAGTATAAAACTATTAGAAGAAAACAGATGAGAAAAGCTCCTTGACATTGGTCTTTAAAACATTTTTTGATATGACAATAAAAGTGAAAGAAAAATAGACAAATGTGACCAAATCAAACTAATAAAGTTTTGCAAAGCACGAGAAACAATCAAAAGAGTGATGAGACAACATACAGAATGGTAGAAAATATCTGCAAACTAGACATCTGATAAGACATTATCCAAAATGTATAGTGAATTCAAACAATTCAATAGCCAAAAAAGTAACCTGATTTAAAAATTAGAAAAGTACCAGAACAGATATTTTTCCAAAGAAGACATACAAATGCCCAACATGTTCATGAGAAAAAAAAAAAAGCATAATATCTCTAATCATGAAATGAAATCAAAACCACAATAAAATATCACCTCATGCCTATTAGAATGGATAAAAAATTTAATACAATAAATGTTAGAGAGGATGTACAGAAAGGAACCCCTGAGCACCATTTATAGGAATGTAAATTGGTGCAGCTACTAAGGAAAACAGTATTTAAATTTGTCAAAACATTAAAAATAGAACTACCATACAATCAAGCAATTTGACTCCCATATATTTTTCCAAGGGAAATGAGATCTCTCTCTGAAAGAGATACCTATATCCCCATGTTCATTGCATTCACAATACCCAAGACACAGAAACAATATAATGTTGCCTGGATAAATATAACGTAATATTAATCAGCCATTTAAAAAGAATGAAATCCTGCATTTTGCAGCAATATGGATGGGCCATGAAGGGATTATGCTAAGTGAAATAAGTCATAAAGAAAAACAAAGTCTATATATTCTCCTTTATACGTAGAATCTAAAAAAAAGTGAATTTAGAGAGTAGGGGAGAGAGATAAATATAGCTGATCAGGAGGAGGCTGAGCTCACCTCCCCTCACAAACACATCCAAAATACAACTGCATGTGAAAATAACCTGGCATAACAGCTCTTCCACAACCAAGACTGTAAAGGAAGATCCACACAGAGTCTGACAGGAAGGCAATTAGGCACCCCAGTCCTAGGATTCAACATTGGGAAGGTGAGCCCCCTTATCTCGTTTGAAAATAAGTCAGGTTTACGAGAAAGCTGGAAGAAAATAAGACTCTACTCTTGAAGAATGCACATACAGAGGCAGCATATTCAAAGCTGCCTGGGTCTATAGCCAGCTTGGTAGGACTGCTCGACTATACACACTCAACCGATACCAGGATCCTGCTCCAGCTCCTCTTTCTCCAGTGCTGCTGCCCACAAAGGCAGAGGCTGCTTTTGCCAATGAGTGTGCTCACACTTAGAGGAAATGGAGCCAGCTTGGACTACAGCCTTGCCTCTAAACAGGGCAGAGGAAGTCACTGCCAGTGTACATGTCCATACCAAGATTCAGTTCAGTTCAGTCGCTCAGTCGTGTCCAACTCTTTGTGACCCCATGAATCGCAGCATGCCAGGCCTTCCTGTCCATCACCAACTCCCGGAGTTCACTCAGACTCACGTCCATCGAGTCAGTGATGCCATCCAGCCATCTCATCCTCTGTCGTCCCCTTCTCCTCCTGCCCCAATCCCTCCCAGCATCAGAGTCTTTTCCAATAAGTCAACTCTGCATGAGGTGGCCATACATAGGAACAAACCTAGCTCCAGAGTAGAGAACACCATCTGCAGCAGGAAAGAATGCAGCTCATTAATGTGGCACCAACCCCTCTAGCCCCAAACCAGTCTCTAACCAAGGCATACACACAACAGAATGAAACCAGCACAAAACTGCAGTCCCAAGCCCTAACCAGGATCCCAACCAAGGCAAAGAATACCATTACACCCAGGAGAACCCAACTCCCTCAGGACTCCTGTTCCAGCCTTTCACGTCCTGTCACTTTCCCCATTGTGGCAATAATGGCCACTGAGAATAGGAGAAGCTCTGGCTCACACATGGCTCTATCTCTGGCTCTTGCTGCTTAACTCCAGCCCTACCTCCCACCAAGGTGGTAGCTACCAGTGCACCCCAGGCAAAGATGCAGCCATTGCCCACTTAAGATCCAGCTCTCCCATGAAAGCCACTGGACACATGTAGACTGCATAAGGGAGCTACCACACAAGAACACCTTTCAAGACTAGGATAGGTCACTGTTTCACCTAACATCATAGAGACAGAAAAAGTTAAACAAAATGAAAAGACAGAGGAATGTGTTTCAAACAAAAGAACAAGGCCACATATAAAAGAAAAACTTAATGATACAGATAATCTACCTGATAAAGAGTTCAAAGCAATAGTAATAAGAACACTAAATGAACTGAGAAAAGAATAGATGAACACAGTGAGAATTGTAACAAAAAACTAGAAAATATGCAAAGAACCAGTCAGAGCTGAAGAATACACCTGAATTTAAAAATTTGCTAGAAGGAATTAACAGATTAGGTGATAGTAAATAATACATAAATGAACTGAAAGATAGAATATTTGAAATAACCCAATCAGAACAGTAAAAGGGAAAAAATTTGTAAGAGGATAGTTTAAGGGACCTCTGGGACAACATCAAGCATAATAACATTCATATTATATAAGGCCCAGAAGGAGATGAGAGAAAGGGATAGAAAATGTATTTAATGAAATTATGGCTGGATACTTCCAAACAGGAAGAAGGAAACAGATAATCAGGTACAGACAGTCCAAAACAAGATGAACTCAAAGAAACCTACACCAAGATGCATCAAAATGTTAATGGCAAAAGATGAAGAAAGAATTTTAGAGGCAGCAAGAGAAAAACAAAAAACCACATACAAGAGAATCCTCAGCTGAACTTTCAGTAGAAATTTTACAGGCCAGAGAGAATGCATAATATATTTTAAATGCTGAATGGAAAAAATCTACAACTTAGGGCAGTCTTCCCAGCAAGGTTATCATTTAGAATTGAAAAAGATAAAGAGCTTCTCAGATAAGCAAATACTAAAAGAGTTCATCAACACTAAACCATCTCACAAGAAGTGTTAAAGGATCTTCATTAAGTGAAAAAGGCTGCTGCTGCTGCTGCTGCTGCTGCTAAGTCGCTTCAGTCGTGTCCGATTCTGTGAGATCCCATAGACGGCAGCCCACCAGGCTTCCCTGTCCCTGGGATTTTCCAGGCAAGAACATTGGAGTGGGTTGACATTTCTTTCTCCAATGCTTGAAACTGAAAAGTGAAAGTGAAGTTGCTCAGTACTGTCCGGCTCTTAGCGACCCCATGGACTGCAGCCTACCAGGCTCCTCCGTCCATGTGATTTTCCAGGCAAGAGTACTGGAGTGGGGTGCCATTACCTTCTCTCGGTGAAAAAGGCTACAAGAAATAAATTGTAAGAAAAGGAATAACCCATAAGTAAGGGCAAATATATAGTAAAGAACTGTGGCTCAATCACTTAACTAAGCTAGTAGAAAGATTAAAAGACAAAAATTGTGAAGTCAACTATAACTACAATAAACAGTTAAGGGGTAGACATGAGGATGTAAAATACAACATCCAAAACACAAAATGTCAGGCAAAACTGAACAATGTAGATTTTTAGAATATGTTTGAACTTAAAGGATTATCAATTTAAAAGACAAATGAAAAATGTACAATCAGTTCAGTTCAGTCACTCAGTCATGTCCAACTCTTTGCGACCCCATGAATCACAGCACGCCAGGCCTCCCTGTCCATCACCAACTCCCTGAGTTCACTCAAATTCATGTCCATCGAGTCGGTGATGCCATCCAGCCATCTCATCCTCTGTCATCCCTTTCTCCTCCTGCCTCCAATCCCTCACAGCATCAGGGTCTTTTCCAGTGAGTCAACTCTTTTCATGAGGTGGCCAAAATATTGGAGTTTCAGCTTCAGCATCAGTCCTTCCAATGAACACCCAGGACTGATCTCCTTTAGGATGGACTGGTTGGATCTCCTTGCAGTCCAAGGGACTCTCAAGAGTCTTCTCCAACACCACAGTTCATAAGCATCAATTCTTCAGCGCTCAGCTTTCTTAACAATCCAACTCTCACATCCATACATGACCACTGGAAAAACCATAGCCCTGACTAACCGGACCTTTGTTGGCAAAGTAATGTCTCTACTTTTTAACATGCTATCTAGGTTGGTCATAACCTTCCTTCCAAGGAGTAAAGTGAAGTCACTCAGTCCATTCCAACTCTTTGTGACTTCGTGGACTGTAGCCCACCAGGCTCCTCCATCCACGGGATTCTCCAGGCAAGAATACTGGAGTGGGTTGCCATTTCCTTCTCCAGGAGATCTTCCCAACCCAGGGATTGAACCCAGGTCTCCATAAGCGTCTTTTAATTTCATGGCTGCAATCACCATCTGCAGTGATTTTGGAGCCCAAAAAACTAAAGTCTGACACTGTTTCCACTATTTCTCCATCTATTTCCCATGAAGTGATAGGACCAGATGCGATGATCTTCGTTTTCTGAATGCTGAGCTTTAAGCCAACTTTTTCACTCTCTTCTTTCACTTGCATCAAGAGGCTTTTTAGTTCCTCTTCACTTTCTGCCATAAGGGTGGTGTCATCTGCATATCTGAGGTTATTAATATTTCTCCCAGCAATCTTGATTCCAGCTTGTGCTTCATCCAGCCCTGCATTTCAAATGAATTATTCTGCATACAAGTTAAATAAGCAGGGTAACAATATGCAGCCTTGACATACTCCTTTTCCTATTTGGAACCAGTCTGTTGTTCCATGTCCAGTTCTAACTGTTGCTTCCTGACCTGAATACAGGTTTTACAAGAGGCAGGTCAGGTGGTCTGGTATTCCCATCTCTTTCAGAATTTTCCATAGTTTATTGTGATCCACACAAAGGCATTGGCATAGTCAATAAAGCAGAAATAGATGTTTTTCTGGAACTCTCTTGCTTTTTTGATGATCCAGCAGATGTTGGCAATTTGATCTCTGGTTCGTCTGCCTTTTCTAAAACCAGCTTGAAATGTACAATAGATACACAAAAATTAGAAAGGAACACAAGTAAAACACAAAAGAAAACATCAAACCACAAGGGACCAACACCTAAAGAATAAGAAAAACACAGAAAATGAGAAAAATGGGAAAACAAGTAACAAAATAGCAGTAAGTACATGCCTATCTCAAATAAACACCCTAAACTACCATCCAAAGGAATTAGCAACAACGAACAAAGCTCGAAGTCAGAAGAAGAAATGAAATGATAAACATCACAGTGGAAATAAGTGAAATAGAGAACAACGAAAAAAAAGATCAATGAAACCACAAACTGGTTTTTTGAAAACAAAATTGATAAGCCTTTAACCAGGCTCAGTAAGAAAAA
The DNA here is from genome assembly GCF_002263795.3 of Bos taurus. NCBI lineage: Eukaryota > Metazoa > Chordata > Mammalia > Artiodactyla > Bovidae > Bos > Bos taurus. Next base: position 82,047,874 of record NC_037357.1, on the reverse strand, counting down.
AGCAAGGAACCAAATAAACAAAATAATAAATGGAACAGGAGAATTCACCACAAATATCACAGAGATACAAATAATCATAAGAGAATACTATTAACAGTTACATGCCAACGAATTGGACAACCTAGAAGATATGCATAAATTACTAGAAACATACAATCTTCCAAAACTGAATCAAAAAGAAAGATATAGCCTGAACAGACCAATTACTAGGATTGCAATTGAATCAGTAATCAAAGAACTCCCCCTCCAAAAAAGTACAGGACCATAAGTCTTCATGGGATAATTCTATTGAATACCAAGCATACAAAGAAAACATAATACTTCTCCTTCCCAAACTACTGCCCAAAAAAAAAAAAAAAATTAAAGAAGAAACATTACCAAATTCATTTTTTGAGGCCACTATTACCGTTACACCAAAACAAAAGATATTACCAAAAAAGAAAATTAGAGGCCAATATCTCTGATGAATAGAGCTTTCCAGATTGTACAGTGGTAAAGAATTCACCTGCCAGTGCAGGAGATACAAGATATGCAAGTTTGCTCCCTGGGTCAGAAGATCCCCTGTAATATTTCCAGTAACCTTGCCTGGAAAATTCCATCAATAGAGCAGCCTGGCAGGCTACAGTCCATGGAGTCACAAAGAGGACACATTGAGGGATTCAGCACACACACATCTCTGATGACTATAGAAGCAAAAATCTTCACAAAATCTTTTAGCAAACCAATTTCAACACTATATAAAAGGGATCATATACCATGATCATGTGATTTATTCCAGGGACTCAAGGATGGTTCAGTATACACAAATCAATATGATGCACCATATTAACAAAAGGAAAGATAAGATAAAATAAAATTACATGACAATCTCAACAAATGCAGAAAATCCATAACCTGAATATACTAAAGACCATTTAGGATAAACCCACAGCTAACAACATACTCAATGGTAACAAGATGAAAACTTTTACACTAATATCAGGAACAAGATAAGAATGTCCATCTTCATCACTTCTATTCAATACAGTATTGGAAGTCCTCACTTCAGTTCAGTTCACTTCAGTCACTCAGTCGTGTCCAACTCTTTGTGACCCCATGAATCACAGCACACAAGGTCCCCCTGTCCATCATCAACTCCTGGAGTTCATCAAACTCATGTCCATCAGGTCGGTGATGCCATCCAGCCATCTCATCCTCTGTCGTCCCCTTCTCCTCCTGACCCCAATCCCTCACAGCATCATGGTCTCTTCCAATGAGTCAACTCTTTGCATGAGGTAGCCGAAGTATTGGTGTTTCAGCTTCAGTGTCAGTCCTTCCAATGAACACCCAGGACTGATCTCCTTTAGAATGGACTGGTTGGATCTCCTTGCAGTCCAAGGGACTCTCAAGAGTCTTCTCCAACATCACAGTTCAAAAGCATCAATTCTTCGGCACTCAGCTTTCTTCACAACTCAGCTCTCACATCCATACATGACTACTGGAAAAACCATAGCCTTGACTAGACGGATCTTTGTTGGCAAAGTAATATCTTTGCTTTTTAACATGCTATCTAGGTTGGTCATAATTTTCCTTCCAAGGAGTAAGCGTCTTTTAATTTCATGGCTGCAATCAACATCTGCAATGATTTTGGAGCCCCCAAAAATACAGTATGACACTGTTTCCACTGTTTCCCCATCTATTTCCCATGAAGTGATGGGACCAGATGCCATGATCTTCGTTTTCTGAATGTTGAGCTTTAAGCCAAAATTTTCACTCTCCTCTTTCACCTTCATCAAGAGACTTTTTAGTTCCTCTTCACTTTCTGCCATAAGGGTGGTGTCATCTGCATATCTGAGGTTATTGATATTTCTCCCGGCAATCTTGATTCCAGCTTGTGCTTCTTCCAGCCCAGCATTTTTCACGATGTATTCTGCATATAAGTTAAATAAGCAGGGTGACAATATACAGCCTTGACGTACTCCTTTTCCTATTTGGAACCAGTCTGTTGTTCCATGTCCAGTTCTAACTGTTGCTTCCTGACCTGCATATAGATTTCTCAAGAGGCAGGTCAGGTGGTCTGGTATTCTCATCTCTTTCAGAATTTTCCACAGTTTATTGTGATCCACACAGTCAAAGGCTTTGGCGTAGTCAATAAAGCAGAAATAGATGTTTTTCTTCAACTCTCTTGCTTTTTCCATGATCCAAAGGATGTTGGCAATTTGATCTCTGGTTCCTCTGCCTTTTCTAAAACCAGCTTGAACATCTGGAAGTTCATGGTTCACTTATTGCTGAAGCCTGGCTTGGAGAATTTTGAGCATTACTTTACTAGCATGTGAGATGAGTGCAATTGTGCAGCAGTTTGAGCATTCTTTGGCATTGCCTTTATTTGGGATTAGAATGAAAACTGACCTTTTCCAGTCCTGTGGCCACTGCTCAGTTTTGCAAATTTGCTGGCATATTGAATGCAGCACTTTCACAGCATCATCTTTCAGGATTTGAACTGGCTCAACTGGAATCCCATCATCTCCACTAGCTTTATTCATAGTGATGTTTTCTAAGGCCCACTTGACTTCACATTCCACGATGTCTGGCTCTAGGTGAGTGATCATACCATCGTGATTATCTGGGTCGTTAAGATCTTTTTTGTACAGTTCTTCTGTGTATTCTTGCCACCTCTTCTTAATATCTTCTGTTAGGTCCATACCATTTCTGTCCTTTATTGAGCCCATCTTTGCATGAAATGTTCCCTTGGTATCTCTAATTTTCTTGAAGAGATCTCTAGTCTTTCCCATTCTGTTGTTTTCCTCTATTTCTTTGCATTGATCAATGAGGAAGGCTTTCTTATCTCTCCTTCCTATTCTTTGGAACTCTGCATTCAGATGCTTATATCTTTTCTTTTCTCATTTGCTTTTCACTTCTCTTCTTTTCACAGCTATTTGTAAGGCCTCCTCAGACAGCCATTTTGCTTTTTTACATTTCTTTTCCATGGGGATGGTCTTGACCCCTGTCTCGTGAACAATGTCACAAACCTCCGTCCATAGTTCATCAGGCACTCTGTCTATCCGATCTAGTCCCTTAGATCTATTTGTCACTTCCACTGTATAATCATGAGGGATTTGATTTAGGTCATACCTGAATGGTCTAGTGGTTTTCCCTACTTTCTTCAATTTAAGTCTGAATTTGGCAATAAGCAGTTCATGAAGTCCTAGCCACAGCAATCATAAAAGAAAAATAAAAGGCACCATGTCATCTGCAAGTAATGACATGTTTACTTCTTCCTTTCAATTATATAACCCTAAAGTATCCACCAAAGAAAAACTCTATTAGAACTAATAAAGTCAGTAAGGTTGCAGGATATAAGATTAATATATAGAAATCTGTTGTTTTTCTATATACTAATCAGAAAGAGAAAGCAAGAAAACAATCCCATTTAGAATCGCATCAAAAGAATAAAATACCTAGGAAAGACAAATGGAATAGAATAGAGAGTCCAGAAATATATCCATACATACATGATCAATTAATCTATAGCAAGGCAGGCAAAAATATACAATGGAGAAAAGACATTTTCTTCAATAAGTGGTCTTTGGAAAACTGAACAGCTACATGTAAAAAAATGAAATTACAACATTTTCTCACACCATATATAAAAGAAATTGAAAATGAATTAAAGATCTAAATATAAGACCATAAACCATAAAATTAATAGAAGAAAATGTAGGCAGCACACTCATTTGACCTTAAGTTTTATCAATATATTTTTCAGATCTGTCTCCTCAGTTGATACAAACAAAAATAAATAGAACCTAAGAAATATAAATTCTTTTGCATAGTAAAGGAAACCATCGACAAATGAAAAGACAACCTGGTGAATGAGAGAAAATATTTCCAATGATATGTCTAACAAGTTGGCTTCCCTGGTGGCTCAGATGGTAAAGAATCTGCCTGCAATGCTGGAGACCCGAGTTTGATCCCTGGTTCGGGAAGATCCCCTGAAGAAGGAAATGGCTACCCTCTCCAATATTCTTGCCTGGAGAACTCCATGGACGGAGGAGCCTGATGGGCTACAGTCTATGGGGTTATAAAAAGTCAGACACGACTATAACAACTAACACTTTCACTTTCATCCAAAATAAAGAGCTCATACAACTCAAAATGAAAAAAAAAAAAAAAAAACACAAACAACACAATTTAAAAATGGGCAGAGGACCTGAATAGACATTTCTCTGAAGAATAAACACAGATCACTAACAGGCACATGAAAAGATGCTCAAGATCACAAATCATCAGGAAAAAACAAACCAATACCCACAATGAGATATCACCTCACATTTGTCAGAATGGTTATTGTCAAAAAGACAACAAATAATAAATGTTGGTGAGGATGTGAAGCAAAGGGAACCCTAGTACATTGTTGGTGGGAATGCAAATTGGTACAGCCACTGTGGAAAACAATATGAAGAGTCCTCAAAAATCTCAAAATATCATATGATCCAGCAATTCTACTCCTGGGTACATATCCAAAGAAAATAAAAACACAAATTTAAAAAAATATATGCTCTCCAATGTTTTATAATAGTATTATTTGCAGGAGCCAATATATGGAAGCAAACTAAGTTTCCAACAACAGATGAATGCATGAGGAAGATGTGATACACACACAATGTAATATTATCACCCATAAAAAAAGAATAAAATTTTGCCATTTGCAAAAACATTGATGGACCTGGACAATATTGTGCTTAGTAAAGTAAGTCAGATAGAGAAAGACAAGTACTGTGCTTTCACTTATATGTGGAATATAAAAAATAAAATGAATAAATACAACAAACTGAAACAGACTCACAAATATAGAGAACAAACTAACAGTTATCAGTGGGTTTAGGAGTGAGGGGAGGAACAAAGTAGGGGAAGGAGATTAAGAGGTACAAAGTATAAAAAAGCTATTAGAATATGAATTCATTTGTTACTGACTTACTATAATAAACACTGCTACTTGTATCACTGTTAAAAAAAAAAAAAAGGAATAGAGAGGGACTTCTCTGGTGATACGGAGAAGGCAATGGCGCCCCACTCCAGTACTCTTGCCTGGAAAATCCCATGGACGGAGGAGCCTGGTGGGCTGCAGTCCATGGGGTTGCTATGAGTCGGACACGACTGAGCAACTTCACTTTCACTTTTCACTTTCATGCACTGGAGAAGGAAATGGCGACCCACTCCAGTGTTCTTGCCTGGAGAATCCCAGGGACGGGGGAGCCTGGTGGGCTGCCGTCTGTGGGGTCGCACAGAGTCGGACACGACTGAAGTGACTTAGCTTAGCTTAGCTCCCTGGTGATAGAGTGGTTAAGACTCTGTGCTGACAAGGCAGGCGGCATTAGTTTGATCCCTGGTCAGAGAACTAGATCTCACATGTGGCCAAAAGATAATATAACAACAATAAAAAAAAAAAAAAAAAAGAGGAATAGAGAGTAGATTGATGGTCTCACTAGAGGTTAAGAGTTCGGGGAAACGAGCACATAATAGTCAAAGATTACCAACTTCCAGATATAAGATGAAAGAGTTCTGGGGTTTAAGTGGACAGCGTGGTGATTATAATTAACAGCTCAGTTCAGTTCGGTCACTCAGTCGTGTCCAACTCTTTGCGACCCCATGGACTGCAGCACACCAGGCCTCCCTGTCCATCACCAGTACAATATTAACTGTATATAATTACAGTACAGTATTATATATTGATAGTTGAAAGTTTTGAGAATAGGTCTTAAATGTCATCATCACATACCCAATAAAAGTTTGTGATAAGACAAAGGTGTTAACTAACCTTATTGCAGTAATAATTTCACAATATATACACATATCTGGAGAAGGAAATGGCAACCCACTCCAGTATTCTTGCCTGGAGAATCCTGTGGACAGAGGAGCCTGGTAGGCTGCTGTCCATGGGGTCACACAGAGTCAGACACGACTGAAGCGACTTAGCATGCATGCATATACACATATCAGATCATCATGTTGTGCACCCTAAACAGACATATATGTTAATAATACCTTAATAAAGTTGGGGGGAAAGACATAAACGGTCCCTGACCTTGTATAATTTAGTGTCTAGAAGAGAAAGCAAATACATAAATATTAATATTAAGTAAGGTATCATTATAGTATGCACAAAAAATGTTAAAGAACATGGGGAAATGTTTATCATTTAAAGACATTGCATTAGTTTCCTAAATGTAACAAATTACCAAACTGTCAATATTTTTAAATGACATGTTTATTCTCTTACAATTCTAGAGGACAGAAGTCCAAGAATTCAGTCATTCCATTTTTCATCTACTAACAGCTGTACTTAGCCTTGGCTCCTTATTGCATAACTGTACCACAGGTTTCCTTTACACATCACCTTCTCACCTTCTCTCACCTTCTTGCAAACCCATCTTATAAGGATACTTGTGACTACACTGATTCCACCCAGATAATCCAGGATTATCTCCCTATCTCACAATCCTCACTTACATTACAAAAGTCCTTTTAACCATGTGTGGCAGCATGTTCACAGATTCTGGAGATTAGGGTTTGGATATCTTTGGAAAGCCATTTATTTTGTTTACCACAAACATAATTATGAATAGAAAAAAATGATAGAAGGAAATATACCAAGAACATTAACAGTTGTTCAGCTTGTATGGTTGATTATGATTAATATTTTATGCATTTCTCTTTTTTGCAATTTCTAAAATTTCTACAATGAGCATACATCACATTTTTAAAAATAGAGACTACAGATACATAAACAAAAAGCACAAGAAGTTTGCAGTAGTGTCTTTGTCCTTTGTTCCTTTGTCCTTTGTCCCTCAGCCTCCAGGTTTCTCTGTCCAAAAAACATTTATCATTAGCAATTTCTTATTCTTCTAGAAATAGGGTATACAAGAACATGTCTATCGTAGGCTGCACAAGTTCTCTCAAAGATGTTCACATCTTAATCCCCAGAACCTATTATTATCTTACCTTACATTCCTAAATGGATTTCGCAGATGTGATTAATTCAATGATGTGGGGATAGGGCATTTATCACCAATTGTCTGGATAAGTCCAGATATAACCACAAAGGTCTTTATAAGAGGGAGGCAGGAGTGTTAATGGGAGAGAAGGGAGCAATGTGACAACAGAAGTAGAGACTGGAATGATGCTCTTTAAAGATAGAGGTGGGGGCCACAAGCCAAGGAATACAGGCAGCCTTAGAAGTTGAAAAAGGCAAAGAAGCAGAGTCTCCCCTCAGAGTCTGAATCCAGCCCTGCTTATGCCTTGATTGTAGCCCAGCGAAAGTGATTTTGGACTTATGACCTCCAAAATTATAAGAGAATAAATTTGTGTTGTTTCAGTCCACTAAATTTGTGGTAATTTATTACACTGGCAATGAAGATTATCATTGCACATATATCTTTGTGCACATGTATGGAGATATTGGGTATAGTTATAGAATAAAATCAAAAAAGTAGAATTCCTGGGTTAAGGTATGTGCATTTTAAAATTTTGACTTAAACTGCTGAACTCCCTACACAGAGGTTCTGCCAATTTCTACTACAGCAATGTATGAAGAACACTCATTTCAATTTTGACTTTATATGATGCTCTTTTTCCATACAGAAGTTTGAGTTTCATGGTCTCAGAGATATCAACTTTTCGTTTTATTACTTCCTAATTTTATATACTATTTTTAAAATCCTTCCATACTCTAATTTTAAACACTCTCGCTTTTTGTAGAAATTTTATGGCCCTATATTTTACATTTAATTATTTGATTTACACTTACATTTAATTATTTGATTTATCTGTAATTTACTCTGGTGTTAAGTATGAAGTATATGGAAATAACTCTTCTTCCTGAAGAAGGTGTCCCAACAACTTTGTTAAATAATTGATTTTTCCCTACTAATCTGCAATACCATCTTTATCAGATGTACCTGTACCACAGTTTTAACTAATGCAGCTTAGTGGCATTTTACTTTTAATCTCCGCTGAAACGAATTTCCCCTAACTACTCCCTGTTTCCTAATTTCTCTGGGTTAACAGGCCTGCTTGTTTTTATTATTATTGTTTTAGTTGTGGCATGCAAGATCTTCTAGTTGAGGCATGTGGGGTCTTTTAGTTGCAGCACACAAACTCTTAGTTGCAGAATGTGGGATCTAGTTCACCAACAAGAGATCAAACTTGGGGACCCCTGTGTTGGAGTGTGGAATCTTAACCACTGGACCACCAGGGAAGTCCCATGCTTCCCTGTTTTTACATATGAATTTTACAACCAGATTAACAAAAAAATGTATCTTTATTTGAACTAAGTTTAATTTATCCTACTCTACTTAGGTGAATTGATATTTTTATATTATCTTTCCATTTAGGAATATGAAGTGTCTTTCTATTAGTCTAAGTCTTCTTTGGTGTTCCTCACTAATACTTACTCTCCTTCATGTACAACTTGTATATTAGTTGTTTATTCTTAAGTATTTCTCTTTTCTGTTGCTAATTAAATGGGGTATTTTCTTCCATTATATGTTCTGTTACTATTTTATATGAAGGCAATTTCAGGATGATTTTAGGATACTTGAGCAGTCTAGGGTCCTTCTTCGAAGGCATTTTACGTATTCAGACCAAGAGATTACTGAGGGTGGAGGTTGGCTGGTAGGACTCTCAGCCATTCCTCCCTGAGACAGAACAAGGCAGGACTTCCCTGTACAGATAATAAGCATCAAGACTGGGGAACCTAAGTAAAGCCACATGCCTTCTCCCTATATCTAGGGCTTGAAATCTAGGTTGATGTTGCTAGGGAGTTCCTGACTCAATACTAATGAATACTCTTGTTTGCAGGTTGAGTCCCAGTCAGTAGTAACTGGTTAGAAAGTCATGCATCACTCCCCACCTTCTCAGAGATTGCCCCTAGAGGTATGTGGCTGTTTCTAGACAGAAGGACTCAGAGAGACTGCAAATAACTCGATCCTGTGGTTAATCTTCCCTGTGCGGCTAATAAAAACTATCTCCCCATGGTAAGTAGCTCTCACCTTGGGAGCAGTACCACGACTGCTAAGCAGGAGCTGTGTGGAAATAGCCTCCAGCACAGTTCAACACAATTTTTTTTTTTAATTTCCTCTCACCCTGCAATGTATTTCTATTTATGGAACAACAGACTGGTTCCAAATAGGAAAAGGAGTACGTCAAGGCTGTATATTGTCACCCTACTTATTTAACTTATATGCAGAGTACATCATGAGAAATACTGGGCTGGAGGAAGCACAAGCTGAAACCAAGATTGCCAGGAGAGATATCAATAACCTCAGATATGCAGATGACACCACCCTTATGGCAGAAAGTGAAGAAGAACTAAAGAGCCTCTTGATGAAAGTGAAAGAGGAGAGTGAAAAAGTTGGCTTAAAGCTCAACATTCAGAAAACTAAGATCATGGCATCTGGTCCCATCACTTCATGGCAAATAGATGGGGAAACAGTGAAAACAGCGGCTGACTTTATTTTTCTGGGCTCCAAAATTACTGCAGATGGTGACTGCAGCCATGAAATTAAAAGACGCTTATTCCTTGGAAGGAAAGTTATGACCAACCTAGACAGCATATTAAAAAGCAGAGATGTTACTTTGCCAACAAAGGTCCGTCTAGTCAAGGCTATGGTTTTTCCAGTGGTCATGTATGGATGTGAGAGTTGGACTATAAGAAAGCTGAGCACAGAAGAAATTAATGCTTTTGAACTGTGGTATTGGAGAAGACTCTTGAAAGTCTCCTGGAATGCGAGGAGATCCAACCAGTCCATCCTAATGGACATCAGTCCTTGGTGTTCATTGGAAGGACTGATGTTGAAGCTGAAACTCCAATACTTTGGTCACCTGATGCGAAGAGCTGACTCATTTGAAAAGATCCTGATTCTGGGAAAGATTGAGGGCAGGAGGAGAAGGGGGTGACAGAGGAGGAGATGGTTGGATGGCATCACCAACTCAGTGGACATGGGTTTGGGTGGACCCTGGGAGTTGGTGATGGACAGGGAGGCCTGGTGTGCTGCAGTTCATGGGGTCACAAAGAGTTGGACACAACTGAGCGACTGAACTGAACTGAACTGATAGCAAGGATAACAACCTTTTCTTTGTTTTTTTGCTTGTTTGTTTTATTTGCTCCTGACTTCTAATTGGCTATAAACTAGGGACCACAGGTTTTTCCTAAAGGATTCCCAACAAGCTTACAAAATAGGCTTCCCCCAGTATCCTGGCCTCTTATGAGTGAAGCCAATTACATTTCACTGCAAACCTGCAGATTTTCAAGTAGCTGGAACAGTTTCCACATTGTGACCTCAACACAGCCCTAGGGCCTGTTTCTTTTGGCTTTTTATTTTTCTGTTAGGTTAACTAGTTAACACTTTCTTAATTCCCGGGACTTTTTTCATTATCACCACCAGCTTTTTTTTAGCACTGGCATATCTAACATTGTTCCTCCTTTCTACTTTTTTTATTTCTTCTCAGATCTGTCTCCTTCCTATTCCATCCTGTAACATTAACAAAAATAGAATTCCATGATTTTGTTTGGGGATTCAGGGGGGAGTGGGATTCAAAGAAAGACTGAGAAGCAAGCTGTTATCCAGACCAGAGCATGTGGAGGATAATTACCAGACTGCGACACAAGGTACTGCAAAGAAACCAGAGCTGATTTTGATCTTATGTTGCCTCCTGTCTTTTCTCTCCATCTCCATTTACTAGCTTTCATTTGCTATTATTCTTAGGAGACACTTTAATAGTTTTTCATGACTGCATGTGTATACGTTCTTATACAGTGGGAGAAAGGTCCTCTTCAACAGTGCCCCAGCATTTGAATAATCTTTGGATGTTTTGTATTTTCATTTGCTGTTCCATTAATTGATGTCAGCTGTAGCTATAACAACCCTACGGAATGGTTTCCAAAGATTTCAAGCCAAAACATTTTTCACTTGAAATTTTCAAACCCACAAAAATGTCTCCAACACTTTTGACCATGCATTTAATGGCAGAAAAGAAACTACATAGGAACACAGGGCTGCCGGGCTTGTAAAGAAATCACTTGCTGAATTTTGTCAAAGGCTTTTTCTGCATCTATTGAGATGATCATATGGTTTTTATCTTTCAATTTGTTAATATGGTGTATCACATTGATTGATTTGCATATATTGAAGAATCCCTGCATCCCTGGAATAAACCCAACTTGATCATGGTGTATGAGCTTTTCAATGTGTTGCTGAATTCTGTTTGCTAAAGTTTTGTTGAGGATTTTTGCATCTATGTTCATCAGTAATATTGGCCTGTAGTCTTCTTTTGTGTTGTCTGGTTTTGGTATCAGGGTGATGGTGGCCTCATAGAATGAGTTTAGCAGTGTTCCTTCTTCTGCAAATTTTTTTTTTTTACCTTTATTTATTTTTTTTAATTTTATTTTATTTTTAAACTTTACATAATTGTATTAGTTTTGCCAAATATCAAAATGAATCCGCCACAGGTATACATGTGTTCCCCATCCTGAACCCTCCTCCCTCCTCCCTCCCCATACCATCCCTCTGGGTCATCCCAGTGCACTAGCCCCAAGCATCCAGTATCGTGCATCGAACCTGGACTGGCAACTCATTTCTTACATGATATTTTACATGTTTCAATGTCATTCTCCCAAATCTTCCCACCCTCTCCCTCTCCCACAGAGTCCATAAGACTGTTCTATACATCAGTGTCTCTTTTGCAAATTTTTGAAAGAGTTTTAGAAGGATAGGTATTCACGCTTCTTTAAATGTTTGACAGAATTCTCCTGTGAAGCCATCTGGTCCTGGACTTTTGCTTTTTGGGAGACTTTTGATCAAAGTTTCAATTTCAGTGCATGTAATTGGGTTGTTCATAATTTCTATTTCTTGCTAGTTCAGTCTTGGAAGATTGAACTTCTCTAAGAATCTGTCAATTTCTTCCAGGTTATCCATTTTATTACCATATAGTTGTTCATAATAGTCTATTATAATCCTTTGTATTCCTGCATTGTCTGTTGTAACCTCTCCTTTTTCATTTCTAATTTTGTTGATTTGATTATTCTCTTTTTTCTTAATGAGTCTAGCTAAGTGTCAATTTTGTTTATCTTCTCAAAGAACCAGCTTTTAGTTTTATTAATCTTTACTATTGCTTCTTTCATTTCTTTTTAATTTATTTCTGCTTGGATCTTTATTATTTCTTTCCTTCTCCTAATTTTGCAGGGTTTTTTGTTCTTTTTTCCAGTTGTTTTAGGTGTAAAGTTAGGTTGCTTATTTGACATTTTTCTTGTTTCTTGGGATAGGATTGTAATGCTATAAACTTCCCTCTTAGAACTGCTTTTGCTGCATCCCATAGGTTTTGAGTTGTCATGTTTTCATTGTGATTTGTTTCTAGAAATTTTTTGATTTCCCTTTTGATTTCTTCAGTGACCTGTTGGTGATTTAGAAATGTATTGTTTAATCTCCAGGTGTTTGTATTTCTTACACTTTTTTTCTTGTAATTGATATCTGGTATCATAGCATTGTGGTCAGAAAAAATGCTTGATACAATTTCAATTTTCTTAAAGTTCCTGAGGTTTGATTTATGACCCAAGATGTGGTCTATCCTGGAGAATGTTCCACATTCACTTGAGAAAAAGGTGTATTCTTCTGCATTTGGATGGAATGTCCTGAAGATATCAGTGAGATCCATCTCATCTAATGTATCATTTAAGACTTGTGCCTCCTTATTAATTTTCTGTTTTGATGAGGTATCCATTGGCATGAGTGGGGTGTTAAAGTCTCCTACTACCATATGACCCAGCCATCCCACTCTTAGGCATATACCCTAGGAAACCAAAATTGAAAAAGACACATGTATCCCATTGTTCATTGCAGTACTATTTACAATAGCTAGAACATGGAAGCAACCTAGATGTCCATCAACAGATGAATGGATAAAGAAGTTGTGGTACATATGCACAATTAAACATTACTCAGCCATAAAAAAGAATGCATTTGAGTCAGTTCTAATGAGGTGGATGAACCTAGAGCCTATTATACAGAGTGAAGTAAGTCAAAAAGCAAAAGATAAATATCATGTACTAATGCATATATATGGAATCTAGAAAAATGGCACCAAAGGATTTATTTGCAGAACAGCAATGGAGAAACAGACATAGAGAATAAACTTGTGGACATGGAGAGAGGGGAGGAGAGGGTGAGATGTATGTTGAAACTAACATGGAAACTTACATTACAATATGTAAAATAGATAGGCAATGGGAATTTGCTGTATGTCTCAGGAAACTCAAACAGGGGCTCTTTATCAACCTAGAGGGGTGGGATAGGGAGAGAGATGGGAGGCAGTTTCAAAAGGGAAGGGATATATGTATACCTATGGCTGATTCATGTTGAGGTTTGACTGAAAACAAAAAAAAATTCTGTAAAGCAATTATCCTTTAAAAGCAATTATCCAATTAAAAAATAAAAAAATTTTTTTTTAAAAAGAAGAAACCACTTGCTCTGGTACTCCTGCCTTAAATGAGGGTAACATTTACACAGAATCAGTAAGCTAAAGCATTGACCATGAGGCAGTGTGCTTACTCAAACTGTGAGTTTTGAAGACTCTTCAATATATATAAATCAAACATCCAATCTTCCCTCACACAACTGGTCCTCTCCAGGAATCCCTCATCTCATAGAATAGCCCTGCCATCTATCTAGAAACCAGGTAATCATCCATGATCTCTCTCTCTCCATCACCTTCCATATCTAATCCATTACCAAATCCCATTGATTTAAACTCATAAATATGTCTTTAACACACTTTTTTTTTTTCCATTTCTAGTCTAAGCCATCATCATCTCTCTACTGCAGCTACCACCTAATGCCCATCCTAAAGTAATTCTCCACAGTGCAGCCAGAGTAAGCTCAGAATATCAATCACATCACTTGAACATTCCTGCTTTAAATGTTCTGATGGGTTCATACTGTATGTCCCTATCTGGCCTATAGGCCCTGAATGACCAGGCAACTACTCAATATCTTCCAACCATACTGCTCTTCTTTTAGTATCTTGAAGGGGGGAAAAAGCAAGCTTAGAGTCTCTGCATCACTGTTCCCTATGCTGGGATTGTTCTTCCTAATATCCTACCCATATCTTTATGTTTGGTGCCTTCTTATCATTCAGTTCTCAAATTAAATATCACCTCTTTTAAGAAGACTTTTGTGACCACACTACCAAAAGAATGTCTCCCTCTGTTATTCTCTCAGGCTTTGTTTATTCCCCTCACAATTTTATCATAACTTCTAATCATTTTATTTGTCTGCTTACCTGTTGTTTGCCTGCCTCTGGAATATAAATTCCCTGAAGGCAGAGACCATGTTAGTCTTGTTCACCACACTATCCAGTGCCTAGTATATAAAAGGTGATTGCTAACTACTTCTTAAGGACTTGAGTTCTGATTGAGTTGAACACTTCGCCTACCCTTCCTAAACATCCTGAATTTGATTGTTGAGATATTCCTTTCATGAAGTTACTACCATGTGTGGTAGATATTAGTGGGCTGTGCTGTGCTATACTCAGTCATTTCAGTAATGTCTGACTCTGTGACCCTATGGACTATAGCCTGCCAGGTTCCTCTGTCCATGGGATTCTCCAGGCAAGAATACTGGAGTGGGTTGCCATGCCCTCCTCCAGCAAATCTTCCCAGCCCAAGGATCAAACCTGCATCTCCTGTACCTCCTGCATTACATGCAGATTCTTTACCCACTGAGTCAGCTGGGAAGCCCTGGTAAATATTAGTGCTGCTCACCAAATATTGCTGATTCCTCCATCAAAGCATCTACTAGGGTTGCACTTCCCCACCTCCTATAAAGGCAGCTATGGCCAGGTGACTTACTTTAGCAAATGTAATATGACCAGAAGTGATATGTGTCATTTCTAATAAAAGCTTTAAAAGCCACAAAGAAATTCCTCATGTTCTTTTTCCCCTTCCCCAGTGATCATGAAAGCATGTATAAAAATGAAGCACCATGAACCTCAGTCTGAGAATCTATGATAAGAAGAGTGCACAGCCAAACCTCCAAGGACATGCATGATAATAAAAATATAAATAAATAAACCTTTGAGGAGATTTATCAAGATGGTGGAGTAAGAGAATATGAAACTCACCTCCCTCCACAAACACATCAAAACTACATCTGCATGTGGAACAATTCTCACTGAAAACTAACTGGAAACTGGCAGAAGGACTCCTGTACAACCAAGGCTGTAAGAAAAATCCACACATAATCAGGTAGGAAGAGGAAAAAAAAAAGTGATCAAGTTGGCAACTCTGCTCTGTCTGGGGGGATCTCGGAGGAAAAGGGAGAAAAAGGCAGAGACACACCCTAGGGTGTGACTGGGCATCCCAGTCCTGTGGTCCTACACAGAGAAGATGGAGAGTCACTGGGACTACCAGAAGGGCTGTGAATGACTGGACTCCACTTGTGAGGAGCATGCACATGCTAGCTTTCCCCCTGAAGCAGAACATAGAGGGCAGATTGAAGACTGCTCTACTGGCTGCCAGGGTACCTGTAACTGCCTCACTGCACACCCCAGCAAACACCACATTCCCACTTACTTAACAAGACAGCATAACACTGGATCTAAGACTGCAATGACTAAGCAAAAATCTCAGCTGTTGAAAGCAGGGGCGAGTCAGTACTGGGGCAGCATCTGGGTGGGGAGGCAGCCGCCATTGTTGGCACATACTCAAACAGTGCTAACAATAGCCCAGAACACTGGCTGTTGCCTGTCACCTCAGTTCATAACTCATTATATACCCAGAGTCCACGCAGGGCCTGCCTGCCTTATGGTTTGGCTCCAAAACAGGGCAGGGATGACAGGAGCTGGGTACAGTGATTGGCCATGAGGGACAAAGGGAACTTTGACTCAAGGCTGCATCTGAACACAGTGAGGGGAACAATTGCCAGTGCCTGCACAGGCAACACATCAGAGATATCTCAAAACTCTGTCTACAGACAACACAAGTGGAGAACCCACTTCGGTCCCCTTTGCTTGAGCACTACTCACTTTAGGGCAAAAGTTCCAGGGATGAGACAGAAATCACACACTTAAAGGAAACTGAGCCCACTCAGGACTGGCCCTCAGGACTACTGCTCCAGCAACCTGAGATTATAGTGCACTCCCACTAGGGTGGTGATGGCCACTGAGAAGAGGGGAAGTCAGACTTCACACCAAGATCCAGCTATAGTCCCTCCATCTTCAGCCCCATACCCTACAAAGGTGATAGCTGTCAGCACACCCTGAAGAAAGACGTGACTTGTGTCCTCATCAAATACAGCTCTCCCACCATAGGCACTAGCACATGCAGTCTGCAAAGGGATGCTCCCACCTAAGGGCAAACCAAGACCACAATAAATAACTCTTTCACCTGAATTCATTGGTTACAAGAATACCTACATTGGAAAAAAGTGAAAACAGCATAATAACTTTAAGATAATTGTATTGAAAGAGTTACTCAATTCAACTAAGGGTAACTGAATGTTTTCTGTGAGCCAGGTATTGTACTAAGTGGCATGAGATATACAAAGATTAGTCAGAACCAATGCCTCTCCCATGAAGACAGGGAAGATATTCACAAATATGACTAATAAAATAGATGGCTATATAAACAACATATAAGTCACAATCAAGTGGGGAGTGGTAATTCTAACTCAGAAGGTGGTATTTGGGACTGGTCTACAAAGACTCAAAATAAACTTGGAGCAATAAAAAAAAAAAAAAAAAACTAAAGAAAACAACTCTGGTTGTGCAAATAAACTGAAAACTGGATAGTCCCAAGCTTTCAGGCCTCATATTGTTCAATAACATGAAGATTATTAAGAAACATCTTTTGTCTTCCAAAGACAGCATGCAATGTAGCAGTGAAGATGAGTGTATAAATATCTAACATCAAAGCTTACACAACCATCATGTGACACAAATAACAATTCAAATAAGGGAGAAATCACATTCAATTGAGAGTACCTGGGAGGAATACAAGAAGGTGAGATTTGAGATGGGCCTTGCAAGACGGAAGGGTTACAACAGAGATGGATGGAGGTAACAGCATTCCAGGAAAAATAAATGGCTTGAGTAAAAAGGACTGAAGTGGAACAAAGCTGAGCACAGTTTTGGAGAACACTGAGGAATCCAATTTAGCTTGGAAGCAAAGGATAGAAATGGAAGTGGCAGAAAACAAGACGGAGAAAGACAGCTGAGCGCATAATCTGGAAATTCCTGAAGGTCAGGCTGAATATTCCTTTAAAAAAAAAAAAAGATGTTCACAGAATGATAAGCCACTTAGCCTACCTACATAGGAAGGGGTATGACGGATGCTTTGGTTTGGAATACTTCATCTGGAATTAGTAAAGAATGAACTAAATGAAAAAGAGAGGAACAGCTGGGGAACAGTTTTTGCTCAGGCAAAAAGAAAAAGGGTTGGTTGAAATGCGGTGTGAGGGGGAAGGAGAAAGAAAGATTGAGTGATATGCAAAAGACATTGCTGGAGGTAAATTTCCCAGGCTTTGCCATTTATTGGATGTGAGGTTCTTGGCACAAAGAAAGAGAAGCTGTCTTTGAGGTTTCAAGTCTGGCCAAGTCACAAAACTGGGGACGCCATGAATCAAATAAGGAAGTCAGCAGGATGTGGGGAAAATGCATAGCTGGGTTTGACTCAAAACAAAGACAAAGTAAATGCTGACTAAATGTCAGCATAAATCAAAACATTAAAACCCAGGTATAAATAATCCTGTTGCATATCTTATTTTGACAGGTATCATGATCTGTTCTCTTCAAACTGCCCAATAAGAGTTATACACACTGCTATACCAAGAACTAGAGACCAAAGAAATAAGCTCTGATAAGATATTCAGATGAGTTCTTATAAAATCTAGTTTTCAAATAATTCCACACATTTTCATAATGAAAAGAACCAAGGGAGGGTTTTGGAGTTTTGGTTTTTTTTTTTAGTTTGTTTGTTTTTTGGTATTATGGTTTTTTCATCCAGTTTTAAAGAAATGTAATTGATATGCAGCACTGTATAAGCTTAGTGGTACAGCATAATGATTTGACTTATACATCATGAAATGATAACCATAATAAGTTTAATGACTATTGATCATTTCATATAGATAGAAAATTAAAATGGAAAAAAGTATTTCTCCTTGTGATAATTATTTGGATTTACTAAATGATTTACTCTTTGTTCAATTCTTCTGTCCATTTTTAATTGGGTTGTTTGTTTTCTAATGTTGAATTATATGAGATTTTTGTGTATGTTGGATGCTAACCTATTGTCAAATATACCATCTGAAAGTATGATTTGAGCCCTCTCTTTTTTCCTTGATAAGTCTGATTAAATACTTTCAATTTTACCTTTCAAAGAGCAAGCTGTTAGTTTCATTGACCTTATCTTTTTCTTTTTTTTTTTTAGTCTCTATTTCATTTTTTTCTGCTGTGATCTTATTATTTATTTCCTTCCACTAATTTTGGGTTTCCTTTGTTCTTCTTCTTCTAGCTCCTTTAGATGTAACTTTAGGTTTTTTATTTGAGCTTTTTCTTCTTTTCTGAGTTAGGCTTCTATCATCATAAACTTTCCTTTCAGAGCTGATTTTGCTGCATCCCATAGATGTTGGATCATTGTGTTTTTTGTCTACATGTATTTTTTATTTCTTCTTTGATTTCTTCAGTGACCCACTGGATGTTTAATAGCATATATTTTAGCCTCGAAGTTTGTATTTTTGCAAGTTTTTTCTTATAATTGATTTCTAGTCTCACAGCATTGGGTTCAGAAAAGATGTTTGATATAATTTCATTCTCTTAAATGGACTGAGCCCTGTTTTGTGGCCTAGCATGTGATCTATCCTTGAGAAAGTTCAATGTGCACTTGAAAAGAATGTGCATTCTCCTGCTTTGGGGTGGAATATTATGTGTGTCTATGTGTATGTGCATTCCATCTCATCTAGTGTATCATTTAAGGCCAGTACTTCTCTACTAATTTTCTATCTGGATGATCTGTCCATTGATGTAAGTGGAATATTAAAGTCCACTACTATTATTGTTACTCTTATTTTCTCCCTTTATATCTACTAATATCTGCTCTATGCATTTAAGTGTTCCTATACTGGGTGCACATATATTTACAATTGTTATATCTTCTTAGATTGATCCTTTTAGAGTTATATAATGACCCTCTTTGTCTCTTGTTACAGTCTTTGTTTAAAAGTCCATTTTGTCTTATATAAGTAATGGTAACCCAACATTCTTTTAGTTTTCATTTACATGGAATGTCTTTTCCATCCCTTTACTTTAATCTGTATGTATCTTGGCCCTGAAGTGAGTCTCTTGTAGGCAGCATATAGATGGGTCTTGCTTTTTTATCCATTCAGCCACTCTATTTAAAAAAAGAGTTTTGTTTTATGTTGCTGTATAGACAAATAACAATGTTGTGATCATCTCAGGTGGCGAGCAAAGGTACTCAGCCACACATATACATGTATCCTTTCTTCCTCAAACTCCCTTCCCAACCAGGCTGCCACATAACACTTAGCAGAGTTTCCTGTGCTGTACAGTAGGTTATTGCTGGTTATCCATTTAAAATATAGCAGTGAATACATGTCTTTTGATTATAGCATTTAGTCTATTTACATTTAAAGTAAATATTGTTAGGTATGTATTTATTATCATTTTATTATATTTGAGGATTATTTTGATACTTTTTTGTTCCTTTTTTCTTCTTTTGCTCTCTTCCCTTGTGATTTCATGACTATCTTTAGTGTTATACTTAAAAACCTTATTCTTTTTGTGATATGTATCTACTATAAATTTTTGGTTTGTGATTACCATAAGGTTTACATATACCAATCTATATATATGTGATTATTTTAAGTTGCTAATCTGTTAAGTTTGAATGCATTTTAATAACCCTACATTTTTACAACCCTCAACCACATTTAACATTTTTGACATCATATTTTACATCTTTCTGTTTTATAAATCCCTTAACTTCTTATTGTGGATATAGATGACTTTACCAATTTTGTCTTTTAACCTTCCTTCTACCTTACAAGTGATTGATGTCCTACCTTTACTGTATACTTGCCTTTACCAATGAGATTTTTCCTCTCATAATTTTCATATTTCTAGTTGTGGCCTTTTCATTTCTACTTAGAAGAATTTCTTTCACATTTCTTATAAAGCTGCTTTTATGGTACTGGCCTTTTAAAATGTTAGCTTGCCTGTAAAACTCTTGATTTATTTTTCAAGAGCGAATGAAAACCTTGCCAGGTATATATTCTTGGTTGTATGCTTTTTCTCTCATCACTTACATATATTATACCACTCACTTCTGAGTATGGCCAGCAATTTTTAAACTTTGGGAATTGAACACTATAGACTTGTCCCCTGAGAAAAACATACATTAGCACTTACTCACACATTAAAATATAAAACTGAAAGGAATTTCCACAAAACTCTACAAAGAGTTATAAAGAAGTATTTGAAATAAAAATTCAACCTTTTGATAGCCTGCCTAGAAAAAATGATAACTTCCTAGAAGACAGAACTTAAACAGGTCAGCATGAAGTGGGTGAACTGGAAAGATGATAAAGGAAACAAAGCCTAGGACAGAGAATTAAGACACAATTCCTGCTGCCAACTGTTCCTGTGTGCTGAATAGAAAAAGGAGAACAATGCCAAATATTTTAAGTTTGCAGACTCCAATAGGACACTTTATTCAGGAATCTGTAAGTCAGAGGTCTTATGTTAGAAGCTTTCACACCACTACATCAGAGCCCAGTTTAAAAGGAAAAAAAAAAAAAAACCACAGTAAATGCCTTTAACACAATAGATTACTGAGATGAACCTTATGGAAAGAGAAAAAGGCACCAAATAAAATGGAAATGAAATTTTAAAAATTCAAATCAGGGAGAAACAACTCCTGATAGGGAATATCCTAGAGAAAATGATAGTGTTTATTATTACAATTGGAATATAAAAATAATTTGCTTTTTTTAAAAACTGTCACTCATCTCTACAGATCAGCAATCATTTTGCATGAGTGCAGGAGTGTGTTATATTTGGAGAAATTTATATTGAAATAATGTCTGCTTTAAATCTGTAAAAATCTAAAGAGAGATTCGGTGCTCAGCAGCTAAATAAAAAACCAATTGTTTCTGGTCTTACTTTTAGACCTTTAATCCATTTTGAGTTTATTTTTCTGTATGGTGTTAGAAAGTGTTCTAGTTTCATTCATTTACAAGTGGTTGACCAGTTTTCCCAGCAGCACTTGTTAAAGAGATTGTCCAATGAGGTACCATTTCACGCCAGTCAGAATGGCTGCTATCCAAAAGACTACAAGCAATAAATGCTGGAGAAGCTGTGGAGAAAAGGGAACCCTCTTACACTATTGGTGGGAATGCAAACTAGTACAGCCACTATGAAGAACAGTGTGGAGATTCCTTAAAAAAACTGGAAATAGAACTGCCTTATGACCCAGCAATCCCACTGCTGGGCATACACACTGAGGAAACCAGAATTGAAAGAGACACGTGTACCCCAATGTTCATCGCAGCACTGTTTATAACAGCCAGGACATGGAAGCAACCTAGATGCCCATCAGCAGATGAATGAATAAGAAAGCTGTGGTACATATACACAATGGAGTATTACTCAGCCATTAAAAAGAATATATTTGAATCAGTTCTAATGAGGTGGATGAAACTGGAGCCTATTATACAGAGTGAAGTAAGCCAGAAAGAAAAACACCAATACAGTATACTAACACATATATATGGAATTTAGAAAGATGGTAACGATAACCCTGTATGTGAGACAGCAAAAGAGACACAGATGTATAGAACAGTCTTTTGGACTCTGTGGGAGAGGGAGAGGGTGGGATGATTTGGGAGAATGGCATTGAAACATGTATAATATCATATAAGGAACTACTCGCCAGTCAAAGTTCAATGCAGGATACAGGATGCTTGGGGCTGGTGCACTGGGATGACCCAGAGGGATGGTACGGGGAGGGAGGTGGGAGGGGGGTTCAGGATGGGGAACACGTGTACACCCGTGGCAGATGCATGTTGATGTATGGCAAAACCAATACAATATTGTAAAGTAATTAGCCTCCAATTAAAATAAATAAATTTTAAAAATAATAATAAAAAAATTTTTTTTTAAATTGTGCCTCTTAACTCTAAAAATGGAAAACTCACTATCCCTGAAAGAGCTGTGCCAATTGGCAGCTTCCTCATATATGCCCTCTATGCAATCCCAGGCTCAAAAGCACAATGCAAAGGAGAAGTGATAAGTCTCAACTGAAGCAGCATTCTGACCACTATGACATCAGAAACTGTACCAGAAAAAATGCCTGATTAGTAGAGCATTTCTTGAGCAAAGGATATAGCTGTACCACATAGGATTAAGGAAAATTCTAAAAGAGAAGTGCCATAATCACATTTTAAGAACACTGGAGGGATGGCACAAACATCTTCATCGGGTCTAGGTGGTAGGTGAGGTTCCAGAGAGGATTCAAGCAACCCGAGGTGAGTACGAAGTAAAGTGTGCCCACATTCCCATTATTGTCTTTTAATTCATTTTATGTACATCTTTCATCCAAGAAATGTTTCATAAAGTTTTAGGAGAAAATGGGCTAAGGGAAGCAACAAGGTATTATATAAAGAGTAATAATCCACTGAGAAATAAAATCAATTCATAATCCTAGACTAGGACCTGGAAAAACAGCCATAAAGGTCAATATTAGAACATTAGTGAAATTTGACTATGGACTTTATATTAGATAGCAGTATTATATCAGTGTTAAATATCCTGATTTTAATAGATATACTGTGGGTTTTTAATAAATGTCCTTAATTTGATAAATAAGTGTCTCAGTGTGTTTCTCTTTGGGTTTATCCTAATAGGACTCTCTGCTCATCCTGGACTTTGACTATTTCCTTTCCCATGTTAGGAAAGTTTTTACTATAATCTCTTCAAATATTCTCTCAAACCCTTTCTCTATCTTGTCTTCTGGGATCCTTATAATTCAACTGTTGGTGTGTTTAATATTGTCCTAGAGGTCTCTAAGACTGTCCTCAGTTCTTTTCATTATTTTTTCTTTATTCCACTCTTCAGCAGTTATTTCCACCATTCTATCTTCCAGTTTACTTATCTGTTCTTCTGCCTCAGTTATTCTGCTATTGATTCCTTCTAGAATATTTTTCATTTCAGTAATTGTGTGTTTTTTATCACTGTTTTTTCATTATTTCTTCTAGGTCCCTGATAAATGTGTTAAATATTTCTTGCATTTTCTCCATTCTATTTTCAAGATTTTAGATGATCTTTACTGTCATTACTCTGAATTCTTATTCAGGTAATTTGCATATTTCCTCTTCATTTATTTGGTCTTGTTAGTTTTTACTCTGTTCTTTCATCTGCATCATATTTCTCTGACTTTTCATTTTTACTAACTTACTATGTGTGAGGTATCTTTTTCCCAGGCTGTAGGGTTATAGTTCTTGTTTCTGGCCTCTGCCCCTAGTGGGTGAGTGTGTTTCAGTGGCTTGTGTAGGTTCATGTTGAGAGGGACTTTTTTCTGCATTCTGGTGGGTGAAAGTGAGTTTTTTCTGTCTGATGGGCAGAGCCCTATAACATGCTGTGTTTTGGGGTATCTGGACAGTCTGCTGCCTGCTGATGGTTGGGTTTGTGTTGCTATCTTGTTTGCTGTTTGAGTGAGGCGTCCAGTGCTGGGTGCTCCTGGCAGGTGGGTAGTGCTGGGTCTTAGATTTGGATGGAGGCCTTCATGGGAGTTCTCACTGATCATTACCCACTGGGGTCAGGAGTTCTCTGACAGTCTAGAGTTCTGGACTTGGTGCTCTCACATCAGAGGCTCAGGCCCAACTTCTGGTCAGGGACCAAGACCCCACCAGCCATTTGTCATTTCAGTAAAGAAGATTAAAAAAATACCAAAAAACACAAAAAAACAAAACCCAGACAAATGGTAAAAACAAAACCAGACAAACAGAAACAAAAATGAAGGAACATACACACACAAAAGAAACCAAAACAGGCCAAAGAAAACAAATTACTAGAGAGCAACCTGGAGAACAAAAGAAACCAAAAATGAAATCAACTGATTAAACACAAATCTTACTAAAGCACAAATTAGAAATCAAACCTTAACCAGAGTGCCAGCTGAGGAATAAAGCAAACAAGACAAACAGACAAAAATGGTAAAAAGAAAAAAAAAGAAAAGTTAAAATAGAAGTATATTTTTTAAAGATAGATATATTTTTTTTAAAGACACAGAATAGCAGAAAGCCAAAATTGTAAAAATATATAAAGGAAATCAAAAGTATGATTTTTTTTTAAAATTCCAAAAGCCTAAATAATAATAATAAATACAACAACCACAACGACAGAGGAAAAAGAGAAAAAAAAAAAAAAAAACAGAGCCAACAAGAGACTGAATCAAAAAACCTAATATGTATTTTCCTAGGGTCCCAGCTTTCAATGCCCTTGCTCCTGCTGTGAGCCATAGCCCACCTCTGTCTCCCTAGGAGTCCTTCCAGTCCTGGGGAGAGCTGGTCTCCAAGCATGGGGACAGATCAGACTCTAATCTGGCCCTACTTCCACATGTGTTTGCCTCCAATATCCACAGTTTCCAGAGCTAGAGTGTTTTCTTTTGAGGAACATTCATTGTCCTTTCATATATTCCATAGATACAGTCTACCTAGTTAATCATGTGGATTTAATCTGCAGCTTGTGCAGCTGATGGAAAAGTTTTCAATCCTCTTCCTTAGTTGCTCCACCCCTGGAGCTCACTGTGGTTTTTTTTATCTCCACCTCTGTGTGTGGGCCACCCACAGGAGTCTGCTCCAAGAGGCTGCCCTGGAGAACTTGGGTCTGTTCCAGTGAAGGTACAGCAATGAGGTGGCATGCCTGCTTGAACTGCAGAGAACTCAGCAGGGCCAGGTGCACGGGAAGCCAGTGGCCATAGGCACAAGACACATGACTCTATTAGGAGCCTTTTCTAGCCTCCAGCAGCAGGCACTCAAAGGGCTTCCCTTGCTGGGATCCTTCTCTATTTCGCAGCTACTGGTGTCTGCATGTAGACAGAAAGAGGTTACAGTGGTTGATCTGCCCCTTGCATATGACTCAGAAGTAGCTCCCTACTTCCATGGCTACCCAATTTCTCTCCAAAGGCATTCCCTGTTGCGGATTTCCTCCCTCCAGTTCCCTCAAGCCATCTCCCCATGGTCAACAGCAGTCTTTGCCCCAGGATTTCTCTCCAAACCCCACGCTCCAGCTCCCAGCCCCTGCATACATCAGTAGACCCGCAACCTTGTCCAAGGTGTGTAGGACCATGGCACAGATTATCTGTGTGATTCTCACTCTATTCAGACTGTCACAGATCAGCTGCTTCACCTTCCTCTGATAGCCTTAAATGCTTTGCTTCTGTCCCAACCAATTGCCCTGGTTATGGTAGTCTCTCCCCTACTTCAGCTCCCCCACCTCAAAGTGCAAGTCCAGTCCTACTTGCTCTCCTCCTCCTTCTCCCTTCTTTCTTTTGTCCTACCCAGCCATGCATGGATTCATATAATCCTTTCCAGTGGTCAGGGACTCCCACTAGTATTCAGCCAGTGTTCTGGAGAACTGTTGTATCTGTAGATATATTTGTAATGCACCCATGGAGAGAGATGCATTCTACACCCAACAACTCCTCCACCATCTTGACTCCATTCTAAACATCCTTGTTATTAGGAAATACATGCTGAAGGATTCAAGGGAAAGGCTAATATATGCAACTTATTCTCAAATGGCTGAGAAAAAAATAATAATATGGAAATATTCAGAGACAGAATTAGCAACATGGTAACAATCAAGTGAATCTGAATGAATGATGTACTGAAGTTCTTTGTATTATTTTTCAACTTCACTGTAAGTTTGAAAGTATTGATAATTCAAAATAATTTTTTTAAATAGCTAATGTCCCAGAAATCAGTAGACCTGGATTCTAGCCATGATGTGACCCTTGGCAATTCACATGGATTGATCTTCCCATTCAATCTCCTCAGACAATAAAATAAGAGTAATGATGCCTATAAATCCTAACTTCCTTTCCAGAAGTGTTCTAAAACACAAAGCAAAAGATGATACCCATGTGGAAGACTTGGTAAAAACAAAAGCTATAGAGTCAAAGACAAAATTTAAACCCAGTACTTTACTACTTATATGATCAGACTGTATTGATCCTAGAAGCCTCAGCATTCTGATTTGTAAAACAGGGGTAACAACATGTACCTCAATGGATCATGATGGAGATAAAATGAGACTATGCCTATAGGAAAGTTCTATGCAATTTATAATTTATAGAGCTTGGTAATATACCAGAAGAAAGAACCATGTATTCCTCTCCTCTCCAAATGATGCTATAAGCTTGGCATAATAATACCCTGTCAATGCCCTCTACCTATACATTAGGAATAACAATACAAAATTATCCAACTGCAAGAAATAAAAATACTCATATAATATAATGACTAATAAAATATTAATACAGTGATATCCTATTTATTGAGCATTATGAGATAATAAACTTAAAGAAAACTAATTATCAACATCAATAAAGTTTATCCTTTTAAGCACTGAGAATTTTTTTATTTTAACCATTTTAATGGAAAGCTAACATTTAATACTTTCCTATCTTCTTAAATGAATTTTATATAACTCAATTTCATCATAATGACATCAACAATTAATTTGAATTTGTCATAGACTTGTTGAGTGTTCAAGTATGTAGAACTACCGACTCCTACACAAAATGTGCCCAAAGCACAATGATTTAGAGACTTTATATCTGTTTTTCAGGTATTTCCAGCCTCTTTCTGAATTTCACTTCAATTGCCAATAACTTTTTATTTCAAAGTTCTGTTTCTAGACTTCTTCCCACTTCACATTCACATCCCTAGTTTCTACTTCTAAATTTCTCAGGAGTGGGAAAACACATCCTCTACCATGAATTAGAGTACCCACTGAAAATCACTTTATCTGAGGCCTTTGGGGGCGAACTGCTATAGAGTACCAGTTGTATTCTAGATGTTAAGGTTAGAATAACGACGTCCAAATGCATAGTGCTATTACTGTAATGAAGCAATGAGATCAGTGTTATGAATGATAAGCTGGTTATTCTTAGCAACTGGTCCGTGGGCCAGAATAAATTAAGCCAGGGAAGCAAAATTATCTGATACACCTTCCAGTATTTTAGGGAACTCCCCAGGCTGCACTAGTGGTAAAGAACCACTTGCCAATGCAGGAGACTAAGAGATGCAGGTTCAATCCCTGGGTTGGGAAGATCCCCTGGAGAACGAAATGGCAACCCACTCCAGTATTCTTGCCAGGAGAATCCCATGGATGGAGGAGCCTGGCAGGCTTCAGCCCAGGGGGTCACAAAGAGTGAGACACAACTGAAGTGACTTAGTACACACGGATGCCAGTATTTAAGGGGCTTCCCTTGTGGCTCAGCAGTAAAGAATCCGCCTGCTAATGCAAGAGACACAGGTTCGATCCCTGGGTCGGGAAGATACCCTGGAGGAGGAAATGGCAACCCACTCCAATATTCTTGCCTGGAAATTCCCATGGGCAGAGGAGCCAGGCAGGCTACTGTCCATGGGGCCACAGAAGAGTCAAATACAAGTTAGCAACTAAACAACACAGTATTTAAGTCTCAATTATTCAACATTTCTTACAAGCACTTAATAAGAAAATAACTTGTATGATCTCACTAGATTCTCAGAATAATCTTGTGGGGTAAACAGTGCAAGTGTTTTTAATCCTGTTTCAAACATAAGGAAACTGCGATTCTAAAAGATTACCTGTACCTAAGATCTGGTTACCAAAGATTTGGGACTTGAATTCTGGTTCTAGGAATCCCAGGCCAGTGCTCATGCTGCTGACTCTGGAGCATCTCTATAGGTGCAATATCTCTGAAGAACATTTATCAGCTACAGTCCTAGAGAGGAGGAGGTATGGACTCCTTCCCCCAAAATACAAGCAAAACTAAATGGTGATCATAACCAGGCAGAGGATTATAAACTTTGAAGGCTAAAATCTCTTTCCAAGGCTTGGCAATGAGCTGGAATGCTAAGGATAATGTTCAGAACGTCATATGAGAGCTGGAGATGATCCAGAGATAGGACCAAAATAAACTGGCCAAGAAACTAATATATTTTAAAATGAGGTGCAAATAGAAAAATTACAATTCTTTTGTCTGAAAAGTTAGGCTGAAAATAGAAAACTTTAGAGTCAAACAAGGTAAGGGAATGTTAATATATTTTTTATGAAGTCTAAAAACACACAAAAAATATCAATAACCTCAGATATGCAGATGACACCACCCTTATGGCAGAAAGTGAAGAGGAACTAAAAAGCCTCTTGATGAAAGTGAAAGAGGAGAGTGAAAACGTTGGCTTAAAGCTCAACATTCAGAAAAGGAAGATCATGGCATCTGGTCCCATCACTTCATGGCAAATAGATGGGGAAACAGTTGAAACCATGTCAGACTTTGTTTTTTTGGGCTCCAAAATCACTGCAGATGGTGGCTGCAGCCATGAAATTAAAAGACGCTTACTCCTTGGAAGGAAAATTATGACCAACCTAGATAGCATATTAAAAAGCAGAGACATTACTTTGCCAACAAAGGTCCGTCTAGTCAAGGCTATGGTTTTTCCAGTGGTCATGTATGGATGCGAGAGTTGGACTGTGAAGAAAGCTGAGTGCCAAAGAATTGATGCTTTTGAACTGTGGTGTTGGAGAAGACTCTTGAGAGTCCCTTGGACTGCAAGGAGATCCAACCAGTCCATCCTAAAGGAGATCAGTCCTGGGTGTTCATTGGAAGGACTGATGCTGAAGCTGGAACTCCAATACTTTGGCCACCTCATGCGAAGAGTTGACTCACTGGAAAAGACCCTGATGCTGTGAGGGATTGGGGTCAGGAGGAGAAGTGGACGACAGAGGATGAGATGGCTGGATGGCATCACTGACTCGATGGACATGAGTTTGAGTGAACTCCACGAGTTGGTGATGGACAGGGAGGCCTGGCATGCTGTGATTCATGGGGTCACAAGGAGTCGGACACAACTGAGAGACTGAATTGAATTGAACTGAACTAAACTGAAAAACACAAAAGTTAAAGAGGTATCCTCTTGAAGTTTCAAATAATCAATTTAAGGACAAATTAAAGTATGTAATATTTTCCTGTGGTAGACTCATGGAATTCTTTACTCCAAGGTATGTGGAATGCAATTATAAGAAAAATTAATATGGAATCAAGACAGAGAAATTAGATTTTTTTAGTATCTAATAACTCTGTGAGGTGATGTCACTCTGCCCATAAACCATTTATAATGGGTTTAAATCAAAAAAAATATCTAATGTCCAAAAACCTTGGGCTGAACAGATCATGGGTCTGAATCAAAGTGGTGTAACTAATGCTTTTATGACTAGTTCATGCAAATATTACAGATCCTGAAGAAAAGTTTTAAATTATTTATCAAGTTCTTCAAAAAATAAAAATATAACTATCATATAATTCTGAAATTCCACTTTGGGGTATATGTCCAAAAGAACTGAAAGTATGGTCACCAAGAGATATTTGTACATCCATGTTCACAGCAGTGTTATTCACAATAGTGAAATGGTAGAAGCAAGCTAAAGGATTTCATCACCACTAAACTGGCCTTATAAGATATGTTAAAGGGACTCCTTTAAGATGAAAAAAGGGTGTTAATTACTACATAGAAAATATATGAAAGTATAAATCTCTCTGGTAAAGACAAACATAATCACAGTAGTGGATTAATCATTTATAAACCAAATATGAACCTTTATGTGCTTACTGGGTGGCTCACACTATAAAGAATCTTCCTGTAATGAGGGAGACCTGGGTTCAGTCCCTGGTTTGGGAAGATCCCCTGGAAGAGGGCATGGCAACCCACTCCAGTATTCTTGCCTGGAGAATCCCCATTGACACAGGTGCCTGGTAGGCTACAGTTCATGAGGTGACAAAGAGTCGGACACAACTGAGTGACTAAGCACAACACATGAAGCTTTAAAGGACATAAGTAGTAAAGATAACTATAGGTATAATAAAGGATACACAAGATAAAAAGATGTAAAATGTGACATCATAAACATAATATGTTGGCGGGAGTAAAAATGTAGTTTCAGAATGTGTTCAAACTTAATGTTACCAACTTAAAACAGGCTGCTATAAAAATAGATTGTTATATGTAAGCTTTATGAAAACCACAAAGCAAATTCTATAGTATATACAAAAAACATGAGAAAAGAATCTAAGCATACCACTAAAGAAAATCATCAAACCACAAAGGAAGGGAACAAGAGAAGAAGAAAATAAAAGAAAGAAACCATAAAACAGCCAGGAAGCAATACACACATGTATATCAATAAACTACTTCAAGTGTAAATGAACTAAATCCTTCAATCGAGAGAGACATAGTGACTGAATGGATAAAAAAACAAGACCCATCTATATGCTACTTACAAGAGACTCACCTCAGATGTAAGGACAAACAAAGAATGAAGTAAAGGGATGGAGAAAAGATATGGCATGCAATGGAAACTAAAAGAAAGTTGGGATCACTATACTTATATGAGACAAAACAAATTTCAAAACAAAGACTGTAACAAGACAAGAAGGAACATTACATGATGATAAAAGTAGCAATCCAAGAAGAAAATGTAACAATTATATGTGCACCCAACATAGGAGAACCTAAATATATGACAAGTATTAACAGACCTAATGGGGGTTCCCTGGTGGCGCTGCCTGCCAAGCAGGAGACCCGGGTTCGATGTGCCACAGCTACAGAGCTGGTGCTCTCAGGCCCAGGAACCACAACTACTGAGCCCACTTTCCACAACTACTGAAGCCCACACACCCTAGAGCCTTTGTTCCACAACAAGAGAAGCCACTGCAATAAGAAGCCGGTGCACTGAAACCAGAAAGTAACCTCCTCTCACTGCAACTAGAGAAAAGCCTGTGCAGCAACAAAGACCCAGCACAACCAAAAATAAATTTAAAAATAATTTTTTTAAAAAAAAAGAAGAGAAATGGAAGAAATACAAACATGTAGAGCGAAACAAAATACTGCTAAACAACTGATGGGTCAACAAGGAAATCAAAAAATATCTCCAGAATAATGAAAATGGAAATATACAAAATTTTATGGGATACAACACAAGCAGTTCTAAGAAGAAAGTTCACAGTGATACAGGCCTATATCAAGAACTAAGAAAAAGTTCAAATAAACAGCTTATGTTACACCTCCAGGATAGAAAAAGAACAAACAAAACCCAAAGTCAGTAGAAGGAAGGAAATAACAAAGAACAGAGTGGGAATGAATGAAACAGAGACTAAAGAGACAACAGAAAATATCAATGAAGGCAAGACCTGAAAGATAAGCAAAAATTGACAAACCTTTGGGTAGACTCACCAAGAAATCAAGATATAGCTCATATAAATAAAGTCAGAAATGAAAGAGAAGACATTAAAAACTAACACACCACAGAAATATACAAATTGTAAGAGAATACTATGAACAATTATATGTCAAAAAATTAGACAACCCAAAAGAAGTGTCTTAAGTTCCTAGACACATAGGACCTTCCAAGGCTGAATCTTAAAGAAACAGCAAATCTAAATAGATTGATTCTTAGTAAGGAGATTGAATCAGTAATCAAAAATCTCCCAGCAAACAAAAGTGCAGAATCATATGGCTGCACTGGTGAATTCTACCAAGCATTTATAGAAGAAATAATACCAGTCATCCTCAAACTCTTTCAAAAAATTAAAGAGAAGGGAATACTTCCAAACTCATTTTATGACACCAGCATTACCCTGACCCAAACCAAAACCAGACAAGGACATAACAGGCCAATTACTACAAGAAAATTACAGGCCAGTATCCCTGATGAACACAGATGCAAGAGTCCTCAACAAATGATAAGCAAAACAAATTGAACAACACATTAAAAGGATCATACACAATGACCAAGTAAGATTTATTCCAGGGATGGCTCAACACCTGCAAATCAATGAACCTGATATAGCACATTAATAGAATAAGGGATAAAAAACACATGATCCTATTGATAGATGCATAATAAAATGTTTGACAGAATTTAGTACCCTTTCATGACAAATGTTCTTTAAAAATTTGGTATAGAAGAAACATATCTCAACATAATAAAGGCCATATATGAAAAAACTACAGCCAACCTCATACTCAATAGTGAAAGCTGAAGAAAGTATGTCCTCTAAAATAAAGAATAAGACAAGGATGACCACTCTCACCTGTTTTATTCAACACAGTATTGGAAGTATTGGAATCAAACACAGCACTCAGACAAGAAAAAAAATAAATCCAAATTGGAAAGGGAGAAGTAAAACTGTCTCTGTTTGAAAATGATGCTATACATAGAAAATCCTAAAAATGCCACAAAAAGACTACTAGAGCTCATCAATGAACTTGGTAAAACTGTAGGATATAAAATTAATATACAGAAATCTATTGCATTTCTATATACTAACAGCAAACTATCAAAAACGGAAATTAAGAAAGCAATTCATTTACAATTACATCAAAAAGGATAATATACCTAGGAATAAATTTAACTGAAGAGGTGGCTCAGACAGTAATGCAGAAGACCCAAGTTAGATCCCTGGGTCAGGAAGATCCCCTGGAGAAGACAATGGCTACCCACTCCACTATTCTTCCCTGGAGAATTCCATGGACAGAGGAGCCTGGCAAGCTACAGTCCATGGGGTCACAAAGAGTCAGACATGACTGAGTGACTAACATTTTTTTTAAGGACCTGTACTCTGAAACCTGTAAGATACTGATGAAAGAAATTAAAGAAGATACAAAGAAATGAAAAAATATCCCATGCACATGAACTAGAAGGATTAATATTTTTTTATGTCCATATTGCCCAAAGCAATCTGCAGATTCAATGTGATCCCTATCAAAATATTAACAGCATTTTTCACAGAACTGGAACAAATAATCCTAAATTTGTACAGAACCACAAAAAAACTTGAATAGTCAAAGCAATTTTGAGAAAGAGCAAAACTGAAGGAATCACTTCATACTGTACTGCAAAGTTATAAAAACTTTGATACTATGATACTGGCAGAAAAACATAGTATACTAAAACATAGTATACTAAAAACTATGATACTGGCAGAAAAACACACATTTTGTTCCACACCTACCAGTGGAACAAAACAGCCCAAAATTAAACACACTCACACATATGGAATATCTGTAACAAAGGAGACAAGAATATAAAATGGGAAAAGGCAGTGTCTTCAATAAAATGATGTTGGGGAAAATGGATACCTATATGTAAAAAAACTAATCTGAACTAATCTAATCTTAAAAATTAATTGTAAAAACTAACATTACACTACACATAAAATACAACTTTACAAAACTGAACTCAGAATGGATTAAAAACTTAAGCCTTGAGACTATAAAACTAAAAGAAAGCATGAGTACTTTGTTATATCATTCTTAGCAATGCTTTTTTAGATCTGTCACCTCAAGCAAGGACAACGAAAACAAAAATAAACACATAAGACTACATCAAACTTAAGAGTTTTTGCACATTGAGGGAAATAACAAAATGAAAAGGTGACCTAGTGAATGGAGGAAGAAATTTGAAGACAATAACTCTGATAGGGGCATAATATCCAAAATAAACAAAAAACTCACAACTCAACAACAAACCTGAAAATAACAAGATTAAAAATTGGGAAGAGGACCTGAATAGACATTTGTCCAAGGAAGATATACAGACTGCAAGCAGACACATGTAACAATGCTCAACATCACTAATTATCAGGGAAATGCAATTCAACACCACAATGACATACCAAACCTCACACCTGTCAGAAGGGCTATCAACAAAAAACAAAAAAACAAGTGCTGGCAAGGATGTGGTGGAAAAGGAACCCTCATATACTTTAATGGAAATTTAAACTGGTGCAGCCACTATGGAAAATAATAGAGTCTGCAAAAACTTAAAAATCCACTACCATACTATAAAGAAATTCCTGAATATTAAAAAAAAAAAACCACTAATTTCAAAAGTGGGAGACTTTAATACCCCACTCAGACCTATGGATAGATCAACTAAACAGAAAACTAACAAGGAAACACAAACTTTAAATGATACAATAGACCATTAGTTAGTTAGACCTAATTGATATCTATAGGACATTTCACCCCAAAACAATAAATTTCACCTTTTTCTCAAGTACACATGGAACCTTCTTCAGGATAGATCACATACTAGGCCATAAATCTAGCCTTGGTAAATTCAAAAAAATTGAAATCATTCCAAGCATATTTTCTGATCACAATGCACTATTAGATCTCATTTACAGGAGAAAAACTATTAAAACTTCCAACATATAGAGGCTGAACAACAGGCTCTGAATTACCAACAAATCACAGTAGAAATCAAAAAAGAAATCAAAATATGCATAGAAATGAATGAAAATGAAAACACAACAACCGAAAACCTATGGGACACTGTAAAAGCAGTGCTAAGGGGAAGGTTCATAGCAACAGACTTACCTCAAGAAAGAAGAAAAAAGTCAAATAAATAACCTAACTATACACCTAAAGCAACTAGAAAAGAAAGAAAATGAAGAACCCCAGGGTTAGTAGAAGGAAATAAATTTTTAAAATTAGGGCAGAAATAAATGCAAAAGAAACAAAAGAGACCATAGAAAAATTAACAAAGCTAAAAGCTCGGTTCTTTGAGAAGAAAAATAAAATCGATCATCAAGAAACAAAGGGAGAAGAATCAAATCAACAAAATTAGAAATGAAAATGGAGAAATCAAAACAGACAACACAGAAATACAAAGATCATAAGAGACTACTATCAGCAACTATATGCCAATAAAATGGACAACTTTGAAGAATTGGACAATTTCTTTAAAAAGTACAACTTTCCAAAACTGAACCAGAGAGAAATGGAAAATCTTAACAGACCCATCACAAGCATGGAAATTGAAACTGTAATCAAAAATATTCTAGCAAACAAAAACCCAGGACCAGACGGCTTCACAGCTGAATTCTATCAAAAATTTAGAGAAGAGCTAAAACCTATCCTACACAAACTCTTCCAGAAAATTGCAGAGGAAGGTAAACTTCCAAACTCATTCTATGAGGCCACCATCACCTAATACCAAAACCTGACAAAGATGCCACAAAAAAAGAAAACTACAGGCCAATATCACTGATGAACATAGATGCAAAAATCCTTAACAAAACTCTAGCAAACAGAATTCAAAAACATATTAAAAAGGTCATATATTATGACCAAGTGGGCTTTATCCCAGGGATGCAAGGATTGTTCAATATCTGCAAATCTATTAACATAATACACCATATTAACAAATTGAAAGATAAAGACCATACGATTATCTCAGTAGATATAGAGAAAGGCTTCAAAAAATATTCAACATCCATTTATGATAAAAACTCTTCAGAAAGCAGGAATAGAAGGAACCAGTAACGCTTAAGAAGCTGAAGTTGACGGTTCTATGAAGACCTACAAGACCTTTTAGAACTAACACCCAAAAAAAATGTCCTCTTCATTATAGGGGATGAAAGGCAAAAGTAGGAAGTCAAGAAACACCTGAAGTAACAGGCAAATTTGGCCTTGGAATACGGAATGAAGCAGGGCAAAGACTAATAGAGTTTTGCCAAGAAAATGCACTGGTCATAGCAAACACCCTCCTCCAACACAAAAGAAGACTCTACACATGGACGTCACCAGATAGTCAACACTGAAATCAGACTGATTATACTCTTTGAGGCCAAAGATGGAGAAGCTCTATACAGTCAGCAAAAACAAGACCAGGAGCTGACTGTGGCTCAGATCATGAGCTCCTTATTGCCAAATTCAGACTTAAATGGAAGAAAGTAGGGAAAACCACTAGACCATTCAGGTATGACCTAAATCAAATCCCTTATGATTATACAGTGGAAGTGAGAATAGATTTAAGGGCCTAGAACTGATAGATAGAGTGCCTGATGAACTATGGACTGAGATTCATGACATTGTACAGGAGACAGGGATCAAGACCATCCCCATGGAAAAGAAATGCAAAAAAGCAAAATGACTGTCTAGGGAGGCCTTACAAATACCTGTGAAAAGAAGAGAAGTGAAAAGCAAAGGAGAAAAGGAAAGATATAAGCATCTGAATGTAGAGTTCCAAAGAATAGCAAGAAGAGATAAGAATGCCTTCCTCAGCGATCAATGCAAAGAAATAGAGGAAAATAACAGAATGGGAAAGACTAGAGATCTCTTCAAGAAAATTAGAGATACCAAGGTAACATTTCATGCAAAGATGCGCTCGATAAAGGATGGAAATGGTATGGACCTAACAGAAGCAGAATATATTAATGAGAGGTGGCAAGAATACACAGAAGAACTGTACAAAAAAGATCTTCAAGACCCAGATAATCACGATGGTGTGATCACTGACCTTAGAGCCTGACATCCTGGAATGTGAAGTCAAGTGGGCCTTAGAAAGCATCACAACGAACAAAGCTAGTGGAGGTGATGGAATTCCAGTTGAGCTATTTCAAATCCTGAAAGACGATGCTGTGAAAGTGCTGCACTCAATATGTGAGCAAATCTGGAAACCTCAGCAGTGGCCACAGGAATGGAAAAGGTCAGTTATCCGTCCAATCCCAAAGAAAGGCAATGCCAAAGAATGCTCAAACTACCGCACAATTGCACTCATCTCACACGCTAGTAAAGTAATGCTCAAAATTCTCCAAGCCAGGCTTCAGCAATACATGAACCTTGAACTTCCAGATGTTCACACTGGTTTCAGAAAAGGCAGAGGAACCAGAGATCAAATTGCCAACATCTGCTGGATCATGGAAAAAGCAAGAGAGTTCCAGAAAAACATCTATTTCTGCTTTACTGACTATGCCAAAGTCTTTGACTGTGTGGATCACAATAAACTGTGGAAATTTTTGAAAGAGATGGGAATACCAGACCACCTGACCTGCCTCTTGAGAAATTTGTATGTAGGTCAGGAAGCAACAGTTAGAACTGGACATGGAACAACAGACTGGTTCCAAATAGGAAAAGGAGTACGTCAAGGCTGTATATTGTCACCCTGCTTATTTAACTTATATGCAGAGTACATCATGAGAAATGCTGGGCTGGAAGATGCACAAGCTGGAATCAGGATTGCCAGGAGAAATGTCAATAACCTCAGATACGCAGATGACACCACCCTTATGGCAAAAAGTGAAGAGGAACTAAAAAGCCTCTTGATAAAAGTAAAAGTGGAGAGTGAAAAAGTTGGCTTAAAGCTCAACATTCAGAAAACTAAGATCATGTCATCTGGTCCCATCACTTCATGGGAAATAGATGGGGAACTAGTGGAAACCGTGTCAGACTTTGTATTTTGGGGCTCCAAAATCATTGCAGATGGTGACTGCAGCCATGAAATTAAAATACACTTACTCCTTCGAAGAAAAGTTATGACCAACCTAGATAGCATATTCAAAAGCAAAGACATTACTTTGCCAACTAAGGTCCGTCTAGTCAAGGCTATGGTTTTTCCAGTGGTCATGTATGGATGTGAGAGTTGAAATGTGAAGAAGTCTGAGAGCCAAAGAATTGATGCGTATTGGAGAAGACTCTTGAGAGTCCCATGGACTGCAAGGAGATCCAACCAGTCCATTCTGAAAGAGATTAACTCTGGGATTTCTTTGGAAGGAATGATGCTAAAGCTGAAACTCCAGTACATTGGCCACCTCATGCGAAGAGTTGACTCATTGAATAAGACACTGATGCTGTGAGGGATTGGGGGCAGGAGGGGAAGGGGACGACAGAGGATGAGATGGCTGGATGGCATCACTGACTCGATGGACGTGAGTCTCAGTGAACTCCGGGAGTTGGTGATGGACAGGGAGGCCTGGCGTGCTGTGATTCATGGGGTTGCAAAGAGTCAGACATGACTGAGCGACTGAATTGAACTGAACTGAACCTCAAAATAATAAAAGCTATATATGACAAACACACAGCAAACATTATCCTTATTGGTGAAAAATTGAAAGCATTTTCCCTAAACTCAGGAACAAGACAAGGGTGCCCAGTCTCACCACTACTATTCAACATAGTTTTGGAAGTTTTGGGCACAGCAATCAGAGCAGAAAAAGAAAACAAAAAGGAATCCAGATTGGAAAAGGAGTAAAACCCTCACTGTTTGCAGATGACATGATCCTCTACATAGAAAACCCTAAAGACTCCACCAGAAAATTACTAGAGCTAATCAATAAATATAGTAAAATTGCAGGACATAAAATTAACACACAGAAATTCCTATACACTAACAATGTAAATTGCATTGCTATATACTAACAATGAGAAAACAGAAATTAAGGAAACAATTCCATTCACCATTGCAACAAAAAGAATAAAATACTTACGAATATATCTACCTAAAGAAACAAAAGACCTATATATAGAAAACTATAAAACACTGATGAAAGAAATCAAAGAGGACACAAATAGATGGAGAAATATACCATGTTCATGTATTGGAAGAATCAATATAGTGAAAATCAGTATACTACCCAAAGCAATCTATAGATTCAATGCAATCCCTATCAAGCTACCAACGGTATTTTTTAGACAGCTAGAACAAATAATTTCACAATTTGTATGGAAATACAAAAAACCTCGAATAGCCAAAGCTATCTTGAGAAAGAAGAATGGAACTGGAGGAATCAACCTGCCTGACTTCAGGCTCTACTACAAAGCCACAGTCATCAAGACAGTATGGTACTGGCACAAAGACAGAAATATAGATCAATGGAACAAAATAGAAAGCCCAGAGATAAATCCACGCACCTATGGACACCTTATCTTTGACAAAGGAGGCAAGAATATACAATGGAGAAAAGACAATGTCTTTAACAAGTGGTGCTAGGAAAATGGTCAACCACTTGTAAAAGAATGAAACTAGAACACTTTCTAACACCGTACACAAAAATAAACTCAAAATGGTTTAAAGATCTAAACATAAGACCAGAAACTATAAAACTCCTAGAGGAAAACATAGGCAAAACACTCTCCGACATAAATCACAGCAGGATCCTCTATGACCCACCTCCCAGAGTAATGGAAATAAAAGCAAAAATAAACAAATGGGACCTAATTAATCTTAAAAGCTTTTGCACAATGAAGGAGACACTAAGCAAGGTGAAAAGACAGCCTTCAGAATGGGAGAAAATAACAGCAAACGAAGCAACTGACAAAGATTTAATCTGAAAAATATACAAGCAACTCCTGCAGCTCAATTCCAGAAAAATAAATGACCCAGTCAAAAAAATGGGCCAAAGAACCAAACAGACATTTCTGCAAAGAAGACATACAGATGGCTAACAAACACATGAAAAGATGCTCAACATCACTCATTATCAGAGAAATGCAAATCAAAACCACAATGAGGTACCATTTCATGCCAGTCAGAATGGCTGCAATCCAAAAGTCTACAAACAATAAACGCTGGAGAAGGCATGGAGAAAAGGGAACCCTCTTACACTGTTGGTGGGAATGCAAACTAGTACAGCCACCATGGAGAACAGAGTGGAGACTCCTTAAAAAACTGGAAATAGAACTGCCATATGACCCAGCAATCCCACTGCTGGGCATACACACCGAGGAGCCAGAATTGAAAGAGACACATGTACCCCAGTGTTCATCACAGCACTGTTTATAATAGACAGGACATGGAAGCAACCTAGATGTCCATCAGTAGACAAATGGATAAGAAAGCTGTGGTACATATACACAATGGAATATTACTCAGCCTCTAAAAAGAATAAATTTGAATCAGTTCTAATGAGGTGGATGAAACTGGAGCCTATTATACAGAGTGAAGTAAGCAAGAAAGAAAAACACCAATACAGTATACTAACACATATATACGGAATTTAGAAAGATAGTAACGATAACCCTATATGCGAGACAGCAAAAGAGACAGATGTGTAGAACAGTCTTTTGGACTGTGTGGGAGAGGGCGAGGGTTTGATGATTTGAGAGAATGGCATTGAAACATGTATATTATCATATGTGAAATGGATCGCCAGCCCCGGTTCAACACTTGGGACAGGGTGCTCGGGGCTGGTGCACTGGGATGACCCAGAGGGATGGGATGGGGAGGGAGGTGGGAGAGGGATCCAGGATGGGGAACACATGTACACCCGTGGCTGATTCATGTCAATGTATGGCAAAACCACTACAATATTGTACAGTAATTAGCCTCCAATTAAAATGAGTAAATTTATTTTTTTAAAAAGCTATATGCAGGCCTATATTTATTGCAGCATTATTTACAATAGCCAAGACATGGAAGCAACCCAAGTGCCAATCAACAGAGAAATGGATAAAGAAGATACCTTTATCCATCCATACATACATACATGCTACAGTTCATTGGGTTACAAAGAGCCAGACATGACTGAAACAACATACATACATAAATACATACAGTGGAGCATTACTCAGTCATAAATATGAATGAAATTTTGCCATTTGCAAAACATGGATGGTCCTAGAGGATATTATACTAAGTGGAATAAGTCAAGCAGAGAAAGACAAACACCACAAGATTTCACTTACACTTGGAATCTCAAAAACAAAACTAATGAACAAACATAATAAAACAACACAAAATATTAATAGATACATGCAGCACACTGGCAGTTGACAGAAGAGAGTGGGGTGGGGAGGATGAGTGAAATAGGTGAGGAAAATTAAGAAGCAGAAAGTTTCACTTATAAAATAAATCACAGAGAAGTAATTATTGTTTGGCATGGTGGATATGGTCAATAGCATTGTGATAATTTGTATGGTGACAGACGGCAACTAGACTTATTATAGTGATAATTTTGTAATGTGTAAAAAATATTGAATAATTGTGCTGTATATCTGAAAGTAATATAATATTTTAAGTCAATTATTCTTCAATTTTAAAAAAGAAAGGGAATTCTGATACATGTTACAACACGAATAAACCTTAAGGACATTGTCCTAAGTGAAATAAGCCAGTTACAAAAAGACAAATAATGTGAGTCCATAATATGGAGTACCTAGAAGAGTCAAATTCACAGAGACAGAAAGCAGAATGATGATTACCAGGAGCTGAGGCAAAGGGGAATGGGAATTATTATTTAATAGGATAGACTTTCAGGTTTGAAAGATGAAATTAGTTTGGAGATGGATGGTGGTCATGGTTGCACAATATGAATTTATTTAAAGCCACCAAATTGAACCCTTAAAATGTTTACACTGATAAATTTTATGTTATATATATTTTACCATAATTAGGAATAATATTAAATTATTCATCAGACTCTATTAAACATACCTCTTTCCTGACCTCATAAGGAATACTGATAATCAGAAGGAACTTCTCTGAACAGAGAAGAATTTGTCTAAAATAGTATATGAAAGAAAGATAATAAGCCCATCTCAGCTGTGTACTTGGGACCTGAAAGGGAAGAAAACAACTAAGCAACTAAGGTTGGCTTTTCATACAGAAGTGTTTAATTTTTTGTCTAGTATTAATCCTAAAAGCATTTCTTCATTTATACAAGTTCCAGGAGCATTCTGAAGGTAGTCCAGATGTCAGATCAGAAATCAAAATGCCTGGGTTCCATTCCTTCCTTGGCCAAGGCTCCCTACAATCATAAAGAGCTGTTGCAATGACTCAACATCAGACAGGAAGCAAAGGGAGAGGAAAGACAAACAGGCCAAACAGTCTGTCATTAAATGTGAAACTATTCCTCTCCAACATAAGCCTGGTGTGTAATAGACCTTGTTAACATATTTCTTCTGGGGCTTCTAAATTACTTCTGCAACAACTGGAGCATAGTGATAAGTTCAAAGAGAGGCCAGCTTTCTAGAGACCGAGGATGTCTGCATACTGAAAAAGAGGATTTCTACACACAGCTCCATTAATGTACATTAGCCTTTCTCCTATGACTTTCTCTATCAGAATAAGCAACTTTAAGTAAATCAATGCGAAGTCCCTGGGGAATGTAATCAGATTCAAAGATTCAGGCTGTAGGAGGAGATATACTCTCTATAACTCTACACACACACCACTGTTAGTTTGTTTTTCTTCCAAGCCAACACCATCTGTCTATAAAAATCTATGCCATGACCACCCATCCTTTTCCACAGCCCCGCCCAAGACCCTTTGTTCAACCTCAGCTGATGAAACAGGCAAAAAGAGTTGTCCCTATTTGTTGTGATTTCAACTGCAAAATCCTATATAAAACATTTGAATTGCCATATGCACTCTGACTGCATTTTTAACCCACTCCCCTAATTTAGGTAAAAGCAAATCACCAGCTGGAAAGGGGAAGGAAGTCTTTATACTGCAAAATATGCTTTGAGCAAGAGGAAAGACAGGCTAGAAACGGAAGGATTTGTGTTAAGAAACCAGGGCAGGAAACCAGGTCCCATATGGACAAGGCCACAGTCTCTGCGTGTTAATTCCTGGATAAGCCATTTAACTGTTCTGTGTCTCAATTCATCTGCTGTAAAATAAGGTCTCACTATTCAGTTCAAATAAAACATTTAGAGAATACTAAGGATTAGGCACTTTGACCAGACCTACCAAGTGTTCTCTTTCTCAGTGCCAGTAGAATCAAAGCAAAGGTATTATATAACATCACACTCAACAGTACTACAAATAACAATGTTAATCTTACTCAAATGGTTATTATAGAAAAAGAGACCAAGACCAGGCATACCCATACTTTCTTTGTGAATGAAGTTGCTTTTATAAGCCAGCATAGAAGGTTTTCTGATCAGTCTTACACTAGAGTAACTGCAGAGTAACAACTTTCTGTATGACAGAAAGCAATATGACTCACATTCTTTGCTCTTCTCTTTGTAAAACATGTTCTTGAATTCTGGGGAAATGGCCCATATCCAAACTCGAACCAAGTTGCTAATTAAATTAAAGTTTATTCATGCCACAAGTAAAGCCATAAATGTCTTTTAACTGTATAACTCAGAGAACTATACTCAATATTTTGCAATAACATATAAGGAAAAAGAATCTGAAAAGGAATGTGTGTGTGTGTGTGTGTGTGTGTGTGTGTGTACAAAACTGAGTTGCTGTGTTTTTCACCTGAAACTAACATGATATCGTAAATCAACTACACTTCAATAAAAAATATGTTTTTTAAGAAAATTCTTAGCTAACAGAGACTAACATTTATTAAAGGCATGCTATTTTTAAATGTTATTTTATTAATACACTCAATGATCCAATGTTGGTATTACTGTCTCCATTTACAGTTGAAGAAACTGATACTTTAAGAGGTTGGTAGCTTGCCAAATGTCACCCAACTAGTCCATGACAGATATGGAATACAAACATAGGTCTGTGTTCTTTCAATGACAACAGTTACTCCCACAAGAGCAACCACTGTGCTAAGCCTCAGCATGCTGCCTTACTGATGAGCCAGTTCTCTTTCCTAGAGAGAGAATATGCTGAAATCCCTAAACTCAGTACCATAACTTCAACCAAAACTGTATCTTTGACCACTTAGTCCCAAATGTCATTTAGGTGAGATTTTTTTAAAAAAAAGAAGAGTTAATTATAAAGCCCTGGGGTCCAAAAGTTATATTTTCCTTAACAAACTAGTTTCTAGTGCTCCCAAAGGACAGAAATTAACGATGAAAAACATCACCAAGGCAAAAATCTAATTCCTTCTCTAGCTCTTACCTATGTTGGTTGGTTTTGATGCCTGGAAAACAAAGCACTCCCACTCCAGTGGACTCCATGAACTCCCAGACCCCCACCCCAACACTGTATAGCTCTTATTCTCTTTGCCCTATTTATATAAGAGAATAAAATATAGGTTAGTCTATACAACCAGGTTTTAGACGCTTAATTGGCCCACTTTAGTAAAGTACCACCAATAATATGAAATTGCATCCAGCAACTGTCACATTTTAAAAATTCCTTTTAAATCATATCACAGTAATCACAGCAAAATACCATAATCATACCAATCAATCACAAGGAATGAATAAGTACCATGGAAGCTGAGAGGTACTCCTGTTCATAACATTTCATTTCTTTAGACCTCAGTGAAATATTATCTGACCAGTGGAGAAAGTCTGACTAGGCAACATGCCATGTTGTGACTTTTGTGGTTCCTGTCCTGTCACCTTCACTACTTGGTATATTACATCATTGTTAATTATAAAGGGAAATGCTGGTCTAGGCCCTTTAATGAACCAGCAGTTTCCAAATTTTTCAGAGAGAGAAGGAGATTCCTGTCATCTAATTTATCTCTTATGATAAATAAGACATCAGAAATCGTGGGTTTCCCTTCCAGCAGAGCCATACATTATTTATATATTATTTAGTTGTACCATATACTGGGCTTCCCTTGTGGCTCAGCTGGTAAAGAATCTGCCTGCAATGCAAGAGACGTGGGTTCAATCCTTGGGTGGGGAAGATCCCCTGGAGAAGGGAAAGGCTACCCACTCCAGTATTCTGGCCTGGAGAATTCCATGGAGTATAGTCCATGGGGTCACCAAGAGTCAGACACGACTGAGTGCTTTCACTTCCACTTTCATATACCATGGGCTTCCCTGGTGGCTCAGATGGTAAAGAATCTGCCTGCAATGC
Organism: Bos taurus; assembly: GCF_002263795.3. Lineage (NCBI taxonomy): Eukaryota > Metazoa > Chordata > Mammalia > Artiodactyla > Bovidae > Bos > Bos taurus. The sequence goes on along the minus strand of NC_037357.1, from coordinate 82,003,054 downwards.
GGCAGATCTGGGTTCAATCCCCAGGTCTGGAAGTTCTCCTGAAGAAGAGAATGGCTACTCACTCCAGTATTCCTGCCTGGAGAATTCCATGGACACAGGAACCTGGCAGGCTACAGTTTATGGAGTCACAAACAGTCAAACACAACTGAGCTACTAACACACACATACACCATATACCTTAGGGCTTAATATCTCCAGTTTAAAATTCAAAATCAATAAATGTATACAAACTATTCAGGGCCTTTGTAAAAAATTCAATGACTGTCTATAATGGGAAAGAAATAGGGGTTCATGACGAAATAACAACAGACAATCAAAAAGAGCAAACTGTTTCTACACTGGAGAAGTAGTATGTTTCTGATTGGCCACTGGGAAAAACAGAACCCCTGGATGATAGCTTATTGATACCAGAGCTGAAATTGTGTCAGGCCCTGGGGTAGGTACTAGGAATGCATCACTGATAATGGAGATTTTGCCCATTCAAACAAGAAAACACCTAGTAGCATCATATGGATTCTAAAAATCTTTATTATTTACGAGGAAGTAGGCTATTTCCAAAACCACTTCCCTGCATATCTCTCTTCACATACTCAGCTCAAGATGGAGAACAATAAGAAGGTCCAGAAAACACTCAACAAACTCAATGTCCTGCCCTACCCAACAATAGCCAATAAATTCACAGCTTAATTTAGTCTTTGAGAACTATAATGGCCCTCAACTCTGCCATTCTAGAGGAAAAGCAGCTGTAGACAATATGTAAACAAGTGAGTGTAGCTACATGCTGATAAAATGTTATTACAAAAACATATTATTTACAGAAACAGGTGGTGAGCAGAATTAGGTTCATGGGCCCTAGACCTTTTTGAGAAATCAAGTTACTCTTTGTTTTTCCCTTGTCCTTCTGCCCAGAACTCCTGAGAAGGAACAAAGAGCAAAGGTGCAAAGCTAGAAAGTTCCTCAATCAGTTATTCTCAAAATTAGAGGCTATAAAATACTTCAAAGTAAACAAAGCCTGTGAGTATCCATTCTACTTAATTGTACTTATCACCATTAGAAAATAAAAACCTTCACTGGTCCAATGGACAGATCAGAGATACCTTCTCTGGTGTGCCAATGGAAGGACACGTGGATTTTATTAAATATCATGTTAGTAATTCCGGCCTGATGCAGAAACTCAGATAACATCCCATAAGAAACATCAAAGCTACAACTGGCCAGCAGCCTTCAGAACACGCAGAAATTCCTGGAGGGCCACACTTTAAGAAAGTCAGTCCTGAAGGGAGCTACTAACTCCTTGAGGGTGAGACCACTACCAGAAGAAAAGAATTCTCTCTGGAGAGACTTGCCAGGCAAGTGCCTCCTTGCAATGCTTCGATCAGCAAGACCTGCTGGACTTGTTAGACTTGATAAAACAATAGCAGTTACCTTGGTAATACTTCCAGATATGGGCTTCTCTGGTGGCTCAGCTTGTAAAGAATCTGCCTGCAATGTGGGAGACCTGGATTCGACCCCTGGGTTGGGAAGATCTCCTGGAGAAGGGACTGGCTACTCACTCCAGTATTCTGGCCTGGAGAACTCCATGGACCGTATAGTCCATGTGTTTGCAAAGAGTCGGACACGACTGAGTGACTTTCACTCAATGCCAGATATGGACTAGCGCAAAATTGCCTGCTGTCAGAGAAATCTATATAATGGGCTCTGACTAAGAAATATGCCAATTATCCCCATACTGCCAGGGAAGCAGAACCTGATTAAAGGCACAAGGTTAAGAGAAAGGCAAAAGAATTGGTCCTAAATAGCACCAAAGCACACCAATATTTTTGAGCTCCTTTGAAAGGGGGCTAACATGTGGCATGAGAGGGTCCAACAGAATTTAAATCACAATTTGGAGGTTGGCAGGTGACACATCAGAGTAAGGACAGGTAACCAGACATAAAAACAAGGAACATTAAGGCAAGGTCACTGAAAAGGAGGGAGAAGGAAATGGCAGCTGGCAACAGGTAACACTGAGGGTTTTACAGAGAATGAGTTGCATTGGAGATGGTGTTAGGAGGAAAGGCTCAAGGAACAGCAGAAGGCTGGATGCAAAGCCAGGTCAGAGCTGAGACAGACATCGGGAAGAATCAGATTGTTAGGGGAAACATACTGACTAAAACCGCCCACCCTGGCACCATAGTAACCATTTGTGTGAGTTATTTTATGACAAGAGGTCCTGGTAAGGTACACAGAACTAACAAGCCACCACCAAACGGAAGAATTTGGGAAAGGTTGAAAAGAGATGCCATGTGTCCTACTACCTCCCAGAATCCTCCTCGCTGGGATCCATCTTGGTTGAACAATGTGTGTACCACCAAGAAGGATCCATAAATCAAAATGATTGGCCAGAAACTAATCCCATCATCATAAAACCCAAGACTGTGAGCCATGTGGCAAAGCAGTTCTCCTGGGAATCCTTACCCTACTGCTCTCGACCTGGGTGCCCCTTTCCAATAAAGTCTCTTGCTTTGTCAGCCCATGTGTCACCTTGGACAATTCATTTCTGAATGTTAGACATGAGCCCATTCTTATTTTCCTTGTACATAAGAGGCTAATATAGAGAGGTGGTCCAGAGAATTTTGGATACTCTTTTAGGGCCTAATCCAGTAACAGCACATTGAGTGGCCTATCAGCAAATTCTTTGCCAGACCTGAGAATGAGCATTTCCAGCATCATGGGATGAAATGGTCATGAAATGCACCACCCAAACCATGATCAAATTTATGACCATGAATAAGCCCTACCAATTGGAAACTGGCACTTGCCATCTACCTCTATAAAAATTAGACCATGGCCACTGCAACTTCTGACCTGCAACACTCCCTGAAAGAAGTTCAGGGTGGAGATCAGGAATGAGGCGCTCTGTGCTCTGGGAAACACTGGCAGAACAGGCCTTCAGATAGATATTTTCAGGAGATTTTATGAGTCCCAATTCTTGCATCTTCTCATACCTAGAGAAACACTAACATAGTTAATGGTGACATCTGCCTTGGCTAATAAGGACAATTGAAGTCAAAATGGAGTAGTTATGGTTCAGACATCCAAGGAAATATTTAGGTGACATTATGGGTATAATTCAGACAAGTTCTTTACAGGAACTTGAGTTTTCTGAGCTGTGTCAGACTTGTGGATCCCACCAGATGTCCCTGGATATTCTCAAAACAATGTCTGCTGGCAGCCAGTAACTGCAACCTTACTTTTTAAAGGTTCCTTCTTGTATTACATTTCTAGACAAGGAAATTGCTTTAGATCATACATTAACAAAAAGAAGAGACATGTAATGATGACCAATAGCACCTGTTATCTGTATGTCAATACTAATTTAAATGTTAAAACCTACTTAGATAAAACTAACAGAGAAGGCAATGGCATCCCACTCCAGTACTCTTGCCTGGAAAATCCCATGAATGGAGGAGCCTGGTGGGCTGCAGTCCATGGGGTCGCTAAGAGTCGGACAGGACTGAGGGACTTCACTTTCACTTTTCACTTTCATGCATTGGAGGACATGGCAACCCACTCCAGTGTTCTTGCCTGGAGAATCCCAGGGATGGGGGAGCCTGGTGGGCTGCCGTCTATGGGGTCGCACAGAGTTGGACACAACTGAAGTGACTTAGCAGCAGCAGCAGCAGCAGATAAAACTAAACAACTGGCTACCTGGCCATAAGTCCCCCCAAAATGCTAGGTCCAGACTGGGTTTCAGGCTTATTCTTCTGAAAAGAAATGAGATTTATTTTGTCTATTAAAATTCTAATTGTCGCTCCTCTGACTACTTCTAATTGGGTCTGTTACAACAAAATGGTACACCAAGGGATTGAGGTTTTAATCATACAAGACTCACATTCAGGACTTGGAACTCGAATACTTCCAATTCAGTGTCTATTCTCCAAACTGAAGGCAGCACTATGCCCCATTTTGACAGGAAGTTGTCAGAGCCATAGCTGCCCAGTTCCCTGAATTAAAACTGAGCAGGACTCTGGGACTCTTCAGTACACAAATCCTTTCTGTGTCCCCTGTTTCTTGTTCGTAGGATATAGGCTTTGTTCAGCATCGTTGACCTTCCCTGAGTTCCAAAGGGCAGACTCAAACCACTGCTGGTCAGGGAAGGGAGGGGATACAGAAACAGGGGAGGAGCAGTTAAGTGGTGGTACAGCCTTGGGGCAAGGTCCTGGTTCCTATTCAAGGAATATCCATAGCAATACCTTTGATTTCATTGCAGAACTGGAGTCCCCAGCCAAGTGGAGTATGGTAACCAGGCTGAGAGCAAGATTCCTGGAGTACTACCCTGCTACCTCACCACCAACAAATCAGAAGAAAGTCACATATCCTGCATCCCTCACTCCAAATGTTGCCTTCCTTTTCTAGGCCCGGTGATGACTGTCCTGTTAGGCCTCCTGTTTGGCCCCTATCTGTTTCATCTCTGACACGGTCCAACAGTTTCTGGCTGAATTGCTGTTACTACGAGGGTGAAAACTGGTTTCAGGCACAGAATACCTTGATTTAGATCAGGTAGAGGGAGACTTCTGCTCTACTAGGCAGGACTACAACAACTCTCAGCTGTAAGTAGTTACAGATGAAAGAAACCTCCACCCCAGTTCCCAAGAAGTATCCTGAGTATGAAGTCTCTCAAGCGGAAGTTGTTACAGGAACACACTGACTAAAACCACCCACCCTGGGCAGGTACCACAGTAACCATTTGTGTGAGTTATTTCATGGCAAGAGGTCCTGGTAAGGAACACAGAACTAACAAGCCACCACCACCTGGAAGAATTCAGGAAAGGTCAAAAGGAGATGCCATGTGTCCTACCACCTCCAAGAATCCTTCTCGCTTACATCTATATTGGCTGAGCGATGCATGTGCCACCAGAAAGGACCCCAAGTCAGAATGATTGGCCAGAGACAACCCAGAAACTAATGTCAACACCATAAAACCTGAGACTGTGAGCCACATGACAGAGTAGTCTCCTGGGTTTCCTTAACCTACTGCTCTCTGCCAGGGCGCCCCTTCCCAATAAAGTCTCTTGCTTTGTCAGCACATTTGCATCCTCAGACAATTCACTTCCAAGTGTTAGACAAGAGTCCATTCTCAGGCCCTGGAAGGGCTCTCCCTTCCTGCAACAAGGTAACTATTACAGGAATGTACCATACAGGAAAAGCCAGAGACACAAATTTCCCATACACATCCTGTAAGGTATAAGTACTGACCCCTTTCTCCAGAGCATACATCAGAACATAGTAGAAAATTTGCATCCCTTAGGAACCAGAATATCTGGGTTTTGATCTTATTTGCCACACACTGCTGAGTAGCTCTAAGCAAATCACTTAACTACTCTGAATTTCAATTTCCTCATCTATAAACCTGTGAAACCATTATCTTTCCTTTGTTAATTTATCTATATAAAAAGAACATTAACAGTACCCTGCTTGATTGGTTCACAGGGTTGTTGTAGAGATCAAACTGTTTGGTGAACTGAAAAATACGAAGAAAGATGTTATACTTTTATTATTCTTATGAAATGTTATTATTTATGGTAACAGTTTAAACAAATAACTTCACATAAGAATTAAGCTGGTTTTAAACAAGATGTGTATTAGCCCCAAAATTCAATATTCACAGATAACTTGGGCTAAAAAAATGTCTGTACCACATACAAAACTTGCAGAATCAAAAACCAAACAGCCTATTAAAATATGTCCCTATTTTTCTTCCTTGTTAACTAATTTACAATTTTAGGTTTATATTCCATCCTAAAGATATAATCAAAAAAGCCTAGGATCACCCTCTCCCTCATCCAGTATGAAGCTTCCCTAATTCCTTTTAACCACCTCCACTGACTTCAGAGAATTCTCCTTTTAAGGCCTCTACTTTGGTTTAGATGGTCTTCTCGGCAGGCACCTTCACAGAATAGCCCAAGTTTGATGACGCCAGAAACTCTACCACAAGCTCTGGTCTATTGGTCCTGTTTGCTACCATTCATCTACTGCTGTTCTCCAGCTTACAAGCCTATCCTAATGGCTACTTCCTATAGAGGTGTGTACTGGAAATGGCTGCTCCCATTTCTCTACAGAAGGCCCTATGTCTCGTCTTCATAACTCTACTTTCTGAATCACATGTTCCTCTGAACAGCACTTATATTCTCTTTCATTATTAAAGGAAATAAAATAAAAATGGAACAGTGCAAATATTCAGAAAATCTAAGTCTTAGTTCTACTACTGACTAGCAGCATGAAAGTTCTTAAACTCTGTAAGCCTTAGTTTCCTCATCTATAAAACAGAGGTAACACTTTTCTTCCCAGATTAAGTTAAATATGTACGTGAAAGCGCCTTGTACATTATAAAGTGCTCTGCAAATATTAGCTTATGCCCATATCTATATCTATTGCCCACATCCAGGTAATTGGTTAACCTGAGTGAGATCATGTTCATGGATCCCAGCCTTGTTGTTGCCCAGTACAAACATGACCAATCCTAAATCTCAACTCAATTTGTATTAGAGTTGCTTCTTCCTCATTCGTAATTGGATTCTCTAAATTCCACATATCTAGGGGTAAATGTTCTATCATATAAGGTCTGTTTTCTCATCTTCCATTTCATCAAATTCCTACTAAGTAGCAAAGGCCAACCGGAAAAAGCACATCAGTGACTTCAGATTTCCTGACCTTCCCCTACTCCATTCTTGCAGGTCTGTGAAATGCTTGGCTGCCTTCAGATCAACAACTGGAGGTGCATTCTTGGCAAAAAGCAGTGAAGAGGAAATAATTATTTTCTTTCACAAGCTGAAACTGATTCTGAAAAAAATCACAGGCTCAGCAAAAAGGAGGTTGGTGAAGGGTAGAGACTGTTTTCGAAAGGCACAGTGACACTGCACAGAGCCCAAGAGTGGGACTGATTATTGGGTTCCCATACTGACTTTGTGATTAACTATCTCAGTGACCTTAGACAATGAACATACCCTCTTAGGTTTGTTTCCTCATCTGAAATATGGAAGAATTACATGAAATGTGCTCTTAATTCCCTTAGAATTTTATGAGTCCATTTCCAGCAAGATACTGCCCAATTATCAGAAAAAAAAAGGGAACAGTTACACACCATCTGCTTTTCACAAAGGAAATGCAAACAAAATGCCAAGAAACCCCAGATTTCCCTCCCCTTTCATTCTGCTGATTCAGCCATATACTCCCTGACTGAGTTGTTACCCAACTGCTTTCCCATTTAGTACCACAACAGAACAATCACTTCCACAAACCCTGGAACACTGGGCTTAGAATCTAGAAGACAAATCACTCCAGATAAACCAAATATGGAAAGATATCAATATTTCCAATGTTAAGAGCAAGAGAAATTCAGCATAGTGATAATGGCGGCAGAGACATTCTCTTAAGAATTCTCTTTTCAGTTTTTTTTTTTTTCCCTGCTCTAAGCAAAAGTTGTAAGGGGCAGCTATAAAATACCTCAATGGCTTGTTATCCACCCTCCTCCCCCGACCTAATGAATTCAGGATGGATGAGTTCAGGATTAGTCTCCAGCTGTTAACTGCCACATGCATAATACATATTTTTTCAATCACAGGGAAAGGCTCTTTCCACAACAGCCTGACTCTGGAAAGAGAGTTGGAAGCTGAAATGTGGCTCTCCTGCTTCTGGGAAGTCCTTAATGAAAACCTTTTGCAAAGAACTGCCTTGAAATTCCTAATATGGCACTGTGGGGCTGGGCCTACTGCTTGCCTCTCGTGAGAAATTCCATGCAGCCTAGGGATAAAAATAACATGGGGGGGAGGACTTTGTCACCCTTTAGTAATGCCACACATTTTCCAATATACACTATATTCTACATGAAAAGCAGCTGCATTTGCTGTAAAAAGCCAACAGATGAGCAGAAAGACGAGAGGCTTCTGGAACTGCCCAACCAGCTGGTGTAGGCTCTTGGAGCAGGAAACAAAGGGGACAGGTGGCACACCACCAAGATGTAATATACTGCCATTCTTCTGGGACAAAAAGAAAACAAAACCAGGCCCTAATTAAACTGGGGCTAGAGTGCTCAACAGGGACACCACCCGATCACAGCCATGATAATGGAGGGAAGAAAATGAAAGGAAACTTTCCACTAGCACAGTTCTTCACTGCCAAGTGAGTCACTTCAAACAAAAGCACCCCCAGCCCCAGTAAAGAACATCCACAGTCTTAATGCAATGTACCTACTTTAGAGTACAGTACAGAAAGAGCCTTGGAATGGGAAACCAGAAAACCTGATTCTGGTCCCAATTCATACTCTAGCTCTAGACCCCTGACAGTTCTCTCTTTGCTTCCTTTCTCTAGATATAAACTCAACAGAATGGATGTGAAGCTTTCTAAACAACTTCCCAGGTCTTTTGTTCTACAAGGAAGAGCCAAAGGAAGATGTAGGTATATAAGCCAAGGACCTCTGTTTCTCCAAGCAGTCTTTAAAAAATAATGGCCTTGAGATATGACTCACATACCATAAAATTCATGTATTACAGTGTACAATTAAGTGGTTTTTAGTATGCTCACAGAGTTGTGCAACTATCATCACAATCTAATTTTAGAAAAATTTCACAATCGCCAAAAGAAATCCTTTACCCATTAGTAGTCAAAATAATGCTAACCCTCTCTCTCAGCCCGAGACAACCAGTCACTTAACATACATAGTTCATTTAATGTTTTTAGCATAATAAGGTTCGGAGAAGGCAATGGCACCCCACTCCAGGGGAAAATCCCACAGATGGAGGAGCCTGGTAGGCTGCAGTCCATGGTGTCTCGAAGAGTCGGACCCGACTCAGCGACTTCACTTTCACGCATTGGAGAAGGAAATGGCAACCCACTCCGGTGTTCTTGCCTGGAGAATCCCGGGGATGGGGGAGCCTGGTGGGCTGCCGTCTGTGGGGTCACACAGAGCTGGACACGACTGAAGTGACTTTGCAGCAGCAGCAGCAGCATAATAAGGTAGTGGACTTTTAAAAATATCTGCATCTGTTGATATAATGTTTTCCCCTTATTCCAATTATTTTGTATGATATAAATATTACACTATTATACTGACAGATTTTCAGATATTAAACTAACTTTGCAGTCCTGGAATAAATTTAACTTGCTTATGACGTATAATTCTTTTTATATGTTGCTGGATTTGGTTTGGCTAGTATTTTGTTGAGGGTTTTTGCATCTATATTCTTTTTAATATATTTTATTTACTTATTTATGTTTGACTGTGCTGGGTCTTCACTGCTGCATGTGAGTTTTCTCTAATTGTGGTGAGCAGGTGCTACTCTTCGTTGTGGTGGGTGGGCTTCTCATTGCTATGGCTCCTCCTGTTGTGGAGCATTGGCTCCAGGGCACAAGAGCTTTAGTAGCTGTGGCACACGGTCTCAGTAATCGCAGCTGGTAGGCCCTAGAGTGCAGGCTCAGTAGTTGTGCCTGGGCCCAGTTGCCCCAAGGCATGTGGAATCCTCCTGGACCAGGGACTCAACTCATGTTCCCTGCACCAGCAGCTGGACTCTCAAGCACTGGACCACGAGGGGAGTCTGGTTCTATATTCTTAAGGGAATTAGGTCAATAGTTTATTTGTGATGTCTTTGGGTTTTGGTATGTTAATTAAAGTGAAAGTGAAAGTGAAGTCGCTCAGTCGTGTCCGACTCTTTGTGACCCCATGGACTGTAGCCCACCAGGCTCCTCCCTCCATGGGATTCTCCAGGCAAGAGTACTGGAGTGGGTTGCCATTTCCTTCTCCAGGGGATCTTCCCAACCCAGGGATCGAACCCAGGTCTCCCACATTCCAGGCAGACGCTTTAACCTCTGAGCCACCAGGGAAGCCCCGTATGTTAATTAGAGTGGCCTCAAAGAATGTGTTAAGAAACTGCTAACTTTTGGAAGTTTGAGAAGGATAGGGTACTAATTTTCCTTTAAATGGTTGGAAAAATTCATCAGTACAGCCATCTAAGCCTGGGCTTTTCTTTGTGGGAAGTATTTTGATTACTGATTCAAAATACTACCCACTAATTTTTAGTTGTTATGGGTCTATAGAGACTTTCCATATATTGTGGAGTCAATTTTGGTAGTTTGGGTCCTCCTAGAAATTTGTCCATTCTATCTAAATTATATAATTTATTAGCATACAGCTATTTATAATATTCCCATTTGTTCTTTTTTATTTTTTTTTAGTTTGGTAATAGTGTCTCCTCCTTCATTTATGCTTTTAATAATTTGAGTCTTTTCTCTCTTGTCAGTCTAGTTAATGGTTTCTCAGTGTTGTCATTTTTAAATACAAACTATTGATTTTTTAAATTTTCTGTTTTAAATAGAGAAAAGAGATCTTCCTATTCTTTATTTCATTTAGTTCTGCTGTAATTTTATCATTTCTTTCCTTCTACTTGCTTTCAGATTTGTTTGTTCTTTTCCTAGTTTCTTAATGGTCAGGTTATTGAATTATGATCTTTTTTCATTCCTAATATAGTTGTTTAAAGCTATAAAAATTTCCCCTAAGCACTGCTTTAGCTGCATCCCATCAGTTTTGTCACACTGAGTTTTCATTTTTTATTCATTCCAAAATATTTTCTAATTTCCCTTGTGATAGCTTCCTTGACCAACTGGTTATTCAGGAGTGTGATGTTTAATTTGCACATATTTATGAACTGTGTAAATATTCTTCTCTTATTGATTTGTAATTTTATCCTGCTGTGGCTACAGAACATAATTTGTATAAAGAAATATATTCAGGCAAGTTTTATGGCCTATCAGACAGTCTGTGTTGGAAAACGTCCCATGTGCTCTTAAGAAAAAATGTGTATTCTGCTGCTGTACGAGTATTCTGCAGATGTCTATAGAAGATCTACTTGGTTTACAGTGTTGTTCAATTCCTCTATTTACTCATTGAGCTCTAGTAGTTCTTCTATCCATTACTGAAAGTACAGTATTGAAGTCTCCAACTATTACTGTTAGACTATCTATTTCTCCCTTTACTTCTGTCTACTTTTGCTACATGAATTTTGGGGCACTGTTGTTAGGTGAATATGTTTATAATGGATACCCTCCCGATATATTTATGGTTTTACCATTATAAAATGTCTTGTTTGTATGTCATGAAAATTTTGTCTTAAAATATATTTTGTCTGATGTTTATATAGTCATCCTAATTCTCTTTGGTTACTGTTTGCCTGGTACATTTTTCCATCCTTTTTCTTTCCACCTACTTGTATCTTTGAACACAAAATATGTATCTTAAAAGACAGCATGTATTTCAATCAATTAATCCATTTTTGAGCAGTTTATCCACTTTGCCAATCTGTATCTTTCTATTAAAAGTGTGTATTTCATTTACATTTTATCTTACTGATAAGATTTATGTCTGCCATTTAGTTTGTTTTCTATATGTCATCTTTTTTCCTCTACTTTCCCATTACTAACTTTGTGTTAAATATTGTCTACTGTACTATTTTGATTCTCATTACTACTTTCACTATATTTTTTTTTCTTAGTGACTTACCTCAGAATTAAAATTACAATATTGTTTAGATTAATTTTAACTTAACTTAGAAAACATACAGAAATGTTAAGAAAGTAAATGTTAGTCGCTCAGTTGTTGTCTGACTCTGCAACCCCATGGACTGTAGCTCCCCAGGCTCCTCTCCCCATGGAATTCTCCAGGCAAGGATACTGGAGTGGGTTGCCATTCCCTTTTCCAGGTGATCTTCCCCACCCAGGGATCGAACTGGGATCTCCCCCATTGCAAGTAGATTCTTTACCGTCTGAGCTACAGGGAGGAACCCAAATAAAGTCTGTCACTGTTTCCATTGTTTCCCCATCTATTTGCCATGAAGTGATGGGACCAGATGCCATGATCTTAGTTTTTTGATTGCTGAGTTTTAAGCCAGCTTTTTCACTCTCCTCTTTCAGTTTCATCAAGAGGCTCTTTCGTTCCTCTTTGCTTTCTGCCATAAGGGTGGTGTCATCTGCATATCTGAGGCTATTGATATTTCTCCCAGCAGTCTTAATTCCAGCTTGTCCTTCATCCAGCCCAGCATTTCTTCTGATGTACTGTGCATAGAAGTTAAATTATAAGGGTGACAATAGACAGCCTTGACGTACTCCTTTCCAATTTGGAACCAGTCCATAGTTCCATGTCTGGTTCTAACTGTTGCTTCTTGACCTGCATACAGATTTCTCAGGAGGCAGGTAAGGTGGTCTGGTATTCCCATCTCTTTAAGAATTTTCCATCATTTTTCTTTCAGCATTTTGAATATGCCAAGCCACTGCCTTCCCATCTCCATGGTTGCTGATGGGAAATCAGCTCTCAATCCTATTGAGGGTGCTTTTCAACTGATGAGTTAGTTTTCTCTTGCTTCTTTTAAGATTCTCTCTTTGCCTTTGGTTTTCATCAATTTGACTATAATGTATCTTAGGAATGGATTTTCTTGAGTTTATCCTACTTGGGTTTTTTGAGCTTCTTGGATCTGGATATTAGTGTTGTTCATCAAATTTGGAGAGTTTTGGCCATTATTTCTTCAAATATTCTTTCTGTTTTTTTCTATCTTCTTCTGGGATTCTCATTACACAAATGTTGATACACTTGATGGTGTCACATAATATCTGGGGTTCTGTTCATTTTCTTTTCATCTTTTCTTTCTTTTGCTTAGATTGGATAATCTCAGACTAGATTATTTCAAGTTCTATGACTCTCTTCTGCTAGTTCAAATCCGCTGTTGAACCTCTCTAATGGATTTTTCATTTTAGCTATTTTATTTTTCAACTCTAGAATTTTTATCTGACTCTTCCTTATTATTTTCATCTCTTTATATTGTCTCGGTGAAACACTGTTCTCAGGCTTTCCTTGTCTCTTTGGCAAAACACTGTTCTCAGGCTTTTCTTTAAATCTTTAGACATGGTTTCCTTTAGTTCTTTCCCTGGTGATTCAGATGATAAAGAATCTGCCTGCAATGCAGGCAACCTGGGTTTGATCGCTGGGTCAGAAAGATCCCCTGGAGAAGGGAACGGGCTACCCACTCCAGTATTCTTGCCTGAAGAATTCCATGGACATAGGAGCCTGGCAGGTTACTAGAGTCTGTGGGGTCACAAAGAGTCAGACATGATTAAGAGACTAACACAAATATTAGCTGATTTCATTTTTTTTGTCTAAATTCCAACGTTTAGACTGCAGCAGGGACAGTTTCTATTGACAGCTTTTTTCCTGTGTATGGACCATACTTTTCTGTATCTTTGCATATCTGATCATTTGTTGTAGAAAATGGGGCGTTTTAGACACAATATAATATGGTTCTTCTGGAAATCAGATTTCCCCCAGGTTTTGTTGTTACTGTTTTTGTCACTATCACTGTCGCTGTTTGTTTAGACATAGTTCTTAGACAGATTCTATAATGTTTGTATTCCTTGGAGTGTATCCCCTGAAATCTCTGCCTGGTTAGATAAGTGTCCAGCTAATAATTGTTCACAGATCTCCTTAAATGTCTTGAACCATTAAGTCTTCTAGTTTTTTCTGAGGTGCTCTGTGTTGCATGTTGGATCATTTCTTCAACATTTAGCCAAACAGTTTATAACTACCTCAAGTTCAGCCATAGGAGAGAAATTATTAAAAGGCCTTCTCGGGTCCTTTCTAGGCACACGCACAGCCCAGGGCATGCACATGGCCATCTAGATCCCAGGAATGTGTCAGATCTTTTCAGAGCCCCCAGTATATGTTTCATTCCCCTTTTACGTTTTTGGCCAGGCTTTTGCTTGCCCTACTTAGTTTCAGTTAGTCTAAATTACCTGAGATGTTAAACATCTTGGGGATAGAACTTTTCCCACTGAGGTAGCTCTAAGTCAGGTAAAGTAATGAGAAGCTGTGTGAATGAGGCTTCTCTAGCTAGCTTTAAGACATATTAGATAATGACAAGACTATAGGTCTGTGAGTTTTTGAGGAACTACAAACCCAGTCTCCCCACTAAGGTGTTAAAAGGTTACTGGTTTCCATAGCTACTGTGGTCAAAGGACTGTTAGTTTTCAAGGCTACCACAAAGCTCTGGAGAAGGGAATGAGAGGCAGGGTTAAGTTAAAATGCCACAAAATCTGCCGCCACTAAGGCTCAACGTGCTTCCATCCATAAACACTCTTCAGATTGTCATGAGCCTTTTGGTTCATTTACAGAGTTCTGAAAATGTTGATTTTAACAATTTTTGCCAGTGTCCTTTTTGTTTTTATGGAGGAGTTGATTTTATGAGATCTTTAATTTACCATTCCCTCCAAGTACAATCCTAAAGAAATCTTGCTCCAGTATGACTAACAATTTGCCTACAATGAACACATTCCTGAGTAGGTGGAAGCTGAAAAAAGCACTAGGAAAAGTCTTTCTAAAAGATAAGCAAAATATTGCCAGTTATTACCTCTAGTGTGAAGATCTGGGGAACTGGGACACAGGAGGCAAAAAAGGTTTACCCTTTTGTACCTTTTGAAATTTTTACCATGTTCATGTGTCACTCACTCAAAAAACATTTTTAATATAACTATAAAAGGAGGAGTGGAGTTCCCTGGTGGCTTAGTGGTTAGGATTCCATGCTTTCACTGCTCTGGCCCAGGTTCAATCCCTGATCAGGGAACTGAGATCCCACAAGCCATGCAGTGTGACCAAAGACACCATGAGATATACTACACCCTATTGAGAGTTTAAGCGTCACTCTTCATTCACTTAGAGAGTCTTGCTCGTTATTAGGACCGTTAACTACCACAGCAATAGAGCAGATATCTTTGACTTAAGAATTCTTTTCCTCAGTGTATTCTTTTTTGCTATGGACAGTTGTATCCCCATGGTCTAGCTCATTTTCCCCCTACAATGATCCACTTTTATAATATGTGATAGAATATATATCATATCCTGAACTTCTTCATAGCTCTTCTCACAACTGTAATTACATTATGTGAGTAATCAGACATTTAATGTATGCTCCAAGTGGGCAAAGCCCGTATCAGCCTTATTCACCATTTTATCTCCAGTTGTCCAGTTGCCGGACACATAGTGGGTGCTTCGTAAATCCTTTTTGAATTAAAATTAATTACCTTTACATTGTGTAAGGCTTTAGCACTTGATACAAGCCCGGTAAAGCATCATGAGGGCCCTCCACCCGATGGAGGTAGGAGGTGAAAAATTCAGCTCTAGATTTCCAGAAAACTCCTCTGGAAAAGCATGTATCTTTCCAGATCATTATGAACTTTTAGGAAATTTCTATAGTAACTGATTAGAGAAACAGATATCGGATTAAACAGAAGGTTTGGGTTATGCTTTACAAAACAAGACTGTAAAAATGAAGCTGAAAAGTAATTTTCCTTCATCACTTTAAACTCTGAAAAACTTTTCTTAATAAGCAAATCAAGGCATAATCTTCCCTGTACCATTCACCATCCATTTTTTAAAAACCGCTTCTGGTAAATGGTCACACACTGAAAGGCTGGCTTGGTTCACTTTTGCACCCTAGTCCCTACAGCACTCCAGTCTGGCTACTTTGGAATCTGGTCTTCCGAGGGCCTTCTATGAATATACTAATACTGCCTCCAGCAAATTCCATTTGACTTTGCTTCGTACCTACTAAGAGCAATACCATATAACATACTCATTACATTGATCTGAGCTACTCTTCAGAATATCTAAAATACAGTCCTTCCCTCAGTATCTGTGGGGAATTGGTTCCAGAACCCCTGTGGATACCAAAATCCACAAAATATTCAACTCTCTATATACAGTGGTGTAGTATTTACATATAATCTACCCACATCCTCCTATTACTTATAGTATCTCATGTAAATGCTATGTAAATAGTTGCTAGCATGTGGCAAATCAAGTTTTGCTTTGGGGAACTTTCTGGAATTTTTTTCCAAATATTTTCTATCCCCAGTTGGTTGAATCCAGAGAGGCAAAACTTGCAGATACAGAGCCGACTATAACAACATGTCCTCCAAGGCACTGATTAACTATCACCAGGATAATGACAGGATATCTGCTGACTGAAAATGTATATATTACATCACCAACTCCTCCCTGCACACCATAGCACTACACCCACTCCAGAGGGATTAAAAGCTTTGGTCTCCCTCAGTATAGAGCTATTCAAGACAGAATTGAAAAGCACCAGGTTGGGACCCCTCAAGAAGCATTCATCAAGAG
Organism: Bos taurus; assembly: GCF_002263795.3. NCBI lineage: Eukaryota > Metazoa > Chordata > Mammalia > Artiodactyla > Bovidae > Bos > Bos taurus. The sequence continues at coordinate 81,986,859 of NC_037357.1, read as the reverse complement.
GATAATTAAATAGGCTAGCATGATTCATGTCATTTATTCACATGGAACATATCAGTTCCTTTTGTCCATTCTCTCAGAGGAAAGGCGAATTTGCTCCAAAGTTTCCAATGGAATCAATTTAGGTTGCTTGACTGTGCAATACAGTGGCATCCCAGAAAACAGAATGAGGAAACCAGGAGGAACCCTAAAGCTCACTGACAAAACCTCTAATTTTAGAAATGGGAAAACTCAGGTTCATGAAACTAAAGACTTACTCAGAGTCATATAGCTAGGAGGTGGCACAGTTGGAACCAGCACCCAGGTTCTCTGTGTGTAAAGCTAGAGACGGCTCCATAAAGTATATTCAATATGAAATTTGCCTCAAAAATGGAACTGACCCATCCTTTCAGGAAAACAAAAATTTACCAAATAGGTGTCCCAGTTGCCAAAGCAAGAGCTGAACAGGTACCCCAAATGGTCATCTTAATGTAAACATCTAAAACTCTTTATCTTTAAAAGTGCAGAATGTAAGAAAATGACATTTTTGCATTCTTTTAAAACATAAGTTTCCATTAGTCCAAGACAGCCTATGTGTTTGTGGTTTGTGCATGTATATGAGTGAGCTTAATGATATAATTCTTTTTTCTGACATCTGTTTTATACATATAAAGTATGTTATCCTTGGTTTTTGAATGATTACTTTAAATTTTTGTTGAATTTTTTGTATTTCATTAAATACTGCCAGTACACTAATATAATGTGAAACTTTATGTAGGTATAAAATAAGATCTTATAATTAAGTTACTCATTCCCTTCCCAAATGATTAAATTATAATATGCAATGAAAAAGTCATGGAATGTTAGATCTGAAAGTGGGCTTACATATCCCCTATCCATCCTCACTTATGTAAAGCTGCAGACCAAGGACCCCAGCAAAAGACTTACCAAGGTCACAGATCCTATTAGTAGCAGAACCATCACCATACCCATCACATCTAGGGTTTTTTCCCCACTATACCATCATTCTGCCTCTCTCAATTTGCAGTGTCTAGTGGTGCTTCCCCAGAGAAACCTCTTTCTGGAGACTATCACCTTTCATTTTCCTAGCCCATTTCCAAGACTCCTAGACTATTAGAAGTAGATCATCTAGCTCAGGAATTGCAACCTGATTGAATCCAGGCTGTGAACACATTTCATTTAGCTCTCACAGTTTTAAAGAAAGTGAAGGCTTTTGTAATGAGATGAAGCTACTGTATTTTACCCCAATCACTCCAGTCCTATTAACCCACTTCCAATAGCTTCATACTTTTCTATTTTCTCCTTGGCCATGGAGACAGCACTGGAACCTGTGAACCTTGAATCCAGTGCAGGCATAATTAACAGCATGCCAAAGTAAAATAAAATAAACTAAATAAACTAATGGAAAATATTAAACGTGGCATTATGTTTTACCAATAACTATATTCACTACCTTACCAATAAAAAAGTCCATTTAGGTTAACTAGTCATATTAAAGTTCTGCAAACTACAACCACTGAATCAAACCCAGCCCACAGGTATTTCTGTATGCCCCTGCTCTAGCTAAGCTGCAAATGGTTTTTATATTTTTAAACAGCTGAAAAATTCAAAGGAAGATAATATTTTATGACATGAAAATTATGGAAAATTTACTTTTCAATGTCAATAAGTAAAGTTTTATTAGAACACAGCCACTCTCATTTCATGTGTGTATTATCTATAGCTGCTTTCTCACAACAATGGCAATTAAGTAATTGCCACAGAGACTGCTGCTGCTGCTGCTGCTAAGTCGCTTCAGTCGTGTCCGACTCTGTGCAACCCTAGAGACGGCAGCCCACCAGGCTCCCCCGTCCCTGGGATTCTCCAGGCAAGAACACGGGAGTGGGTTGCCATTTCCTTCTCCAATGCATGAAAGTGAAAAGTGAAAGTGAAGTCGCTCAGTCGTGTCTGACTCCTAGCAACCCCATGGACTGCAGTCTACCAGGCTCCTCTGTCCATGGGATTTGCCAGGCAAGAGCCACAGAGACTACATGCCCTCAAAGCCTAAAATATTGCCCTTTACAGAAGAGGTCTGCTGACCCCTGAGCTATATCAAAGAAAATTTAAAGTTCCTAATAATCTGCAGAAAAGTCACAAATATTTGTTTAGAATTGGAACATCTTATATCACTCTCAGATGAATCTTCCTAAAGCACAGTTCAGACGACGCCTCTGTGCTACCAAAAATGTTTTTAATACTCCCTGCCTGTAAAGAAAAGCCTAAAGTACTTAACAGGTCATGCAGAGTCAAGGCCCTCAACCTTTCATTCCAAGGTCATCTCCCAAACTTCTCTTCTTGCACCATATAACCCAGATGACCTGAATTATTTGCTATCCCTTTACATTCTCTATGTCATTCCTACTACATGAAATTCTCTGTCCTGAATATAGTGCAATGCAGGGCCCTCAGAGTCAGATCTGGGTTCTAATTCAGACTCCTGCCCTTATCAGCTGAGAAAGTTACTAAATTCCTCTGAACTTCAGTTTTCTCACAGAAAGAGTGGAAATAATAGTCCTTGCCTCATAAGTCTGTTATAAGATTTTAATTCTTGGCATTCAGGAACATTAAAAAGCAGAGACATTATTTTGTTGACAAAGGTCCATATAGTCATCACTATGGTTTTTCCAGTAGTCATGTATGGATGTGAGAGTTGGACCATAAAGAAGGCTGAGCACCAAAAAATTGATGCTTTTGAACTGTGGTGTTGGAGAAGACTCTTGAGAGTCCCTTGGGCTGCAAGGAGATCAAACCAGTCAATCCTAAAGGAAACATTCATCGGAAGGATGGACGCTGAAGCTGAAGCTCCAATACTTTGGCCATCTGATGCAAAGAGCCAACTCACTGGAAAAGACCCTGATACTGGGAAAGATTGAAGGCAGAAGAAGGGGATGACAGAGGACGAGATGGTTGGATGGCATCACTGATTCAATGAATACAAGTTTGAGCAAGCTCCAGGAGATGGTGAAGGACGGGGAAACCTGGCCTGCTGCAGTCCGTGAGGTCACAAAGAGTAGGACACGACTGAGCAACTGAACAACAACAACATATAGGAACAGCTAAATAAGTGGTAAGTCAATTCTGCCCAATTACAATGCTACTTTCTCCTTTGCTTTCCCTTATCCTTCCACAGGGAAATGACCTCTCCGTCATGTTGTATACCATGGTATCCACCTGTCCCACTCTATGGCTCTGATCCATATCTACTACCTTATACTTTAGTGATCTCTACACATATCTTATCTCCCCTACCCGTCTAGGACCTCCTTGAGGGCAGGATCCCATCTGTGACTTTCTCTGTAACATTTGTAACAACCCTGAGAACAATGGCTTGAATTTAGTATATGAATGAGTATTTACTGAATGAATGATACATGTTCACTGAATTATATAACATTTATTAGGTGTATCATGTTCACTTGTTGTAAATACCTAGCCTAAGTGCATAGAAAATATTCATACAACATCAAGGACCAAAGCTGCCAATATAAAAACAAAGAACAGGGATTTCCCTAGTGGTCCAGTGGTTAAGAATCCACCTTGCAATGCAGGGGACATGGGTTCAATCCCTGGTGGGGGAACTAGGATTCCACATGCCATGGGGCAGCCTGCAAGCCACAACAAAAGACTGCACATGCCCAATGCAACCAAATAAATAAATATTTTTTAAAAAACAAAAAGAAAAGTGGGCAATATATTCACCTTTCAGAGTGCCAATGTTTTTGTCATTGATTTAAATTATAATCACCATTTTTTACTCCAACAATTATGAATAGATCACATTTAAGGGGAGAGAGCAAATCAGTCACTTTCTCAAAGAAGACATACTGAATATCATTCATAACATCAATTACCTCTGAGCACAGATCTAAGAAAATCCAGATATTCAAATAGAATCCATATTTAATAAACTAATTATCACACACAGCTGTGACTAAAACCTTATCTAGAGCTCTGGACAAAATCAAACACAAGCTGGAAATCAAGTTCCAACTAGCTTAACAACTTAAACAAAAACTGCAGCTGATTTTTGCAGCATGAAGCACCAGGTTTCATTGGTTACCAGAAACACTAACCAGTTGATTTGATGGTCAATTTAATAAATTAAATGAAAAAGTGCCAATAATTCTTCTTTACTTTTAATGCCAGATTCCAAACGACAAAATGAATCCACACACATATACAAAATTAATCACTGAGCCATGCCAATATAGGGAATGAATTTTCCACATGATGACAGCAAAAAAAATGTTTCCAACTACTTTTGTTTATGGATTTCCCTTTAGAAACCTACCAAAAAGTATATTCAGCCACTATATTATTAACCTGAAGATGTATTATCAACGACTTAAAATATTTAGCCGTTTCCATTTACAAAATACTTTCACAATCCATTAACTCCTTTGAGCCTCAAAGCAACTCTGTGAGGTGCATACAATTACCCCCATTTTATATCTGAAATATATTATATGTGCCTTCCTATCCCAAAATGGTGAAGCCAAGATTGTAACCCAGGTCTTCTAATCTAATTCCAGTGTTCTCTCTTCCTTTTTCCTCCATACAAAGCAAAAGTATACCTTTGTTTTGCGTCTACCTCACTTACTCTGAAAAAGCTGCCCAGCTAGCCCATTTTGAGGAAGCAGAGTGGGAGTATAAACATTACTGTGGTCAAGACAGCGGGAAACATCCTGTCTTTGCCTCTAGCAAATTATGTTTTTAGAATCATGTAACTTAAAGAAAAGAAATGGAGTCTGGGTTAGCTGCTGGGTTTTATTTCCTAACTGTCCTATTTTTGGCTTTCTATGTATACTCAAGAAAGGAAAACCGCCATAAATACCAAGAACCCCCTGAGCCAAAATAACTCTTAGATCTTCTGCCCATATTCAAAGGTTTAAACCTGCATAATTGTTGACTCTCACCACTTTTAATCCCCCAAAAGGAAAGAATAAAAACCGCAACTTACCACTTGCCTAGAAAACTTTTGCCCTTCCTCCACCATTTTATTGAACTGTATTTTCACAAATACTTTCAGCTTATCCTGCACTTCACAAAGCCAGTCCCTTCTGAGGGCTTAGATGAGCTTCATTTAACTATGAATACTGCACTAAGTAGTTTACTGTAACAAGTAAACAAGCAAAAAAAAAAAATCCAAACATTTCCCGCTTTTCCTTTCAGGAACCCTCACCTTTCTAACTACTTTTGTAGCACAACCAGCATATCTTTAACCTCTCAATGAAGTCTATTAAGCGGCAACACACCCCAAACCCTGGGCTAAAGTCTACGGATCAGCATTTCAAATATCCCATCTTTAAGATGCAACCAAGAGTTTACTCTTGTTCAGACTAAAATAAGACACACCATCACATGATCCAATTCAATGAAACAACAAGTAGGAACTTGCAACACTTATGACCAAAGTAGGCAGACAACATATACAGGGAAAGCCCAGACTCCAAGGGGCAAATCAGGAGAGCTGCACAACAAAAACCACTGCACTGCGGCTCCCAAGTCTTGCTCCTTGCTCTTGGTTGGCTGTATTTGCCTTAAGAAGGTCCCCACGCTGGACCAGACACACTATTTGTGGGATAAATCCACTCAGAAAAAAAATATTACAGGTATACAGAATATATTTGCCAGTGACTTTGACTTTATTTTTCATAATCATCCTTCAACCAAGAGAAAAAATGGATTATCACCACCCATTCCCTATCTTCCATTCTTACGGGTATATACTTTGGCACAATGGATTGATCTGCCTGCACTCTTGTTGGGGATGTTTATTATTCTTTCTCTTACTCCAAACCTTCTGCCAACTAGCAGAAATAAAAAATCTATACACAGCGGGGAAGTGGGGGAGGGCCCCAGAGTTCTTAGTTCTGAGGACCTGGAAAGCCAAGCTAGGTGAGGTTCCTTCAACCTGGTGACTCCCAACCTGAGCTCTCTACTATGCTCCCAGGGAGCTGGGCTCTTCCTGCTAGGGACTAGGCAGGTCTTTGTTTCACCTGTGAGGAGAATTCAGTGGCACATGAGGTCATTTAATAATTCCGAACTTAGACCAACCTTGAACACAATCATAACTCAGTAACTTAAAGAGCAAAGGTGCTTTCCTTAGAAAATAACTTGCCATTGGCAATTTTTTACTACCCCCATATTTATCTGCAGCAACTAGAGGCCAAACAGGAACAAAACCCTGACTCAAGCTGCTGGCCTGAATTCCCAATTCTTTAGGAGGTTGTGGGGCAGTCCCTTGGTCAGCTTAGATGTCCCTTTCATACATGGGTATAAACATGTCTGACAATACAAGTGGCCTGTCCCTTTAGAACAGGAGTCTGACAAGAAAGGATAGCTGCTGAACAAGACAGTCCCTCAGCTACAGATCCTGTCTTATAAAACCAAAACCACTAAAGGGGAAAACCCCAATTCTAGTTGTAGCCACCAACTTCCACTTCTACTGACCCCACTTCCAAAATATCCGGAAAACCATGAGCCTCAGACACTTGGGCTGGGGTGTGGAAGATCTCCAAAGGCCAGAAGCACCGGCTCAGGGAAACTGCTCATCAAAGTCTTCCACTTACTTCTCATTGCGCTGATAAGCGCGTTGCCGTCTTTGATCACATCTTTGATGAATTTATTGGTTCTCTCCAATTCCTGCTCATAACACTTGAGCCTCTCGCGGAAATCAGGACTGTCCAGGTAGCAGTCGCTGAACTCCAGCGGGGGATGCCCCATGGTTCTGATGACAGGGATTGGAAGGAGAAAGGAAAGACACAAAGATCAAGAGCATCAGTGGCACAGTACGAGGAAAAGATGGGTTGCGCAGAGTGCAGGACCCGTTTAGGAAGCTGCAGCCTCCCTCCCTTTAGAGGACAGATACCTGTTCAGATGAGATTCCTGGGGAGAGCTGGCTGGTCTGTACCGGAAAAGGGCGGCCCGGCGATTGCTTCAGGTGACGGCAAAAGCTAACTAACGCAGTTGGATCCCGGCGGGGTGCTGCTTAACAAGCAACATGCCCCCTATTCATCGCTCCCCTGACAGGCAGCAGAAACCAACTCGTCTCTTCTCGGGAGAGCGGCTGGATCCTTCCCGAGCAACTGCAAACGTGACACTTTGGCCCGCCCAGGGTGTAGGCGGGGGTGAGCGCTGAGGGTGGGAGGTGCCTCTCCTTGCTCCCAACTGCCGAGCCAGCAGAAGATTTCCTTTGCCGAGCTCCGCGGGTAACCCGGAGTGCACTGTCCCCTCCCCCTTCTTAAAGCCAGCGCCTCCGCCCTTCCCCAGCGAAGCCCATGTACCGAGGCAGGGTACTCGGGTTCCTTAAACTGTATCTTACTTGCACCCTAGGGTCTCTTTACCAGAATCTGCCGTCTCCTAAAGTTCTTCCTGGTCCGAGGGAGCGGCCTTTTGTCCTGCTAAGCGCCAGAGGTGTTAAGCCGGGCGACAATGAAACGTAGCCTTCCTCCAAAGACGCCCGAACGGGAAGAGGAGGGCAACAGCGCGACGCACAATAGCTGCGGTAGCCCGGCGCTTCCCTACGGAAACTGGGGAGCAGTCAGCGCCCTAGACTCCAGTTGGAAAGCGTGGCGGCTTGGGAGATGTAGTCTTTCCGTTTCGCGCCCTGTGACTCCTTCCTGCGATCTCCGCATTACCCCGCCAGGGCGCCGGCTCTCGCAAAGAGTATTCCCAGCACACCCCAGCTAATAGCTGTCCCAGCGCAGCCTCCAAAGGCAGGTGCGCCCGCACTAGTTGTTTTTCAGTCGCCAAGCCGTGTGGGAATCTCTTGCGACTCAATGGACTGTAGCCCACCAGGCTCCTCTGTCCATGGGCTTTCCCAGGCAAGAATACTGGAGTGGGTTGCCATTTCCTTCTCCGGGGCATCTTCCCCACCATCTCCTGTATTAGCAGGCAGATTCTTTACCACTAAGCCACCTGGGAAGCCCCTAGAGTATACCTGGAAAGTTTCCAAAATGGGAGGGAGTGAGAACCCAGGAGAGATCAACTGTGGGATGATGTCTCTCACTTCTCTTTATTTGGCTGGATTGTTTGTTGTTTTTTTCCTTCTTTTTTCCAGCTTCCCTCTGACTGACTCACTTCTGTTTCTCCTCCCTTTCCCATTTCTATGAGCTCTAATTCCCATGTGCCTTCTACCTGAAGGGTTGACTCCTGCTCTTGGATCTCTGTGTTAAGCTCAGAACCCCCTGCCAGAGAAAAGGAGGCCATAATTAGGAATTCATTTTTCCCTGAATAGGACCACAAAGTGTGGTTTTTGTGATCCAACTCATTGCACTGGCTGTTGATTAAAGCATGTGATTTTCCATGTGTAAGTAGAAAAGCTATAAAGAGGATGTTATAAACTGTCTTGCAGCTTCCCTGAGAGGCCTCTTGTCCATTGTCTATTGTAGGAGAACTAGGGCTACTCTTTACAGGTGGCTGCCTTTAGACTCACAGTAGCTAGGGGCTGGAAAATAGTGTGTACATGAGCAAAAAGATTGAATTTAATTTTGGGAAAGTGTTTAGATTACATTGCCTTGTGAAGAAAGCCAGAAAGCCAGATTGTAAATAGAGTAGTAACAGCTTCTCTACCTATGTTAGTATCTTATTGCTGCTGTAACAAATTATCACAACCTTGATGACTTGAAATAGCACAAATTTATTATCTTACACTTTTGGAAGTCAGAAATTAAAAATACAACTCTGTAGGCCATATCAAGATATCAAATAGGCTGTGTTCCTTTCTGGAGACTCTAAGAGAGAATCCATTTCCTTGCCTTTTCCAGCCTCTAGAAGCTGTCCACATCCCCTGGCTCATAGCCCCCTTCCTCCATCTTTAAAGCCAGTAGTGGCCAGTCAAGTCTCTCTCCCACTGCATCACTTTGACACTGACCCTTCTGCCTCCCTCTTTCTCTTATAAGGACCCACCAATAACCCAAGATAATCTCCCCATCTCAAGATACTTAAGCCTGCAAAGTCCGTTTGTCATGTAAGACAATACAGTCACACATTCTAGGGATTGTGACATGGATGTCTATGGGAGAAATATTCTTTACCTTCCACGCAGTCTATAATCCCATAACCCAATGTGTGCATGTATGGGGGCATGCATGCTCAGTGGCTCAGTCGTTTCCAACTCTTTGGGACCCCATGGACTGTAACCCACTAGACTCCTCTGTCCGTGGAATTTTCCAGGTAAGAATACTGGAGTTGGCTGCCATTTCCTACTCCAGGGGATCTTCCACACCCAGGGACCAAACGTGCATCTCCTGCATCAGTAGGCAGATTCTTTACCACTAGAGCCACCTGGGAAGCCCATAACCGACTTCATGATTCCTCAAAACAATCTTATGAAGTTAGTATTATTATTATTATACCCATTTAAAGATGAGACAGCTGAGTTGAAGAGAGGTTAAGTGACTTAACCTTAACTAGTTTAAACTTGAACCTACCCTGCTTTTTGAAAAAAAATATTTTTTTTTTAATTTTTTCAATTGGAGTATAATTGCTTTAGAGTGCCATGTGTACAGTTCTGCTGTACGACAACATGAATCAGTTATATGTATACATATATATACTCCTTCTTGAGCTCCGTCCCTCTTGAACCTCCCTCCTACCACCCATCTCACCCCTCTGGACCATCACAGAGCACCAAGCTGAACTTCTTGTGCTATATGGCAGCTTCCCACTAGCCATCTGACCTACTTTGAAAGGTGTGCTTTTCTTTTTAGACTCTGGGGAAAAGAGGTGGGGAAAAGAAGTGGGAAAGGCAAATCATTTTTAGCAAATATTTAGCAAACATCATTTAGCAAATAGTACTAAATGAATTTATTGACTTGAAAATTGCTTACCTTTCAACTTTATTCATAATTTGTAAATGGATAAATAAACTATAATACATCCATGGAATAGAATATCATTCAGAGCTAAAAAGAAATGTGCTGTCATGTTATCACTTATACATGGAATATAAAAAAAAATGATAAAAATGAACTTATTTAAAAAACAGAAACAGAGTCACAGATGTAAAAAACAAACATGGTTAAAGGGGTGGGGTGGAAGGTAGGAGAGGGAATAAACTGGAAGATTGGGATCAACATATACATACCACTATATATAAAATAAGGACAGGGAACTTGTCCTGGGATATGTAATATAGCACAGGGAACTCTAATCAGTACTCTGTAATAGCCTATATGGGAAAATAATCTATAAAAAAGAGTGGATGTATATGTATGCTACTGCTACTGCTGCTAAATCGCTTCAGTCGTGTCCGACTCTGTGCGATTCCGTAGATGGCAGCCCACCAGGCTCTGCCGTCCCTGGGATTCTCCAGGCAAGGGATGTATGTGTATAACTGATCCATTTTGCTGTACAGCATAAACTAACACAACAATGTAAATCAACTATACTCCACTAAAAATAAAAAAAAGAAAAGAAATGAGCTATTAAGACATGAAAAAACATGGAGGAAACACATGCACATATTACTAAGTGAAAGAAATCAATCTGAAAAGACTACATACTAAATGATGCCAACTGTGATATTCTGAAAAAGGCAAAACTATGGAGACAGTAAAAAGATCAGTTGTTGCCAGGATTTTGAGGAGGGAAGAAAGGAATAGGTAGAATACCAGGGGATTTTTATAGCAGTAAAAATGCTCTGTATGATATAATAATGGTGTATACATTTCATTGTACGTTTGTCCAAACCCATCGAATGTACAACACCAAGAGTGAACCCTAGTGTAAAATTTGGACTTTGAGTGATTATGATGTGGTTTCAATGTAAGTTCATCAAGTGTGACACTCTGGTGGAGGATGTTGATAATGAGGGAAAGTTATGCATATGTTGGAGGCAACAAAATAGAGGAAATCTCTATACCTCCCTCTCAATTTTTGTGACCCTAAAACTGCCCTAAAAATAAAGTCTTTAAACTTTTGTGGGAGGACAGAAATCCTATTTCCCATGCATTTTGTATGTCAAAGTAATAACACTTCCACAGTCTTAATTCACGACAAATACCTCATCCCTAAAGAATCATCCTATTTCAGATGTGATGCTGTGGAAAGAATACTGAGTTTGAAAAAATACAGGTAACAGAGGCCTGAAGTTGAATCTGACTCCACTCTTTAGAAATGCTGTGGCCTTGAGCAACTCATGTAAACTGTCTTTGGAATAGTACCTTCTTCTAAGGATTAACCATAGATAATGTATATGGAAGTCCTTAGCACATAATAACTCCTTGATAAATATTGGTTGAATCCAATGCTTTTTCATTGTTCTTGTTCTGATGGATAGCATCAGAGGCAGGGAGGAGTCATTATTCACAATGATATTCCTAGAAAACATTTCTCTCTCTCTCTCTCTCTCTCCATATATATATATAAAATAACAGAACTTTATCCCTGTTCATCATCATAGGAAACTAAAAAGGCACATTCAGAGTAATTAACATTTCAACTCACATAGAAACTCTAATCTCGTTTGTGGTGTAATTAATATGTTATCTCAACTTTCAGGACACTCACAGGGTCTGCAGCTTTGTAACATGGCAAAGATTCTCAGAGTTTAAGAACTAGAACATGAAATTAAGTTAATCATTTTAGTGGATTACTCCAAGGTGCAGTTGCAGGACAGCTCTAAGGGTCAACAATGTTCAGTTCAGGTCATCCAGGATAAGAGCTTATTAGTTTGCTGTCCATCCTTCATGCTGGAACCAGAACCAAAGGGAATCAGGAGAGGGAAAGTAAAGAAATTAGATGTTATAGAATTTTAGGAAAGGCAATGTACTTGCCCAAGAAAGCAAAATAAATATCCAGTATTAACTTAATATACCAGTTTCTGTTTCATCTCTCCCATGTGGGACCATAGCTAGATTCATTAAAATATTTTTTACAGTGCTTATTAATCATTTACTTTTCTCCACATATGAAAAAGTGAAATGAGTTCTTTTGAAAATGGTCTCAGTTCAGTTTAGTCACTCAGTCATGCCCAGTTCTTTGCAACCCCATGGACTGCAGCATGCCAGGCTTCCCTGTCCATCGCCAACTCTCGGAGCTTATTCAAACTCATGTCCCTCTAGTCAGTGATGCCATCCAACCATCTCATTCTCTGTCGCCCCCTTCTCCTCCTGCTTTCACTCTTTCCCAGCATTAGAGGCTTTTCAAATGAGTGAGTTCTTCGCATCAGGTGGCTAAAGTGTTGAAGTTTCAGCATCAGTCCATTTAATGAATATTCAGGATTGATGTCTTTTAGGATTGACTGGTTTGATCTCCTTGAACTCCAAGGGCCTCTCAATAGTCTTCTCCAACACCACAATTGAAAAGCACCAATACTTTGGTGCTCAGCTTTGTTTATATTCCAACTCTTACATCCATACATGACTACTGGAAAAAACATAGCTTTGACTAGCTTGACCTTTGTTGGCAAAGTAATGGCTCTGCTTTGTAATATACTGCCTAGGTTGGTCAAAGCTTTTCTTTCAAGGAGCAAGTGACTTTTAATTTCATGGCTGCAGTCACCATCTGCAGTGATTTTGAAGCCCAATAAAATAAAGTCGCTCACTGTTTCCATTATTTCCCCATCTATTTGCCATGAAGTCATGGGACCAGATGCCATGATCTTAGTTTTCTGAATGTTGAATAAGCCAACTTATTCACTCTCATATTTCATGTTCATCAAGAGGCTCTTTAGTTCTTCTTCACTTTCTGCCATAAGGGTGGTGTCATCTTCATATCTGAGGTGATTGATATTTCTCCCAGCAGTCTTGATTCCATCTTGTGCTTCATCCAGCCAAGCATTTTGCATGATGTACTCTGCATATAAGTTAAATAAGCAGGGTGACAATATACAGCCTTGATGTACCCCTTTCCCGATTTGGAACCAGTCTGTTGTTCCATGTACAGTTCTAGCTGTTGATATACAGATTTTGCAGGAGGCAGGTTAGGTGGTCTGGTATTCCCATCTCTTTCAGAATTTTCCACAGTTTTTTGTGATCCACTAGTCAAAGGTTTTGGTAGTCAATAAAACAGAAGTAGATGTTTTTCTGGAACTCTCTTGCTTTCTCGATGATCCAACAGATGTTGGCAATTTGATCTCTGGTTCCACTGCCTTTTCTAAATCCAGCTTGAACATCTGGAAGTTCACTGTTCACATACTGTTGAAGCCTCACTTGGAGAATTTTGAGCATTACTTTGCTAGTGTGTAAGATGAGTGCAATTGTGCAGTAGTTGGAATATTCTTCAGCATTGCCTTTCTTTGGGATTTGAATGAAAACTGACCATTTCCAATCCTGTGGCCATTGCTGAGTTTTCCAAATTTTCTAGCATATTTAGTACAGCACTTTCACAGGATCATCTTTTAGGATTTGAAGTAGTTGAACTGGAATTCCATCACCTCCACTAGCTTTGTTTGTAGTAATGCTTCCTAAGGCCCATTTGACTTTGCATTCCAGGATGTCTATCTCTAAGTGAGTGATCACACCATCGTGGTTATCTGGGTCATGAAGGTCTTTCTGGTATAGTTCTTCTGTGTGTTGTTGCCACTTCTTCTTGATATCTTCTGCTTCTGTTAGGTCCATGCCATTTCTGTCCTTTATTGTGCCCATCTTTACATGAAATGTTCCCTTGGTATCTCTAATTTTCTTGAAGAGAACTATAGTCTTTCCCATTCTATTGTTTTCCGCTATTTCTCTGCACTGATCATTGAGGAAGGCTTTCTTATCTCTCCATGCTATTCTTTGGAACTCTGCATTCAAATGGGTATATCTTTCTTTTTCTCCATTGCCTTTCGCTTCTCTTCTTTTCTCAGCTATTTGTAAGGACTCCTCAGACAACCATTTTGCCTTTTTGCATTTCTTTTTCTTGGGGATCGTCTTGATCACTGCCTCCTGTACAATGTCACAATCCTCCATCCATAGTTCTTCAGGCACTCTGTCTATCAGATCTAATCCCTTGATTCTATTTGTCACTTCCACTGTATAATCATAAGTAAGTAAGTAAGTAAGTGAAGTCGCTCAGTAGTGTCCAACTCTTTGCGACCCCACAGACGGTAGCCTACCAGGCTCCTCTGTCCATGGGATTTTCCAGGCAATAGTACGGGAGTGGATTGCCATTTCCTTCTCCAGGGGATCTTCCCAACCCAGGAATCGAACCCAGGTCTCCTGCATTGTAGACATATGCTTTACCATCTGCTTCCCTTGTAGCTCAGTCAGTAAAGAATCTGCCTGCAGTGCAGGAGACCCGGGTTCGATCCCTGGGTTGGGAAGATCCCCTGGAGAAGGAAATGGCAACCCACTCCAGTATCTTTGCCTGGAAAATCTTATGGACAGAGGAGCCTGGTGGACTGCAGTCCATGGGGTGGCAAAGAGTCGGGCACGACTGAGCATCTAACTAACTAACTAATTTGAATTTGTGTCCAGATACACTGGAGTTCCTCCTGGTCCTCAAATACACCCTTTGTTTTCTCTTCTGCTTTCTCTGACTGGTAAGTAGTTAAATACTTACCGGCATACTCTCCTTGTGATTTGATTTAGGTCATACCTGAATGGTCTAGTGGTTTTCCCTACTTTCTTCCATTTAAGTCTGAATTTGGCAATAAGGAGTTCATGATCTGAGACACAGTCAGCTCCCAGTCATGTTTTTGCTGACTGTATAGAGCTTCTCCATCTTTGGCTGCAAAGAATATAATCAATCCAATTTCAGTATTGACCACCTGATGATGTCCATTTGTAGAATCTTCTCTTGTGTTGTTGAAAGAAGTTGTTTGCTATGACCTGTGCGTTCTCTTGGCAAAATTTCTGTTAGCCTTTGTCCTGCTTCATTTTGTACTCCAAGGCCAAATTTGCCTCTTACTCCAGGTGTCTCTTGACTTCCTGCTTTTGCATTCCAATCCCCTATAATGAAAAAGACATCTTTTTGGGGTGTTAGCTCTAAAAGATCTTGTAGGTCTTCATGAACCTGTTCAACTTTACCCTTTTCAGCATTACTGCTCGGGCATGGACTTGGATTACTGTGATAGTGAATGGTTTGCCTTGGCAACGAACAGAGATCTTTCTGTTGTTTTTGAGATTGCATCCAAGTACTGCATTTTGGACTCTTTTGTTGACTATGAGGGCTACTCCATTTCTTCGAAGGGACTCTTGCCCACAGTAGTAGATATAATGGTCATTTCAGTTAAATTCACCCATTCTGGTCCATTTTAGTTCACTGATTCCTGAAATGTCAATGTTCACTCTTACTATCTCCTGTTTGATCACTTCCAATTTGTCTTGATTCATGGACCTAACATTCCAGGTTACTATGCAGTGCAATTCTTTACAGCATAGGACTTTACTTCCATCACCAGTCACATCCACAACTGGGTGTTGTTTTTGCTTTGGCTCCATCTCTTCATTCTTTCTGGAGTTATTTCTCCACTTATCTCCAATAGCATATTGAGCACCTACTGACTTGGGGAGTTCATCTTTCGGTGTCCTATCTTTTGCCTTTTCATACTGTTCTTGGGGTTCTCAAGGCAAGCATACTGAAGCAGCTTGCCATTCCCTTCTCCAGTGGACCACGTTTTGTCAGAACTCTCCACCATGACTCATCCATCTTGGGTGGCCCTACATGGCATGCCTCATAGTTTCATTGAATTAGACAAGGCTGTGGTCCATGTGATCAGTTTGGTTAGTTTTTTGTGATTGTGGCTTTCATTCTGTCTGCTCTCTGATGGATAAGGATAAGAGGCTTATGGAGGCTTCCTGATGGGAAAGACTGACTGTGGGGGAAACTGGGTCTTGTTCTGATGGGCAGGGCCATGTTCAGTAAATCTTTAATCCAATTTTCTGTTGATGGGAGGAGCTGTGTTTCTTCCCTGTTGTTTGACCTGAGGCCAAACTATCCTGGAGGTAATGAAGATAATGGTGACCTCCTTCAAATGGTGCCATGCATGCACTGCTGCACTCAGTGCCCCTGACCCTGCAGCAAGCCACCGCCGACCCATGTCTTTGTTAGAGACTCCTGGACACTCACAGTCAAGCCTGGGTCAGTCTTTTGTGGAGTCACTACTCCTTTCTTCTGGGTCCTGGTATGCACAAGGTTTTGTTTGTGCCCTCCAAGAGTCGGTTTCCCTAGTCCTCTGTAAGTTCTGGGGGCTCTATGGTGGGGTTATGCCATACCCAGGTCTACTGCACCCAGAGCCCCTGCCCCTGAGGCAGGCCACTGCTGACCTGTATTTCTGCAGGAAGCACTTAAACACGGTTCTGGTTCAGTCTCTATGGGAACTCTGGGTCCTGGTGTGCACAAGTTTCGTTTGAGCCCTCTGAGCATTTCTGGTGGGTATGGGGTTTGATTCTAAACATGATTTCTCCCCTCCAACTGTCTCGCTGGGGCTTCTCCTTTGCTCTTGGACATGTGGTATCTTTTTGATGGGATCCAACATTGTCCTGTTGATGGCTGTTCAGCAGCAAGTTGTAATTTTGGAGTTCTCACAGGAGAAGATGACCACATGTCCTTCTACTCCGCCATCTTTGGGTCTCCTGGAAATGGTCTGGGAGCTTGCAAAGAAAGGTAATTTTCCAAATGCCACTTCTGGACTTTAGTAATTTGTAAGATTTGTTTTAAATGAGTTTTATTCTAAAAAGATAAGGTAATTATAACCCCTGTGCTTCTTATAACAAATCCTGAAGATCTTTGTCTTAAAATGTTCCAATCCTTTCACAAAAAGGTGAAGAAGATGCAGAAGCTAATTGACCTATGTCAATAATAAGAAAAGAAACTGAAGGGAAATAGGGATGATAAGTAGACGGATAGGAGCAGCATGGATTGATTGAGTTCTCTTAAACCAAGCATGTCACATATGTGATCTTGTTTACTTTGCATAACAACTCGGTGAAGAAGGTTCTATTGTCACCTTAATTTTACAGATAATGCAACCGAAACTCAGAGAAGTTAGGCAACTTGGCGAAAGTCACCCAGAAAATAAATGATGTACCAGAGATTTAAATCCAGGTCTGAATCTGAAGCCATTTTTACCATGCTTTCCAGTAATATCTAATCTCCATTACCTCCTGCTTATGTGACTGAATGCACTTAGTACTACAATATGGAAAAAATAGTTCAGGGTCATTTATACATAAGAGCAACAAATTATTTTAAATTATCCCAGGTTTAATGTTAATAAGGGTGTTATGTTGAACTTTTTTGAAGAGCTAGCTGACAGCTCTGGCTCTCATGCCACATATGCCAAATCTTCTAGAATTTCTAGATTTATGATGCAAAGAACATAACAAGAACATAACATAACATGCATATCAGCTCCCCACAACCCCACCATATGGCTAACCTTGCCCATAGTTCCAGCC
Organism: Bos taurus; assembly: GCF_002263795.3. NCBI lineage: Eukaryota > Metazoa > Chordata > Mammalia > Artiodactyla > Bovidae > Bos > Bos taurus. Next base: position 81,969,493 of record NC_037357.1, on the reverse strand, counting down.
TAGCCTAAATCTTGTACTTTGACGCCATTTCCAGCCCTACTCTTAACTCTGGTCCATCCTGTGCTTTGACTGGACTTCACCTAGTTTCTTTACTTAGTTTAAGCCAAGATGTTAGGAGCTATAAGTGACAAACGGTTGAAGGAAGGGAAAAGTCCTTTTCCATGGCTTGTTTTTGGACATCCAACTCTCCACTTATCCTCGCCCTTTATGTCTCCTTTTATGATGGCTTTTGGTGGAAAAAGCCATCAATTTCAGTTGTAAAATATAATATATTTAATCTATATGATTACCCACCAAAATTTTTTATTCATAGCATTCACTATTTAATCACACATTCATATTAGCAAATCTACATCAAAGCTCCCTGTTGGTAAGAACCTGAGGATTTTCTATTTGTGGCAATTTTTGGTGTCAATTTTTATTCTAAAATACCCACATTATAAGGATGGTGAAACTGTGTCTCTTTACTTTTACTCTCCCAGAAACTTCTATACTTTTATACTGTCATCCCAATACAGCCTGCTGTACACCCCATTTTCCAACGTCTTAAAAGGTAGTGTGATCTTCTGAGGGGGTCAGAAATGCCCAAACAGTTCCTGGAAGCTCCTACTGAATCAGTTCAGTTCAGTCACTCAGTCGTGTCTGACTCTTTGCTACCCTATGAACCTCAGCACGCCAGGCCTCCCTGTCCATCACCAACTCCCAGAGTCCACCCAAACCCATGTCCATTGTGTAGGAGATGCCATCCAACCATCTCATCTTCTGTCGTCCCCTTCTCCTCCTGCCCTCAATCTTTCCCAGCATCAGGGTCTTTTCCAATGAGTCAGCTCTTCACATCAGGTGGCCAAAGTATTGGAGTTTCAGCTTCAACATCAGTCCTTTCAATGAACACCCAGGACTGATCTCCTTTAGGATGGACTGGTTGGATCTCCTTGCAATCCAAGGGACGCTCAAGAGCCTTCTCCAACACCACAGTTCAAAAGCATCAATTCTTCAGTGCTCAGCTTTCTTTATAGTCCAAATCTCACATCCATACATGACCACTGGAAAGAACATAGCCTTGACTAGAAGGACCTTTGTTGACAAAGTGATGTCTCTGCTTTCTAATATGCTGTCTAGTTTGGTCATAACTTTCCTTCCAAGGAGTAAGCGTCTTATAATTTCATGGCTGCAGTCACCATCTGCAGTGATTTTGGAGCCCAGAAAAATAAAGTCAGCCACAGTTTCCACTGTTTCCCCATCTATTTGCCATGAAGTCATGGGACCAGATGCCATGATCTTAGTTTTCTGAATGTTGAAATTTAAGCCAACTTTTTCACTCTCTTCTTTCACTTTCACCAAGAGACCCTTTAGTTCTTCTTCACTGTCTTTCATAAGGGTGGTGTCATCTGCATATCTGACGTTATTGATATTTCTCCCGGCAATCTTGATTCCAGCTTGTGCTTCTTCCAGTCCAGCGTTTCTCATGATGTACTCTACATATAAGTTAAATAAGCAGGGTGACAATATAGAGCCTTGACATACTCCTTTTCCTATTTGGAACCAGTCTGTTGTTCCATATCCAGTTCTAACTGTTGCTTCCTCACCTGCATACAGGTTTCTCAAGAGGCAGGTCAGATAGTCTGGTATTCCCATGTCTTTCAGAATTTTCCACAGTTTATTGTGATCCACACAGTCAAAGGCTTTGGCATAGTCAATAAAGCAGAAATAGATGTTTTTCTGGAACTCTCCTGCTTTTTCAATGATCCAGCAGATGTTGGCAATTTGATCTCTGGTTCCTCTGCCTTTTCTAAAACTAGCTTAAACATCTGGAAGTTCACAGTTCACATATTGCCGAAGCCTGGCTTGGAGAATTTTGAGCATTACTTTACTAGCATGTGAGATGGGTGCAATTGTGCAATAGTTTGAGCATTCTTTGGTGTTGCCTTTCTTTGGTATTGGAATGAAAACTGACTTTTTCCAGTCCTGTGGCCACTGCTGAGTTTTCCAAATTTGCTGATATATTGAGTGCAACACTTTCACAGCATCATCTTTCAGGATTTGAAATAGCTCAACTGGAATCCCATCACCTCCACTAGCTTTGTTCGTAGTGATACTTCCTAAGGCCAACTTGACTTCACATTGCAGGATGTCTGGTGAGTGATCACACGATCGTGATTATCTGGGTCGTGAAGATCTTTGTTGTGTAGTTCTTCTGTGTATTCTTGCCACCTCTCTTAATATCTTTTGCTTCTGTTAGGTCCATACCATTTCTGTCCTTATTGAGCCCATCTTTGCACGAAATGTTCCCTTGGTATTTCTAATTTTCTTGAAGAGATCTCTAGTCTTTCCCATTCTGTTCTTTTCTTCTATTTCTTTACATTGATCGCTGAGGAAGGCTTTCTTATCTCTCCTTGCTATTCTTTGGAACTCTGCATTCAGATGCTTATATCTTTCCTTTTCTCCTTTGCTTTTCACTTCTTTCTTTTCACAGCTAATTGTAAGGCCTCCTCAGACAGCCATTTTGCTTTTTTGCATTTCTTTTTCTTGGGAATGGTCTTGATCCCAGTCTCCTATGCAATGTCACAAACCTCTGTCCATAGTTCATCAGGCACTCTGTCTATCAGATCTAGTCCCTTAAATCTATTTCTCACTTCCACTGTATAGTCATAAGGGATTTGATTTAGGTCATACCTGAATGGTCTAGTGGTTTTCCCTACTTTCTTCCATTTAAGTCTGAATTTGGCAATAAGGAGTTCATGATCTGAGCCACAGTCAGCTCCTGGTCTTGTTTTTGCTGACTGTATAGAGCTTTTCCATCTTTGGCTGCAAAGAACATAATCAATCTGATTTCAGTGTTGACCATCTGGTGATGTCCATGTGTTCATTCTTCTCTTGTGTTGTTGGAAGAGGATGTTTGCTATGACCAGTGCATAGTGTAACCTAAATCATAATGTTATACTAATGATCCTTGAATTTTGGCTTGCATAAGTATCACCTATATAGTACTTGTTGAAAAGGTAGATTTTCCTATACCTCTCTCACAGTGAATCTGATGACATGATATAGATTCAGGTATGGGCTGAGGCCAGATACTACAGACTGAGGCCTAGGAACAATAAAGAAGAAGAAAACCGGTGGTGGGGGACAGGGGGCAGCAGGGAGGAATGTAAGTGAATCTTTGAGAAATCTTAATTTTAAACATTCCGATGAAGGGGGTCCACAATCCAGTCATCCAATCTTATGCATTGATATGGGGTTTTATCTGTTAAACACTGGTTGAGAAATGAAAGCCCTCATACAATAACGATTTGGATTAATAACATGAGTAGAAGTTTCTACTTCTCATTTTGGCAATAGTTAGGTTTTCCGGATTCCATACTAATTCCACTTACATCTGATTCTAAGCTAATGCTTAAGTTAATGTCATTAAATAACCATGGCATTTGTTTAAGATCTTTGTATTTGTGTAACATTTTATATGTGGTCTGTTTTGCTCATAGCATATAGCATATTACATACCTTTTAACAGAATTGCTAGAATGATAAATTAGGAAAAATAAAACAAAATATTTTTCAGCAGGCTTCTGATCTCAAGTGTTATATGCCATGAAGAAGCTTTCAGACAATCACGCCTAGCAAAGTTCTTTTAGTTTCTCTTTAAGTAAGCAATGTGAGATAAAACATGCAATACTTTTGAATCTTTGAATCTCTTCAAAAAGAAGTAGTACACAAATGTTCAGAATAATCTGTCAGTGCCTGCAAATGAATATGCATTCAAACTTAAAGTAAAATACTTTAATAAAGTATTCCAGAACAATATAAATTTGTCCTTTTCCCAAAATTAGCAATAATGTAATATTAGTGATTTTATAAATGGACACTGCACACAGTGGACACCAAGATGGCCATCTAAAGAAGGCAACAGTAAGTTGGCAATGCTTGACAAGGACCCAGTACATGCCAATCATTTTTTCTCTCTTTGTTAAGCCAACATTATCACAGGAAGGAAAGTGGTTTCAAAAACTTACTAAAAATGAATTGTGGGTGAATTCACATTTCAATTTCCAAAAGTCTTGATTAGGCCACTATGTTACTCTACTTTTAGTCTTAAGAAGAACAACTTTGAATTTAACTTAATGTGAATTACTGAAAGGTAAAGGAAAACATTAACATTTATTATATTCAAGATACCTACCTAACCATTAGAACAGCAATCATCCTTTGAAGTAGGAGTGTCATTCCACATTCTCCAGATGAGGAAACTGAAGCTTAGAAAAATGAACTAATTCATCCGAAGTCACACAGCTTGGAAATGGTTGACCTGAGAATTAAATCTAGTTGCTGGGACCCCAGGACCTCACTCTTAACTATTATGCTAACTTGCATCTGTACTGAGATATAATTTTCATTACACTGTGCAAACTTTAAGGTCTTGCTGAACACTGATACTGACAAGGAGAGACAAGAGGTCTCACAGACAGATTGTGGAAATTTAAACTGGTATGAATGTTTTGGAAAGCAATTTGGTAATATTCACCACAATTCTAAACGCATATCCCCCTTGACCAAGTAGTTCTACTTTTAGGAATTTGTGCTATAGATTTCATCAAAGTATGAAAAGATATGGACAAACACATTCACTATAGCATTATTTTGTAGTAGCCAATTGGGAAATCCCTGAAATGACAATTACGGAATTGAATATACAAAAGATGTACACCCATGCAATGGGAGATTATGCAAACATAAAAATATTATTTAGTATGGTTCAAGGCATACAACTGAATAAAACTGAAAACTAGTTTCATATTAGTATCTAGAGAATGATCATTTCGTGTGTTTTATATTATATATTATAATTGGTAATATATATAAATTGAATCAATAAAAATGGGACTGGGTACGTTTGTATATGTATTTATTCACAAACAATTTTAATGGTCTTGATCTGTGGAAGTGGAAATGGGATCAAGAGAGAGAGGACCTTTCATTTTACAACCTTCTGAACAGTTTGAATTGTTACTATGAGCGTATCTCGTTAAGAATGAAATTAAGACAAAAAACAAATCAAAACCTCAAGGAGCATCATTTATTTCAGTACAATTAGAACTTTTTTATTATGAACACAGTAAGAAATACAGTACATCAGAGATCAGAATATGCATATAAATAATGAAAATAAGTTTCACAAAATACAGCATAGACTGTGTCCTACTATTTTCTGTTCTACTTTATTTCATTGTTTTAAAAACTTTTGTCACTACTCGCTAAAATAATTTCATGAAAAGTTAAAGTGTTATTTGCATCTGACTCTTGGCAACTTCACAGACTGTAGCCTGCCAGGCTCCTCTGTCCATGGGATTCTCTGGGCAAGAATACCGGAGTAGGGAGCCATTCCCTTTTCCAGGGGACTTTCCCGACCCAGGGATCAAACACAGGTCTCTCGCATTGCAGGCAGATTCTTTACCATCTGAGCCACTAGGGAAGCTCTGGGGTTTTTTTGTTTATTTGTTTGTTTTGTTTTGTTTTTAGTTTTGGTTTCAGCTTCCTGGTTGGCTCAGATGGTAAAGAATCTGCCTGCAATGTGGGAGACCTGTGTTTGATGCCAGGGTCAGGAAGATCCCCTGGAGAAGGGAAAGGCTACCCACTCCAGTATTCTGGCTCAGAGAATTCTGTATAGTCCATGGGATTGCAAAGAGTCGGACACGACTGAATGACTTTCACTTTCACAGCTCTCATACCATACATTTATAATGTACAATTCAATGTATTTCAGTATATTCACAAAATTGAGGAACTATCATCACAATAAATTTTAGAATATTTTCACCATCTCAAAAAAAAAAAAATGCCCTGTACTCATTCTCCATTTCCCTCCAAACCCACCATTTCACAGCTTCCATCATCCATAAATCTACCATGCTTCTGTAGGTTTGCCTATCCCAGACATTGCCTATAAGTAAAATCATAAACTATGTGAAATTTTGTGTCTCGCCTCTTCCACATAGCATAGTGTTTTCAAGCCACATCCATTTTATAGTATGAATCAGCATTTTATTCCTTTTTATTGCCAGATAAAAATCCATTGTATAAATACACCACATTTTGTTTTTCCATTCATCAGTTGATGGTCATTTGGATTTCTTCCTCTTTGGGATTATGATGAGGAAGGCTGCTCTGAAAATTCATTCAGTAAGATGAGAAATTAGTAAAAAAAAAAAAAAAAAAGGCCAAAAAACAGCTTCACATATATTTGGGAATGAAATTACTTATTAATAAATAATTCCTTTGTTTATGGGAAATGTGAGGGGAAGGATAGATTGGGAATTTGTATTTGACATGTACACACTACCATATTTAAAATAGATAATATACAAGAATCTACTGTATAGCATAGGGAATTCTGCTCAACATTCTGTAATGACCCATATGGGAAAAGAACTTTTTAAAAAGTGGATATATATATATATATAACTGATTCACTTTGCCATACAGCAGAAACACAACATTGTAAATCAACTATACTCCAACAAAAATTAATTTAAAAAATAATCCCATTGTTTAAAAAGGAAATGTAAAAAAAATTAAAAGTGCTAGAATAGAATGATAATAAAGCTACACATGCCAGAATTTGGGGACCACACTCAGAAATGTTATACAGGCATATAGGTCAACTTTTATGGTATTAGTTGATCTGAAAACAAGAAATGGTAAGACAAAAAAAGTTTAACATTCAACTCATAAACTTGAAAATAAAAGTGCATAAAGAAAGTGTAAAAAATAAGAATGAGAGAAAATGAAATAGAGAAGAGAAAGAACAATAGATACAATTTACAAAATGAAAACTGGTTCCCAAAAAAGAAGATTGAAATTGGCAAAACTAATTAATTTTTTAAAGAATTAAGATAAGGTAAATAAGATGAAGATTAAATAAGATACAATAGAGAATAAAAACAATAAAATGTATTATATGCTAATAGATTTGAAAACTTAAATGAAATAGATAACCTCATATATATCTATAAAATGCCAAAATTGGCATAAAAAGAAAGATAACTTATACAGACAAAGAAGTGGTAGTAAAAATTTTTCCCCTCTCATAAATTTCTAGGTTCATATTCTTTTACAAGCTGGTTCTACCATCAAATTGTCAATAGCATTTTTCACAGAACTAGAACAAAATATTTCACAATTTGGATGGAAGCACAAAAGACCCTGAATAGACAAAGCAATCTTGAGAAAGAAAAACGGAGCTGGAGGAATCAACCGTTCTGACTTCAGACTATGCTACAAAACTACAGTCATCAAGATAGTATGGTACTGAAACAGAAACAGAAATATAGAGCAATGGAACAAGATAAAAAGCCTAGAGATAAACCCATGCACCTATGGGTACCTCATCTTTAACAAAGCAGGCAAGAATATACAGTGGAGAAAAGACAGCATCTTCAGTCAGTCGTGCTAGGAAAACTGGACAGCTACATGTAAAAGAATGAGATTAGAACACTTCAAGTCTAACACCATACACAAAAGTAAACTCAAAATGGATTAAAGGCCTAAATCTAAGGCCAAACGCTATAAAACTCTTAGATGAAAACATAGGCAGAACACTCTTTGACATAAATAAATCACAGCAAATTCCTCTTTGACCCACAGCCTAGAGTAATGGAAATAAAAGCAAAATTAAACAAATAGGACTCTGAGGTTTTAACTAAACTTAAAAGCTTTTGTTCGTAGTGACGCTTTTTAAGGCTCACTTGACTTCACATTCCAGGATGTCTGGCTCTAGGTGAGTGATCACACCATCGTGATTATCTGGGTCGTGAAGATCTTTTTTGTACAGTTCTTCTGTGTATTCTTGCCACCTCTTCTTAATATCTTCTGCTTCTGTTAGATCCATACCATTTCTGTACTTTATAGAGCCCATCTTTGCATGAAATGTTCCCTTGGTATCTCTAATTTTCTTGAAGAGATCTCTAGTCTTTCCCATTCTGTTTTTTTCTTCTATTTCTTTGCGTTGATAGCTGAGGAAGGCTTTCTTATCTCCCCTTGCTATTCTTTGGAACTCTGCATTCAGATGCTTATATCTTTCCTTTTCTCCTTTGCTTTTCGCTTCTCTTCTTTTCACAGCTAATTGTAAGGCCTCCCCAGACAGCCATTTTGCTTTCTTGCATTTCTATTCCAAGGGGATGATCTTGATCCCTGTCTCCTGTACAATGTCATGAACCTCCATCCATAGTTCATCAGGCACTCTATCTATCAGATCTAGGCCCTTAAATCTATTTCTCACTTCCACTGTATAATGATAAGGGATTTGATTTAGGTCATACCTGAATGGTCTAGTGGTTTTCCCTACTTTCTTCAATTTAAGTCTGAATTTGGCAATAAGGAGTTCATGGTCTGAGCCACAGTCAGCTCCTGGTCTTGTTTTTGCTGACTGTATAGAGCTTCTCCATCTTTGGCTGCAAAGAATATAATCAATCTGATTTCAGTGTTGACCATCTGGTGATGTCCACGTGTAGAGTTTTCTCTTGTGTTGTTAGAAGAGGGTGTTAGCTATGACCAGTGCGTTCTCTTGGCAAAACTGTATTAGCCTTTGCCCTGCTTCATTGTGTACTCCAAGACCAAATTTGCCTGTTACTCCAGGTGTTTCTTAACTTCCTACTTTTGCATTCCAGTCCCCTATAAAGAAAAGAACATCTTTTTGGGGTGTTAGTTCTAAAAGGGTAGCTCTTCATAGAACCGTTCAACTTCAGCTTCTTCAGCGTTACTGGTTGTTGGAAGGAAAGTTATGACCAACCTAGACAGCATATTAAAAAGCAGAGATATTACTTTGCCGACAAAGGTCTGTCTAGTCAAGGCTATGGTTTTTCCAGTGGTCATGTATGGATGTGAGAGTTGGACTGTGAAGAAAGCTGAGTGCCAAAGAATTGATGCTTTTGAACTGTGGTGTTGGAGAAGACTCTTGAGAGTCTGAAAAAAGATCCAACTAGTCCATCATAAAGGAGACCAGTCCTTGGTGTTCATTGGAAGGCCTGATGCTGAAGCTGAAACTCCAATACTTTGCCTACCTCATGTGAAGAGTTGACTCGTTGGAGAAGACCCTGATGCTGGGAGGGATTGGGGGCAGGAGAAGGGGAGGACAGAGGATGAGATGGCTGGATGGCATCACTGACTCGATGCACATGAGTTTGAGTGAGCTCTGGGATTTGGTGATGGACAGGGAGGCCTGGCATGCTGTGATTCATGGAGTCGCAAAGAGTTGGATATGACTGAGTGACTGAACTGAACTGAACTGAAAAACTTTTCAACAGAAAAGAAAACTGTAAACAAGATGAAGAGACAACCTTCAGAATGGGGGAAAATAACTGCAAATGAAGTAACTGACAAAGGTATGTAGTTCAAAATCAGAAAAACAAACAATTCACTTGAAAACAATGTGCAGAATTCCTAGAGATATTTCTCCAAAGAAGACATACAAAAGGCTAACAAACATATGAAAAGTTACTCAACGTCTCTCATTATTAGAAATGTAGATCTCTGGATTTCTAATATATGCACATAATTCAACTAAAAAAAAGACCAACGATCTGCCCAGTTTGTAGTTTCCTTTGTTGTGCAAAACCTTTTAAGTTTAATTAAGTCCCACGTGTTTATTTTCATTTTAATTTCCATTACTCTAGCAGGTGGGTCATAGAAGATGTTGCTTTGATTTATGTCATTGAGTGTTCTTCTTATGTTCTCCTCCAAGAGCTTAATAGTTTCTGGTCTTACATTTAGGTCTTTAATCCATTTTGAGTTTATCTTTGTGTATGGCGTTAGGTAGTGATCTAATCTCATTCTTATGCATGTCAGTCCCTTAGGCAGTTCAGTCGCTCAGTCGTATTCAACTCTGCGACCCCATGAACCGCAGCACACCAGGCCTCCCTGTGAATCACCAACTCCAGGAAGTCACTCAAACTCATGTCCATCGAGTCTGTGATGCCATCCAGCCATCTCATCCTCTGTCGTCCCCTTCTCCTCCTGCCCACAATCCCTACCAGCATCAGAGTCTTTTCCAATGAGTCAACACTTCGCATAAGGTGACCAAAGTATTGGAGTTTCAGCTTTAGCATCAGTCCTTCCAATGAACACCCAGGACTGATCTCCTTTAGAATGGACTGGTTGGATCTCCTTGCAGTCCAAGGGACTCTCAAGAGTCTTCTCCAACATCACAGTTCAAAAGCATCAATTCACCTGCGCTCAGCTTTCTTCACAGTCCAACTCTCACATCCATACATGACCACTGGAAAAGCCATAGCCTTGACAGGACGGACCTTTGTTGGCAAAGTAATGTCTCTGCTTTTGAATATGCTATCTAGGTGGTCATAACTTTCCTTCCAAGGAATAAGCGTCTTTTATTTTCATGGCTGCAGTCACCATCTGCAGTGATTTGGGAGCCCCCAAAAATAAACTCTGACACGGTTTCCATTGTTTCCCCATCTGTTTGCCATGAAGTGATGGGAACAGATGCCATTATCTTAGTTTTCTGAATGTTGAGCTTTAAGCCAACTTTTTCACTCTCCTCTTCACTTTCATCAAGAGGCTCTTTAGTTCCTCTTCACTTTCTGCCATAAGGGTGGTGTCATCTTCATATCTGAAGTTATTGATATTTCTCCTGGCAATATTGATTCCAGCTTGTGCTTCTTCCAGCCCAGCGTTTCTCATGATGTACTCTGCATATAAGTTAAATAAGTAGGGTGACAATATACAGCCTTGACATACTCCTTTTCCTATTTGGAACCAGTCTGTTGTTCCATGTCCAGTTCTAACTGTTGCTTCCTGACCTGCATATAGGTTTCTCAAGAGGCAGGTCGGGTGGTCTGGTATTCCCATCTCTTTCAGAATTCTCCACAGTTTATTGTGATCCACACAGTTAAAGGCTTTGGCATAGTCAATGAAGCAGAAATAGATGTTTTTCTGGAACTCTCTTGCTTTTTCAATGATCCAAAGGATGTTGGCAATTTGATCTCTGGTTCCTCTGCCTTTTCTAAAACTGGCTTGAACATCTGGAAGTTCATAGTTCACGTATTACTGAGCCTGGCTTTGAGAATTTTGAGCATTACTTTACTAGCATGTGAGATGGGTGCAATTGTGCAATAGTTTGAGCATTCTTTGGCATTGCCTTTCATTAGGATTGGAATGAAAACACATTTTCCAGTTCTGTGGCCACTGCTGAGTTTTCCAAGTTTGCTGGCATATTGAGTGCAGCACTTTCACAGCATCATCTTTCAGGATTTGAAATAGCTCAACTGGAATTCCATCATCTCCACTAGCTTTGTTTGTAGTGATGCTTTCTAAGGCCCACGTGACTTCACATTCCAGGATGTCTGGCTCTAGGTGAGTGATCACACCATCATGATTATCTTGGTCATGAAGATCTTTTTTGTACAGTTCTTCTGTGTATTCTTGCCATCTCTTCTTAATATCTTCTGGTTCTGTTAGATCCATACCATTTCTGTCCTTTATAGAGCCCATCTTTGCATGAAATATTCCCTTGGTATCTCTAATTTTCTTGAAGAGATCTCTAGTCTTTCACATTCTGTTTTTTCCCTCTATTTCTTTGCATTGATGACTGAGGGAGGCTTTCTTATCTCCCCTTGCTCTTCTTTGGAACTCTGCATTCAGATGCTTATATCTTTCCTTTTCTCCTTTGCTTTTCACTTCTCTTCTTTTTACAGCTATTTGTAAGGCCTCCCCAGACAGCCATTTTGCTTTTTTGCATTTCTTTTCCATGGGGATGGTCTTGACCCCTGTCTCCTCTACAATGTCATGAACCTCTGTCCATAGTTCATCAGGCACTATATTTATCAGATCTAGTCCCTTAAATCTGTTTTTCACTTCCACTGTATAATCATAAGGGATTTGATTTAGGTCATTTCATCATGAATGTGAAGTCAGGTGGGCCTTAGAAAACATCACTACGAACAAAGCTAGTGGAGGTGATGGAATTCCAGTTGAGCTATTCCAAATCCTGAAAGATGATGCTGTGAAAGTGTTGCACTCAATATGCCAGCAAATTTGGAAAACTCAGCAGTGGCCACAGGACTGGAAAAAGTCAGTTTTCATTCCAATACCAAAGAAAAGCAGTGCCAAAGAATGCTCAAACTACCGCACCATTGCACTCATCTCACACGCTAGTAAAGTAGTGCTCAAAATTCTCCAAGCCAGGCTTCAGCAATATGTGAACCATGAACTTCCTGATGTTCAAGCTGGTTTTAGAAAAGGCAGAGGAACTACAGATCAAATTGCCAACATCCACTGAATCATGGAAAAAGCAAGAGAGTTCCAGAAAAACATCTATTTCTGCTTCATTGACTATGCCAAAGCCTCTGACTGTGTGGATCACAATAAACTGTGGAAAATTCTGAAAGAGATGGGTATACCAGACCACCTGATCTGCCTCTTGAGAAATTTGTATGCAGGTCAGGAAGCAACAGTTAGAACTGGACATGGAACAACAGGTTGGTTCCAAATAGGAAAAAGATTTCGTCAAGGCTGTATATTGTCACCCTACTTATTTAACTTATATGCAGAGTACATCATGAGAAACGCTGGACTGGAAGAAACACAATCTGGAATCAAGATTGCTGGGAGAAATATCAATAACCTCCAATATGCAGATGACACCACCCTCATGGCAGAAATTGAAGAGGAACTAAAAAGCCTCTTGATGAAAGTGAAAGTGGAGAGTGAAAAAGTTGGCTTAAAGCTCAACATTCAGAAAACGAAGATCATGGCATCCGGTCCCACCACTTCATGGGAAATAGATGGGGAGACAGTGGAAACAGTGTCAGACTTTATTTTGGGGGGCTCCAAAATCACTGCAGATGGTGACTGCAGCCACAAAATTAAAAGACGCTTATTCCTTGGAAGGAAAGTTATGACCAACCTAGATAGCATATTCAAAAGCAGAGACATTACTGTGCCAACAAAGGTTCATCTAGTCAAGGCTATGGTTTTTGCAGTGGTCATGTATGGGATGTGAGAGTTGGACTGTGAAGAAGGCTGAGCACCGAAGAATTGATGCTTTTGAACTGTGGTGTTGGAGAAGACTCTTGAGAGTCCCTTGGACTGCAAGGAGATCCAACCAGTCCATTCTGAAGGAGATCAGCCCTGGGATTTCTTTGGAAGGAATGATGCTAAAGCTGAAACGTCAGTACTTTGGCCACCTGATGCGAAGAGTTGACTCATTGGAAAAGTCTCTGATGCTGCGAGGGATTGGGGGCAAGAGGAGAAGGGGACGACAGAGGATGAGATGGCTGGATGGCATCACTGACTCGATGGACGTGAGTCTGAGTGATCTCTGGGAGTCGATGATAGACAGGGAGGCCTGGTGTGCTGTGATTCATGGGGTCGCAAAGAGTCGGACACGACTGAGTGACTGATCTCATCTGATGCTGAAGTAGGTTCCTTCTATGCCTATTTTTTGAAGCATTTTTATCATAAATGGATGTTGGATTTTCTTGGAGGTTTTTTGTGCATCTATTGAGATGATCATATGGTTTTTATCTTTCAATTTGTTCATGTAGTTTATCATGTTGATTGATTTTCATATATATATTACAGAATCCTTGCATCCCATTAATATACCCGACTTGATCATGGTGTAGGACTTCCCTGGTGGCTCAGACGGTAAAGCGTCTGCTTACAATGCAGGAGACCCGGGTCAATCCCTGGGTCGGGAAGATCCTCTGGAGAAGGAAATGGCAACCCACTCCAGTACTCTTGCCTGGAAAATCCCATGGACAGAGGAGCGTGGTAGGCTACAGTTCATGGGGTCGGAAAGTTGGATATGACTATGAGTGTTTTAACGTGTTGTTTGATTCTGTTTGCTAGAATTTTGCTGAGGGGTTTTGCACCTATGTTCATCAGTGATATTGCCTGTAATTTTCTTTTTTTGTAATTTTCCCTGGTTTTGATATCAGGGTGATTGTGGCCTCGAAAAATGAGTTAGCAAGTGTTTCTCCCTCTGCAATATTTTGGAAGAGTTTCAGAAAAACAGACATTAGCTCTTCTCTGAATGTTTGATAGAATTCCCCTGTGAAGCCATCTGGCCCTGAGCTTTTGTTTTGGGGGAGATTTTTGATCACTGTTTCAATTTCAGTGTTTGTAATTGGGTTGTTCATAATTTCTATTTCTTCTTGGTTCAGTCTTGGGAGGCTGATCTTTTCTAAGTATCTGTTCATTTCCTCTAGGTTGTCCATTTTATTAGCATATAGTTGCTCATAATATTCTCTTATGATGCTTTGTATTTCTGTGTTGTCTGTCGTAACCTCTCCTTTTGCATTTCTAATTTTACTTATTTGATTTTTCTCCCTCTTTTTCTTGATGAATCTGGCTAGTGGTTTGTCAATTTTGTTAATTTCAAATAACCAGATTTTAGTTTTATTAGTCTTTGCTATTGTTTCCTTCATTGCTTTTTTCATTTATTTCTGCTCTGATTTTTATGATCTCCTTCCTTCTGCTGACTTTGGGGGGGGGGTTTTGTTCTTCTTTTTCCAGCTACTTTAGATGTAGAGTTAGCTTGTCTATTCAATGCTTTTCTTGCTTCTTGAGGTATGATTTTATCACTATAAACTCCCTCTTAGAACTGCTTTTGCTGAGACCCATAGGTTTTGGATCGTCATATATTCATTGTCATTTGTTTCTAGGAATCTTTTGATTTCTTTTTTTATTTCTTCAGTAACCTCTTTGTTATTTAGTAATGTATTGCTTAATCTCCATGAGTGTGTGGTTTTTGCTGTTTTTTTTTTTTTTTCCCTGTAGTTGATATCTAGTCTCATAGCATCATGGTCAGAGAAGATATGTGATACAATTTCAATTTTCTTAAATTTACTGAGGCTTGATTTGTGGCCCAAGATGTGGTCTATCCTGGAGGATGTTCCATGAGCACTTAAGAAGAAAGTGTATTCTTCTGTATTTGGATGGAAAGCCCTGAAGATATCAATTAGGTCCATTTGGTCTAATGTTTCAATTAAGGTTTATGTTTCCTTATTGATTCTCCATTTTGATGGTCTGTCCATTGATGAAAGTAGGGTGTTAAAGTCTTCTACTATTATTGTGTTGCTGTCAGTTTCTCGTCTTATGCCTATTAGTGTTTGCTTTATGTATTGTTGGGTGCATAGATGTTTGCAATTGTTATGTCTTCTTCTTGGATTGATCCCTTGATCATTACATAGTCTTTCTTTGTCTGTTAGGATATTCTTTATTTTAAAGTCTATTTTGTCTGAAAATAAGGATTGCCACTCCAGCTTTATTTTGGTTTCCATTTGCATGGAATGTCTTTTTCCATCCTTTTACTTTCAGTCTGTATGTATCTCTAGATCTGAAGTGGGTCTCCTGTAGGCAGCATATATATGGGTCTTGTTTTTGTATACATTCAGTCAGTCTGTATCTTTTGGTTGGTTCATTTAATCCATCTACATTTAAGGTAATTATTGATACATATGTTCCTACTGGCATTTTCTTGATTGTTTTGGGTTTGTTTTTGTAGGTCTTTCCTTTCTCTTGTGTTTACTGGCTATGTAAGTCCTTTTAGTATTTGTTGCAAGGCTGGTTTTTTGGTGTTGAATTCTCTTAATTTCTGCTTGTCTGTAAAGCTTTTGATTTCTTTGTCAATTTTGAATGAGATCTTTGCCGGGTATAGTAATTGTGGATGTCCGTTTTTCTCTTTTAGTAAGTACCTTAAATATATCCTGCCATTCTCTGGCCTGCAGAGTTTCTGCTGAAAGATCCACTGTTAATTGTATAGGTTTTCCCTTGTATGTTACTTGTTGCTTTTCCCTTGCTGCTTTTAATATTCTTTCTTTATGTTTAATCTCTGTTAGTTTGATTAATATGTGTATCGTTGTGTTTCTCCTTGGATTTAACCTGTAGGGGACTCTCTGTGCTTCTTGGACTTGATTGACTGTTTCCTTTCCCAGGTTGGGGAAATTTTCAACTATAATTTCTTCAAAAATTTTCTCACTACCTTTCTTTTTTTCTTCTTCCTGTGGGACCCCTATGACTCAAATATTGGTGTATTTAAGATCATCCCAAAGGTCTCTGGGGCTTTCCTAATTTCTTTTCATCCCTTTCCCTTTATTCTGCTCTTCAGCAGTATTTCTACCATTCTATCTTCCAGCTCACTTATCTGTTCCTTTGCTTCAGTTATTCTGCTATTGGTTCCTTCTAGGGTATTTTTAATTTCAGTAATTGTGTTATTCATCTCTGTTTGCTTATTCTTTATTTCTTCTATGTCCTTTGTGATTGTATTAACTGTGTTAAATGCTTCTTGCATTTTCTCCATTCTATTTTCAAGTCTTCAGAGCATCTTTACTATCATTATTCTGAATTCTCTTTCAGGGAGATTACTTATTTCCTCTTCATTTATTTGGTCTTGTGAGTTTCTACCTTACTCTTTCATTTGTGATGTATTTCTCTGTCTTTTCATCATCTTTTTTTTTCTAACTTGCCTCACTTGAGGTCTCCTTTTCCCGGGTTTTAGGATTATATTACTTCTTCCTTTTGATTTTTGCCCTTGGAGGGAAATGTTGGTTGGATGGTTTGTGTTGATTTCATGTTGGGGGTGACTTGTTCCTGTGTTCTAGTGGGAGGAGATCAGGTAGATAATTACAGAAATACTGGGACACATACACACACACTTCCATACATACAGTTATAACCAAAGCATTCTAAAGAACAGAGTACAGGAGATTGACTTGATGAGCAAGGGAAACCAGAGGTGATATCAACCATTTGAAAGCAGAGTTAGCTAATGCTCAGTCTGGAAATCTGAGCATGAGCAGAATGCCAACTGGGTAATATAACATAAAGAGCTCAACAATTTAATTTACTTGGTGAAAGAAGAAAGAAGAAAGGGAAAAGGGGAGAATAAAAAGAGAGAGAAAGGAAAAAAGAGAAGGGAGGGAAAAGAGAAAAGGAAGGGGTGGAGAAGAGGATTAAAAAAATTAGAAAAGAGAGAGAAAAAATAGAAAAGCAAAGATGAATAGATGTGTGTGGAAAGGGTTTGTATATATTCAGAAATAGCTACAGCTGGTAAGAACAGTAGGAAATGCAGTTGAATATATCCAAAACAAATCCAAAAAAACTCAAGGAAAAAGAAAAAGAAAGTGAGGAGAAAAAAAAGAAGAAGAAAAACCTAAAATGAATTTTTTCTTGCCTTTTTTTTTGGGGGGGGGGGCAATAAACACAGAGAGGAAAACTCCACAGCACTGAGAAGGCTAATATGGAGGTAGAAACATGTAGGGATAAACCATGTGATTTATCAGAAAAAAGAAAAAAATCTTAAAATGATTTTTTTTTTTTAACAAGGAAAACAAAGAGGAAAACTCCACAGCACCACAAAAATCTAATGTGATGGTGGAACTATGTTGGGGAATAAGCAGTGTCATTTATAAGAAGAAAGAATCTTTTTTTTTTTTTTAATTTTTTTTTAAGCCACTCGGCATGTGGGATCTCAGTTCCCTACCAGGAATCGAACCATGCCCCTGCAGTGGAAGCACAGAGTTTTAAGCACTGGACCACCAGGGAAGTCCCAAGAAGAAAGAATCTTAAAGTGAATTTTTTTTAATATATATAAGAGAAACAAAGAGGAAAACTCCACAGCACTGCTAAATGCTAGTGTGAAGGTGGAGATATGTTGGGGGAATAAACAGGATGATTTATAAGAGAAAAAGAGAAAAAGAAAAAAGGGAAAAATTTTAAAGGGTTTTCAAGGTCATAGTTCTTGGTTGTGGAGTCTGCCTCTGTGGATGGGGTTGGGTTAGTGTCCTGTGTTGTTTCCCTGGTTGGCCGAGCTTGTGCCTGTGTTCTGGTTGATGGAGCTGGATCTCATCTCTCTGAAGGGCAGTGCAGTGTTCAGTAGTAGGTTTTGGAGTGTCTGTGGGTTCAGTATGCCTTTGGGCAGTCATTCTGGCTTTCACGGTATTAGGCAAGTCTATTTCTGCAGCTGCTTCAAAGTGGCTCTCTCAGGATAACTGCTCTGCCACCAGTTCCCTACTTGTCCCTGGGATTATTGCCAGGGGTTCTGTTTCCCTGTCCCGCCCTGTGCTGCTGGCCGAAACTTGCTAGGTAGGTGCTTGTGTGGATCCTTCTGTGTCATGGCGACTTGTGTGGGCTTCCCTCGGCCCCCTAAGCTCACCCTCTGCATTGCAGGGCTGTGTGCATTTGACTCTCAGTCCCCGAGGTCCACCCTCTGCATCACGGGGCTAGTGTGGACGTGTTTCGGCTTCCCATGCTGGCCCTCTGCATCGCGGGGTTTATGTGCATTTGTTTCATCTAACTGCCTGCACTGTTTGTCGCGGGGGTTATTTGTTCTTTCTGCTGTGCAGGGAGGGTTGTGTGTGCTGCCCAGGTTTGTACACCTCCCCTCTATTGGCACCCCAGTCCCACCCTTTGCGCTGCCTGTGTTTGTCTGCCGGCTACCTGGGCCCGCCCTCTGTGCTGCAAGGGTTGTGCGCGCTGGCTGGGGTTGTCTGCCCCATCACACTAGGCTACCTGGGCCCGCCCTTTGTGCTGCAAGGATTGTGTGCGCTGACTGGGTTTGTACGCCACACCACTCTTGGTTCCCGGAGCCCGAGCCCGAGTCCGCTGTCTGTCTGGGGCCACAGTTCATGAGCTGTTAACAGGCTGAGAAGTACAGCTTTCTCTGTTTACTGCCCTCCAAGTCCCTGCTTTGCCTGGTTTTGGAAGACTTCCCAGCTCCCCTTTGGGCCTGCCTGTTAGGGAGTTTCCCTGTGCATGGAAACTCCTGTTTCAGGGCTCCTTCCCTCTCTTGGAGCACAAGCTACTGCCCCAAAGTTCTCCATCGTTTCCCTTTTTATGTCTCCCTCATCTCTCCTACCTCATTTCAGGGAGCTTAGCCTGTCCCCCTGGAGGCCTGCGGTCTTCTTCTGTCACCTAGAGGTTGCTTTGTAGGGGTTGTTCCATATCTTGATGAGTTTTTGATGTATTTAGGGGAGGCTGGCAATCTCCCTGTCTTACTCCTCTGCCATCTTCTCTGTGCTCCCAAACCAGATAGTTTTATAGAAGAGTTCTTCCAAATACTTAAGGAAAATATTCAAATTTTGTGCAAGATCTTCCAGTTTCTCATTTTATGAGACTAGAATAGTTTTGATATCACCACCACAAAGGAACAGTACAAGAAAGGAAAAGGAAAAGCCCATTTAGCTTATAGAAACATCAAGTCTAAACAAAATTTTGGAAAACTAAATCTTACAGTGTCCTAAAGTCCAATATGCCATTGTCAGGCAGGGTTTATTTCATCAATGCAGGCAATTTCATAGTAGGAAATCTCTCAATGACATTTACTACTTGTTAGAATAAATGAAAAAAGCCGTAAGATTATCACTATAAATACCAGAGTATTTGACAAAAAGTCCACTTTTTTTAAATTGAAAACTTTTAGCAAACTGGGAATAGAAGGGAACTTCCTTAATCTGAAAAAAGGGAAACAACAAAAATCATACAACAGTGTCTTAAAAGAGGAAATGTTGGAAGTATTGTCTCTAAAATTCGAAAAATGCCAGTGAGACCCACAATCACCACTTCCTATTAATAGTTTAAATCAGCAAAAAAAAAAAACAAGAAAAAATAATGATTTGCTAAGGGCTTCCCTGGTGGCTCAGACAGTAAAGAATCCACCTGCAATGAGGAAGACCTAGGTTTGATCCCTGGGTTGGGAAGATTCCTCAGGAAGAGGGCATGGCAACCTGCTCTAGTATTCTTGCCTGGAGAATCCCCATGGACAGAGGAGCCTGGCAGGCTACAGTCCATGGGGTCGCAAAGAGTCAGACACAACTGAGCAACTAAGCACAATCACAGCACAGAAGAATACATAAAACTGTCATTATTTTCATATGATTTGTCTCTATAACACAAATCTTGAAGAATGTACAACTAGTTATTAGAGATACTAGGAGAGTTTTGTAAGTTTTTTGTAGTTTTTTATATTTATTTTTATCTGTTTATTTATTTGGCTACACTGGGTCTTCATAGATGCATGCAGGATCTTTAACTGCAGCAAGTGGAATCTAGTTCCCTGACCAGACATTGAACCTAGGCCCCTGCATTGGGAGTGTGGAGTCTTAGCCACTGGACCACCAGGGAAGTCCTGATATCATTTTTAAATTAAAGTATAGTTAATTTACTATGTTATCTTAGTTTCAAGTGTACAACAAAGTAATTCAGTCATATGTTTATACTTATATATATATTATTTTTCAGATTCTTTTCCATTATAAATTGTTACAAGGTATTGAGTAGGTCCTTGCTGATTACCTACTTTATATGTAGTAGTTTGTATATGTTAACAAAAAAACTGCTAATTTATCTCTCCCCCACCACTACTAACCCCTTTGTTAACCATGAGTTTGTTTTCTATGTCTGTGAGTCTATTTCTGTTTCATGAGTAAGTTCATTTGGTATCAGTTTTTATATTCCACCTATAAGTGGTAACATATGATATTTGTCTTTCTCTGTCTGGCTTACTTCATTCAGTATGACAATCTCTAGGTCCATCCATGTTTCTGCAAATGGCATTATTTCATTTTTTATGGCTGAGTACTATTCTGTTGTATACATGTACCACAACTTCTTTATCCATTCTTCTTGTAAATGGACATTTAGGTGGCTTCTGTGTCTTGGCTACTGTAAATAATGCTGCAATGAACATTGGGATGCATGTATCTTTTTGAATTAGAGTTTTAATCTTTTCAGGATACATGCCCAAGAGTAGGATTGTTGGCTCATATGATAACTATTTTTGGTTAAATAAAATTGAATAACACCTGATAGGATTCAATAAGAATACAGCATCATCTCTGTGATATTACTGTCAAAGGTGCATAATATATACCTAATCATGAAGAAAATAGAAAAATCCAAATCAGGGAACATTCTACACCATAACCATTCATTAATCTTCAAATACAGCAAGCTTATGAAAGTCAAGGAGAGACTGGGAAACTATTCCAGACAGAAAAAAAAATCTAAGAAAACCAATAATTCGGCACATGATACTGCACTGGATCATTTTGCTCTAAATAACAATATTGGGAACCTGGAGAAATTTGAATTGGATCTGAGGATTAATGTATTAAAGATGACTCCCTAATTTTAATGGTATTTGTGTAAAAGAATGTCCTTTGTTTTTATGAAAACACACTAAAATATTGAGAGCTGGTAAACTATCTTGTTGGCAAATTGATCTCAAATAGGTTAGAAAAAACATCTTTGTACTGTAATTTCAAGTTTCATGTGAGATTGAGATTGTTTCAAAATAAAAAGGAAAGGGAAAAAATAACTCCATGAACAGATTTAACAACTGATTAAGGAGTTAAGAAAAAATTAGTAATCCAGAAGAGAAGTTAGAAGAAATGATACAGAAAATTGTTAGTCACTCAGTCCTGTCTGACTCTTTGCAACACCATGGACTGACTGTAGCATGTCAGGCTCTTCTGTCCATGGGATTCTCCAGGCAAGAATACTGGAGTGGGTTGTCATTCCCTTCTCCAGGGGATCTTCTAGACCCAAGAATCCAACCTGGGTCTCCTGCATTGCAGACAGGTTCTTTACCATCCGAGCCAAAGTGTCAGGCAGAAGGAAAAGTAAGAGGATGGAGAACTCAATGAGAATGTCTAGCTTATGCTTAATTGGATGACAAGTGAAGAAGACACAGATTGCGACTATAAAGACATAATAATAGAGATCTACTAGAACTGATGAGCATGTCAATGAACAGATTCAGAAGGCCCCACAAATTGAAAATAGGACAAATAAATAAATAATTAACAAGAGTCTTTATAGTGAAAATAAAGAGGTATCATCAAAAGATATTAGAAAATTAAAAAGACAAACCACAGACTAGGGAAGATATATACAAAATATAAAACTTACAAAGGAATGATATCTGGACAATGTAAGGAAGTAGTAACCTCAATAATAAAGTAAAAGCAACCTAAATAAAAATATGCAAAATATTTTAACAGATAAATTATAAATGCAAATATAGAAATGAGAGACAAGCACATTAAAAAGCAAAAAACATCCCTACCTTGGCACATTTGGTGGTCAGCCTCAATAGGGACCCATACTTCTCCAAAGCAGCTCCCACCTCACTACACTTGCTGAGCAGTCTCAGTCAGGTCCAGCACCTCCTCCCTCAAATTGGCTACCATCATAGCAGACCTGGTGGGCAGCCACATTTGGGTCTGAAGAGGCTCTCATGCTACCATACCCAGCGAGTAGACTCAAGAGTTCTGGCACACTCCCAAAGCAACTCCCACCATGCCACACTTACTGGGTGAACTCAACCAAGACTAGTGACCCCTCAAAGTGGCTTTCACTCTGTAACACTGGGAGGGCAGCATCAGCTTGAATTGTGTACATCCAAAGTGGTTCCCACCCAGGGAGCCAGCCCAGCCAACCAGCACACCATCACTGCTGTTGGCCAGGCCAGAAAGCCCTCCAAACAGGAGTCAGTACCACCCACAAGTCCACCCACAACAGTCATGACTTAGTCTCACATCCAGCTGGCCTGGTTGTCAGCCCCACTCACAAATGCACCTGTGGCAACTGTGAGACTACCACAAAAGGAAGGTTCATGCAGTCCACACAGGTGATATTCTGGGAGAGCCTGGCTCTGGTGACCAGAAGAGACTGCTTTTCTGGACCCCACAGGAAACCTTCTACATAAGACCACTCTTTCAAGGCTAAGAAAAATAGATACACAGAAACCTAATACATAGAAACAGAGTTAGGCAAAATGAGGAGACAAAACAGTATGTTCCAAATGAGAGCATAAGACAAATCCTAAGAAAAGGAACTAAACAAAATGGACACAAGTAATCTACTGAATAAACTGTTTAAAGTCATGGTCATAAATATGCTTAATGAACTCAAGAATTGATGAACACAAGGAAAACTTTAATTAAAAAGGTAGAAAATATAAAATACTCAAATAGCATTGAACACCCAAAAAACAGAAATGAAAAATACACGAAATGGAATCAACAACAACAGATTAGATCATTCAGAAGAATGGATCAATAACCTGGAAGACAGGATACCTGGAATCACCCAAATGGAAGAGCAAAAAGAAAAAAGAATTTTTTAAAAAATGAGAATAGTTTAAGAGATTCTTAGATAGTACCAAACATACCAACAGTCACATTATGGGAATTTCAGATGACAGAAAAATAAAAGGACAGAAAATTTATCTGATAAAATAAAATAATTTATCTGAAATCTTCTATAAAGGAAACAGACATCTAAAACAGGAAGCACAGAGTCCCAAACAAAGTGAACCAGAGACCCACACCAAAACACAACATAATTAAAATGTCAAAGTCAAAGATAAAGAATCTTAATAGCAGCAAGAGAAAACAATTAGTTGTGTACAAGAGAACTCCCATAAGACTATCAGCTGACTTTTCAGCAGAAACTTTGTAGGTCAGAAGGGAGTGACACAATATATTCAAAGTGATGAAAGGAAAAAGCTTATAACCAAGACTATTCTAACCAACAAGGTTATAATTCAGAACTGAGGGAGAGATAGAGTTTCTGAGACAAGCCAAAACTAAAGGCATTAATCACAACTAAACTGACCATATAAGAAATGTTAAAGGAACTTCTTTAAGTGGAAAACAAGAGGCCATGACTAGAGGTAAGAAATTACATGAAAGGAAAAACCACACTGTTAAAAGTAACATATAGTAAAGGAAATAGATCAGCCTCTTACAAAGCTAGTGTGGAAGATCAAAGACAAAAGCAACAAAATCAACTTTAACTACAATAATTACTTAAGAAAGCTCCAATACTTTAGCCACTTGATTCAAAGAGCTGACTCATTGGAAAAGACTCCGATACTGGGAAAGATTGAAGGTGGGAAGAGAAGGGGACGACAGAGGATGAGATGGTTGGATGGCATCACTGACTCAATGGACATGAGTTTGAGCAGACTCCTGAAGATGGTGAAGGACAGGGAAACCTGGTATGCTGCAGTCCACAGAGTTGCAGAGTTGGACATGACTTAGCGACTGAATGACAAACAATAAGATGTAAAATATGGCAACAAAAATATAAAATATGAGGGTGTGGTTTAGTGTTTTAGTGTTTCAGAATGCATTCAATCTTAAGTGACCATCAATTTAAAATAGATGATTATATAGATAGGTATACTTAAACCTTATGATAACAATGAACCAAAAACCTGTAGTAGATACAAACAATAAAATAAAATGAAGAGAAAAGAATCTGACCATAACACAAAAGAAAATAACCAAATCACAAAGGAAGACAGTAAGAGAAGTGAGCCAAGAACTACAAAACAATCAGAGAACAAATGATAAAAGAGCAATAAATACCTTTCAGTGTGTGTGTGTGTGCTTAGTCACTCAGACGTGTCTGACTCTTTGCGACCCTATGGATTGTAGCCCACCAGGCTCCTCTGTCTGTGGGGATTCTCCAGGCAAGACTATCAGAGTAGGTGGCCATACTCTCCTCCAAGGGATCTTTCCGACCCAAGGATTGAAACCAGGTCTCCCAAATTGCAGGCAGATTCTTTACCAACTGAGCCACCAAAGAAATTAAGAATACTGGAGTGGATAGCCTATCCCTTCTCCAGAAAATCTTCTTGACCCAGGAATTGAACTGGGGTTTCCTGCATTGCAGGCAGTTGAGCTACCAGGGAAGCCCCATCAGTGCAGTTCAGCTCAATCGTTCAGTGGTGTCCGACTCTTTGCAACCCCATGGACTGCAGCATGTCCTTGTCCATCACCAACTCCCAGAGTTCACTCAAACTCATGTCCCTTGAGTCGGTGATGCCATCCAGCCATCTCATCCTCTGTCATCCCCTTCTCCTCCCACCTTCAATCTTTCCCAGCATCAGGGTCTTTTCAAATGAGTCAGCTCTTCACATCAGGTGGCCAAAGTATTGGAGTTCCAGCTTCAACATCAGTCCTTCCAATGAACACCCAGGACTGATCTTTAGGATGAACTGGTTGGACCTCCTTGCAATCCAAGGGGCTCTGAAGCATTCTGTGTTTTGTATATATGAGCCCCTAGATAGTTAAGATGCAATGCATATCCAAGGAAGAATTTCACTGACTCCAGATTCTTGCATCTTCCCATACATAAAAAAGCACTAAAATAGTTGAGATACCTGAACCTCACGACTAGCAGTAACATTTTACTGATATGTATGCTTTGTAGTTCAGTCACTAAGTTATGGCCAACTCTTTGCAACCCCATGAACCGCAACATGCCAGGCTTTCCCGTCTTTCATTTTCCCCCAGAGCTTGCTCAAACTCATGTCCATTGAGTCAGTGATGCTATCTAACCATCTCATCCAATGCACCCCCTTCTCCTCTTTACCTCAAATTTCCCAGCATCAGGGACTTTTCCAGTGAGTCAGCCCTTCGCATCAGGTGCCTAAAATACCGGCGCTTCAGCATCAGCATCAGTCCTTCCAATGAACATTCAGGGTTGATTTCCTTTAAGATTGACTGGCTTCATCTCCTTGCTGCCCAAGGGACTCCCAACAGTCTTCTCCAGCACCACAATTCAAAAGCATCAATTCTTCAGTGCTCAACCTTCTTTATGGTCCAACTCTCACATCCATACATGACTACTAAAAAAACCATAGCTTCAACTATATGGACCTTTGTTGGCAAAGTAATTGTCTCTCCTTTTTAATACACTCTATCAGTTTGTCATAGCTTTCTGCCAAGGAACAAGTGTCTTTTTAATTTCGTGGCTACAGTCACCATCTACAGTGATGTTAGAGCCCAAGAAGATAAAATGTGTCACTGTTTCCATTGTTTCCCCATCTATTTGCCATGAAGTGATGGGACCAGATGCCATGATCTTCATTTTTTGAATGTTGGGCTTCAAGCCAGCTTCTTCACTCTCCTCTTTCACCTCATCAAGAAACTTTTTAGTTCTTTGTTTTCTGTCAGAGTGGTATCATCTGCTTTTTTGAAGTTGTTGATTATTTCTCCCAGCAATCTTGATTCCAGTTTGTGATTCAACTAGCCCAGCATTTCACATGATGTAATCTGCATAAAAGAGCAGGGTGACAATATACAGCCTTAATGTACTCCTTTCCCAATTTGGAACCAGTCCATTGTTCCACATCCAGTTCTAACTGTTGCTTCTTGTCCTAAACATACAGGTTTCTCGGGAGACAGGTAAGGTGGTCTGGTATTCCCATCTCTTGAAGAATTTTCCACAGTTTGTTGTAATCCACACAGTCAAAGGCTTTAGCATAGTCAATGAAGCAGAATTAGATTTTCCTTGGAATTCCCTTGCTTTTGCTATGATCCAGCAAATGTTGGCAATTTGATCTCTGGTTCCTCTGCCTTTTCTTAGCCCAATTTGTATATCTGGAAGTTCTTGGTTCATGTAATGTTGAAGACTAGCTTGAAGGTTTTTGAGTGGAACCTTGCTAGCATGTAAAATGGAGAAGGCAATGGCACCCCACTCCAGTACTCTTGCCTGGAAAATCCCATGGATGGAGGAGCCTGGTAGGCTACAGTCCATGGGGTCGCAAAGAGTCGGGCATGACTGAGCGACTTCACTTTCACTTTTCACTTTTCACTTTCATTCATTGGAGAAGGAAATGGCAACCCACTCCAGTATTCTTGCCTGGAGAATCCCAGGGGCGGAGGAGCCTGGTGGGCTGCCATCTATGGGGTCGCACAGAGTCGTACACGACTGAAGCGACTTAACAGCAGCAGCAGCATGTAAAATGAGCAACACTGTATGGTAGTTTGAACATTCTTTGGCATTGCCCTTCTTTGTGATGGGAATGAAAACTTACCTTTTCTAGTACTGTGGGCACTGCTGAGTTTTCCAAATTTGATGACAATATGTGTAGCACTTTAACAGCATGATCCTTTAGGACTTTCAATAGCTCAGCTAAAATTCCACCACCTCTACTAGCTTTGCTCATAGCAATGCTTCCTAAGGCCCACTTGACTTCATACTCTATAATGTCCAGTTCTAGATAAGTTGACCACATCATCATGGTTATCTGGTTCATTAAGATCTTTCATATATAGTTCTTCTGTGTATTCTTGCCACCTCTTCTTAATCTCTTCTGCCCCTGTTAGGCTCTTACTGTTTCTTTCCTTTATCATGCCCAGTCTTGCATGAAATGTTCCGTTGATATCTCCAATTTTCTTGAAGAGATCTTTCATATTTTCCATTCTATTGCTTTCTTCTATTTCTTTGCATTGTTCACCTAAAAAAACTTTCTTATTTCTCTTTGCTATTCTCTGGACCTCTGCATTCAGTTGGGTATATCCCTTTCTCCATTGTTTTTCATTTCTCTTCTTTTCTCACCTATTTGTAAGTCCTCCTCAGACAACCACAGCTATGTGTATTTCTCAGCCTTCCCCCTAAATCATATATATACTGGCTCCTCCCTTAATTCTTTGGAGCAGTTCCTCACAGCTATCTGGGAGGCTGTCTCTCCCAGGCAATAGTACTCAGTTAAGTTCCAAAATATAACTGAAATTTACAGTTCTCATATTGTTAGGGGATTTTTGGTTGTTGACAATTTTGGCACCCATGAAGGGACCCAAGGCATACTTCCCACCTGAACTATATTATACAAGGAACCCTGGTCCTATGTTCATCCTCCTCCTCAGCATGTCCAGACCAGTGAGGATTTTCCCAGTTTAGAGACACTGGGAAAAAGTGCATGGTTGAGAAACACTGGGAAGATTTGCTCAGTTGAAAGACACTGAGTGGTTTGGACTTGGTGATTAGGTAGGAGACAGGCCTAACATATTTTCTAAATTTGACTACCTTAATAGAATTTGTCAGAATTAAAGTGAAGATACCATATGAGAGTTCTCTGCTTTAAAAAAAAGGGGGGGGGGGCGGACACAGCTCTTTCTGGACAATTATGGCTTTTTCCAAAATTGAGAAATTTATGGGAGTGGTGAAGGCAAGTCCTCATACCATGCAGTAGTCCAATGGGGAAAATCACTCATTAATTAAAAACTTGCTCACCCAGTGACACACAATGTAAAAGTTGACCAAGCAGTACCCTAAGCACCCATGATGGCTTTAGACTGAATGAGGGAGAAGCTGAGACACATAAAAGAGCTGAAATGACTCTAGGGTGACATCTAGAGGAGTTCAACTCACAAACAGCACACGGGTCCACCATATAATTTCATTAACAATTTCATTCCAACAAACAAACTTTAAAGTGCGTAAGAGTTTCCCAAAGAGTGAAATGAGGGGAGTCAGAAAACCTCTGACTTAATACCCCAAGCAGGTTTATGTATGTCCAGATGAAATTGAATAAGTGTCTCTTATTTCCAGATCTACCAATTATTGGTTGACAATCCTGAGTTTTATTTGGCTGTGAATAAAAAGGTACCTGATTCCTCAGTTAACAGATACTGAAGAGGATTTTCCCAGTTTAGAGAATTTATATTCACAAGTCCTTTTACACTGTGAATTAAAGGAACTTGCCCTGAAATGGCCAAGATGAGACTCATTTGACATTCCAAATTTAGTTTCTATGCATACAGTTAGATAAAGCTGGCAGAAGGTAAGAATTCTTACCATATCTGTCAGTTTCTTTGACCTCTGCCTGCAGGGTTTGCTGGAAATTAGAGTGGTAAGAGTTCTTCTCTTTTCTAAAATTAGGTTAGTGGGAATAAATTTTTGTAGAGTTAACTCCTTAGACTCAGTGACTTTTGGTTTGAAATGTGGAAGAGTACTCTAGGTTTGTTAATCCTTTTCCTCCCAGACATGGTCAGGTTTTCTTGTTGTTGTTTCTGTCTTCTGTGTCTTTGGTCATATGGAGGAAAATTATTGGTCTGATTAGGTTTTTCTTTAATCTTATTATATATCCTGAAAACTTGTCTCTAACATACAGAAGGTGCATGTACATTTGGCAGTCACTTAGTATACTGGAATTCCAAACTGAGAAATTCTTTGTCTGACAGAGTCAGTTCTCAGGGGAGTTTGTCATAACGGATCTCAGTCCGTAAGCAACCTTTGTCATCTCAAATTTTGTTGTTTCCATTTGTACAATGAAGGTCTTTACTTTCTTAGAACATCCATGGAAGTGAAATTTCTGCATCTTGTGAGGGCTGCATCCTTTGTGATCTCTTGCAGGAAGCCTCTTACATACTTGGTTTAGCCACAAAAAGGCTTATTGAGTTGAGTCACTATTAAGATTCTACTCATCAATAGACATCACTTTGCCAACAAAGGTCTGTACAGTCACAGCTAATGATTTTTCCACTAGTCAGGTATGGATGTGAAAGTTTGAACATAAAGAAGTCTGAGAGCTGAAGAATTGATGCTTTTGATTTGTGGTGCTGGAGAAGACTCTTGAGAGTCCCTTAGACTGCAAGGAGATCAAACCAGTCAATCCTGAAGGAAATCATTCCTGAGTATTCATTGGAAGGACTGATGCTGAAGCTGAAGCTCCAGTACTTTGGCCACCTGATGCGAGAGCCAACTCAATGGAAAACTCATTTCCCTGATGCTGGGAAAGATTGAAGGCAAAAGGACAAGAGGTTGGCAGAGGATTAGATGGTTAGATAGCATCACCAACTCAGTGGACATGAAATTGAACAAATTCCACAAGACAGTGAAGGACAGAGAAGCCTGGTATGCATGACTTACTGACTGAACAACATCAATAGACAAATTATGGATCCTCAGAATTTGAAAGACTTTGAAATTGTTAAAAATTTAGAAAGTGCTCATCTTAAACACTTATACCTATTTTAATTGGTATGCAAAGTCCCCAAAGACTTCTAATTTCTAAAACAGCTTCTTTGAAGGATTTGTGGTATAAGTCTAATGAATGATTAAAGATATAAAAAGTATCTAAAACAAAAGACTGTAAGATTGACATAGCTCCCACTCCCCTCTATCCTCCTTTATTTGAGTACTCATTCTTATAATCCTCTGTATGAATTGCTTTTCCACTCTGAAGAGACTGTTAAGCAGTTACCTTTAGAAATGGGACCACTTGAGGTTGTAGGCAATCCTCTTTGGGTCAAGGGGTGAACTGGGGGCCATAGTTAAAGAATTCCTTAAATGCAGAAAGGATCCTCAAAAGTTTTTGTAAATGGATTACCTTGATGGGAGGCCATTGGTCTGACTAAACTAGTGAACACAGCTGATATTCACAGTGATAAGGAGCTTTTTGGCCTTCTCCCCAAAGCTAAATATACCCAGAGGGAAAGAAAAGCATCCCAACATAGGTGGATGGGTTTGTCCATCCTTTGATGTTTATGAAAGTGAGTGAAAATTGCTCAGATGTGTCTGACTCTTTGCAATCCCATGAATTATACGGTCCATGGGATTCTCCAAGCCAGAATACTGGAGTGGGTAGCCGTGCCCTTCTCCAGGGGATCTTCCCAACCATGAGATCAAATCCAATCTCCCTCATTTGCAGGCAGATTCTTTACCAGCTGAGCCACCAAGGATGTGGTTACTCAATTCCTTGATGGGCTTTCCAGGTGGCTCAGTGGGTAAAGAATTTGCCTGCAATGCAGGAGATGCAGGCAGATTCGGGTTGGGAAGTTCCGCTGCCAGAGGGCATGGCATCCCACTCCAGTATTCTTGCCTAGAGAATCCCATGGACAGAGGAGCCTGGTGGGCTATACAGTTCATAGGGTTGCAAAGAGTCAGACACAACTGAAGTGGCTGGGCAAAGGACCCATGCACTTAATTCCTTGAGGAAACAAAAAACAGCAGTACTCAGTTTTACAAATCTACTCTTTCCAGGACCAGAGGTATGGCTTGAGAAACAATTCAAAGCCCATCAATCCTTTTTTTCTTTTCTCTCACTCAAATATCCCCTAGTCTTCCCCAGTGGCTCAGATGGTTAAAAAAAAAAAAAAAAAAAAATCGGTCTGCAATGCAGGATACATGGGTTTGATCCCTGGGTTGGGAAGATCCTCTGGAGAAGGGAATGGCAACCCATTTCAGTATTCTTGCTTGGAGAATGCCATGGGTAGAGGAGGCTGATGGTCTATAGTCCATGGGATCACAAAGGGTTGGACATGACTGTGCAACAAACTACACTAATTAACCCAAATTTCCCCTATCTATCTTAAGAGATTTGTAAGTATTAAAAGAAAAAAATTCTGGCCTTACGGGAACAAAGCCCTCCTAGAAGGATCTTGCATTTCTCTCCCTGAGCCTGGTCTTCTCCAGAAAGTTTTATCTAGGCCATCTTTTAAGTGCAAATTTCAGAAATGTAATCTTTATGGAAAGAAAATGAATAGGGAGATAGGTCACTTGGAACTTGACTTGTCAAGGACAAATATAAGTCTTCAGTGTCTTCTCAATAAATATTAGTTTAAAAAAAGGGGGTTTAGCCACCTAAATAAGTGACCATCTGCCAGAAACCCAATTCAAATCCGACCTTTTCTATAATGAATGGGTATTGTTTTATTGTACCCGACAAGGCCGAAAATTTCGAATGGGAACTAAGGGATCTCTATTTGTGTGTGTCTACATATATGTGTGAAAGTTACACAGTTCATCCATAATGGAACACCAATTTATACCTTGTTCACAAGGCACTAAAACCTCACTCCCACACTACAGCGGGAGGGGACAGGACGACGAGGATGGGATACAAACCCACGCATGCATAGCACAATGGATTAGTGCTGTAGATGTATGGTATAGTCAAAATTAATTTGTAAAAGAGTCCTATTTGGTTTAAAGAAAATTAAGCACTTAGAAAAATTCTCAGAAACATAAAAGAAACTAAAATGAATTTCAGTTTCACAAGATTTGGGAAATATTCAGTACTGAATTAATGTTTGGTATTAAAGATAGTTTAGTTCTTTATTAATATAGACATGTCTTTAGAGTTATCAGCATTAAATATAATACTTTTGTTGTACCTAGATTTATAAGTTAAATAAGATCTTATTACATCTGTTGATTTGTCAGCCAGAAAAATGACTTGATATAATAAAATTTTTCATTTTTCATTCCAATCCCAAAGAAAGGCCATGCCAAAGAATGCTCAAACTACCGCACAATTGCACTCATCTCACATGCTAGTAAAATAATGCTCAAAATTCTCCAAGCCAGGCTTCAGCAATACGTGAACCATGAACTTCCTGGTGTTCAAGCTGGTTTTAGAAAAGGCAGAGGAACCAGAGATCAAATTGCCAACATCTGCTGAATCATCGAAAAAGCAAGAGAGTTCCGGAAAAACATCTATTTCTGCTTTATTGACTATGCCAAAGCCTTTGACTGTGTGGATCGCAATAAACTGAGGAGAATTCTGAAAGAGATGGGAATACCAGACCACTTGACCTGCCTCTTGAGAAATCTGTACGCCGGTCAGGAAGCAACAGTTAGAACTGGATATGGAACAACAGATTGGTTCCAAAGAGGAAAAGGAGTATGTCAAGGCTGTATACTGTCACCCTGCTCATTTAACTTATATCCAGAGTACATCATGAGAAACGCTGGACTGGAAGAAACACAAGCTGGAATCAAGATTGCCGGGAGAAATATCAGTAACCTCAGATATGCAGATGATACCACCCTCATGGAAGAAAGTGAAGAGGAACTCAAAAGCCTCTTGATGAAAGTGAAAGTGGAGAGTGAAAAAGTTGGCTTAAAACTCAACTCATCTTCAGAAAATGAAGATTATGGCATCCAGTCCCATCACTTCATGGGAAATAGATGAGGAAACAGTGTCAGATTTTACTTTTTGGGGCTCCAAAATCACTGCAGATGGTGACTGCAGCCATGAAATTAAAAGACGCTTACTCCTTGGAAGGAAAGTTATGACCAACCTAGATAGCATATTCAAAAGCAGACACATTACTTTGCCAACAAAGGTCCATCTAGTCAAGGCTATGGTTTTTCCTGTGGTCATGTATGGATGTGAGAGTTGGACTGTGAAGAAGGCTGAGCACCCAAGAATTGATGCTTTTCAACTGTGGTGTTGGAGAAGACTCTTGAGAGTCCCTTGGACTGCAAGGAGATCCAACCAGTCCATTCTGAAGGAGATTGGCCCTGGGATTTCTTTGGAAGGAATGATGCTAAAACTCCAGTACTTTGGCCGCCTCATGTGAAGAGTTGACTCATTGGAAAAGACTCTGATGCTGGGAGGGATTGGGGGCAGGAGGAGAAGGGGACAATAGAGGATGAGATGGCTGGATGGCATCACTGACTCGATGGACGTGAGTCTGAGTGAACTCCGGGAGTTGGTGATGGACAGGGAGGCCTGGCGTGCTGCAATTCATGGAGTCGCAAAGAGTCAGACACGACTGAGTGACTGAACTGAACTCGACCAATAATAAAATTTTTAATAGTAAATTAAGTATGTGTTCAGAGTTTTTAAGTGAACTTTTTAAGAATAATCATGTTTTATGGTGTGTCTCCTTATGAGTTTCTCTAAATCGTTTTGGCAACTTCAAACTTTAGAGTTTTGCTAATTTAAGGTAAATGACAGAAGTTTATTGAATATCTAGATCATCCCCTAATAAAAATACTGAAACATTAATTACTAAATATAAGCTTCCTTTTACAGTGAACTAAAGATATTAAGGACTATTTAGTAAATATGTTTGGTGCCACATGGAGATATCTTCTATAAAAAAGCACATAGTTCTAAAAAATCATAAGTAGTATTTAGAAGTTTGCCAATCTACAGAATGCTAATATTCATAATGGCTTACTTCTTAGTTTTTGTTAGAAATGTAGGTTTTTAAGAGTTGAGAATTCTAATTAAAATATGTAATTAAAACCACTAAAATTAGTAAAGAATTTTTTTTACTTTACATCTTTGCTTTCAAGAAAAAAGAAGATATGAGGAATGGAAACACATTTATTTCCAGGAAGATAAAGTAATTTGTCCTAAAGGTAGTTTTAGAGAAAGACAGAGTGCAGGCTTTGGCAGCACATATACTAAAATTGGAATCACACAGAGAAGATTAGCATGACCCCTGTGCAAGGATGGCACACACATTTCAGAAGCATTCTATATTTTTATTAACAGATGCAAACTATTATAGATAGAATGGTAAAGAACAGGGTTCTACTGTCTAGTATAGAAAACTATATTCAATATCCTGTGATAAACCATAATGAAAAAGAACATGTAAAAGAATGTGTGTGTGTATATATATATATATAGAGAGAGAGAGAGAGACGACTGAGTGACTGAACTAATAACAGATATTGATATGCTCTTGATAATAAAGTTTTCTTTTTTTTTACCTTTTGAGTAAACTGTTGTAATTTCTGTATTTGCATTCGAAATCTTTCATCACTTTTGGGTGGATAACTAAGTATTGTTACATAGTGACCTATGATCCTATTTGATTAAGTGTTTTAAAACCTTTTTAATATAGTTGACAAACTTCCCCTAAATCAAATTCTAAATGAAGTTCTTTTGACCTCTAGCTAACTTCGAGGTTTTCTAGAACACCCCTGGAGCACCTCAAGATGTTTTCTCTTATCAAAGAAAGACATTAAACTAATTAATACTTATTTGGTAAGTTAAATTACATGGGCTTTGTTAAATGAGTAGTGATAAACCTTCTTAGGTTGCATTGTATAGATAAATGTCATTAATATAAAAGATCTAAAAATCAAATGAAATTTCTAAAATTTAAATATGTCCTGGTGTGATGTCATCAATCATAATTCTAGCTAATATTTTAATATTATATTCCACTACAATAGCAAATTTCTTTGACAATTGCATTGTAAACAGGTTTTTAACCTTGCTTTTTAAGTCTTTTGTCTTCAATAGACAGTTATTTCTGTACTCTGATGCTTTTGCAAAAATGCTTCATCTTCAAAAATATTCATAGAAAGAACCTTTTGACACACCAGGTTTCTGATAACTTTCAGCTCATACCAGTGAACTAGTTAAGAAATTAAAGTGGAATTTGAAATTAAATTCTAGTGGAAACCCTGATGACTTCATAAAACTGTTAACAGAAGATCATGATCAACAAGAATTAATTACATAGGCTGAATGTTAGTTTGTACGACTTTTTGTCTGAAATATTACTAGCTTTTAATCTTTGTTGTCCAAATATAAGGAAACTGTTCCCCTTAAGTTAACTATGACTTACAGCAATTGGTACATTTTAACTTTGTAAGCAGAATTGTAACATTCATCTTTTCTCTCTAAATTCCTACAGAATTTAGAAACTCTTAGTGAGTATTCTTATTTTTATGGCAATATAATTATTTACATAAGTTTGATAAGAATCTGTTCTTAAAACAGGACACACTGGAAACATTGGGGTTATATTACCATGGTTTTGACTGGAATATCATATTTGAGAAAATCCATAGAATCAGATATGACCAGATTGCTTTAAAGAACTAAGGTGAACTTTATGGAGCGATAAAGCCCATTAGGATTGTAGTTCTTCTGTCTGTCCTCTGATGAAAGAAGGTAAGAGGATTGTGCAAGCTTGCTGATGGGAGGGACTGGCTGTGGGTAAGACTGGGTCTTGCTCTGGTGGGCAGGGCCATGCTCAGTAAATCTTTAATTCAGTTTTCTGCTAATGGGTGGGGCTGTGCTCCCTCCTAGTTGGTTGTTTGGCTGAGGTTGCCCAGTACTGGAGTTGACAGGCTCTATGGTAGGGCTAAAGGCGACCTCCAAAAGGATTTATGCTAATATGCACCTTCCTGGACTGTGGCGGCCAGAGTTCCTGTCCTTGCAGCAGGCCAAGTCCAACCTACACCTTTGCAGGAGACCCTCAAACACTCACAGGCAGGTCTGGCTCAGTTTCCTGTGGAATCACTGTTCCTTTCCCCTGGGTCCTGGTGAACACAAGGTTTTGTTTGTGCCTTCCAAGAGTCTCTGTTTCCCCCAATCCTGTGGAAGTTCTGTAATCAAATCCCGCTATCCTTCAAAGTCAGATTCCCTGGGGATTCCCAGTCCCTTTGCCAAATCCCCAGGTTGGGAAGTCTCCTATGTAGGGCTTAGAACCTTCCCAACAGTGCAAGAACTTCCTTGGTATTATTGTTCTCCAGTTTATGGGTTGACACCCAGCGGGTATGAGATTTGATTTTAACGTGATTGCGCCCCTCCTATAATCTCATTGTGGCTTCTCCTTTGTCCTTGGACATGGGGTATCTTTCTTTCCTGGGTTCAAACATCCTCTTGTTGATGGTTGTTCAGCAGCTAGTTTCAATTTTGGTGTTCTCATAGAAGGTGAGTGCACATCCTTCTACTCTGCCATCTTGAGGATTATGAATCAGATAAATTGCTACACTGAGAGCAGAGGAAGTCCAGCACTGCTACACCTACGAATCTCCCTTAGCTGTTGTGAACACACAATGAACATGGGAGTACAGATATCTTTTTATATCTGTTTTCATCTTCTTTAGATATATATCCAGGAATGGCTTGCTGGATCTTAAGGTAGTTCTATTTTTCCTCTTTTGAGGAAACTCCAAACTGTGTTCATAATGGCCGCACCAATTTATATTCCTACCAACAATGCACAAGTATTCCTATTATTGTTTGTTAATTAACATTATACTTAAAATTTTTTTATAAAGTTTCAATCCACACATTTAAAAAATTGTTTCCACTTCTTTTCACTCTCTTCTGATTTCTTTGACATCTTCAGCTATAATCCCTGGACAGCATATTCAAAAGCAGAGACATCACCCTGCTGACAAAGGTCCACAAAGTCAAAGCTGTGGTTCCTCCAGTCATCATGTACAGATGTGACAGCCAGACCACAAAGAAGGCTGAGCACTGAAGAACTGATGCCCCTGAATTATGGTGTTGGAGAAGACTCTTGAGATTCCCTTGGACTGCAAGGAGAGCAAAGCAGTCAATCCTGAAAGAAATGAATCCTAAATATTGATTGGAAGGACTGTTGCTAAAGCTGAAGCTCCAACACTCCAGCCATCTGATGCAAAGAGCCAACTCACTGGAAAAGACCAATGAGTATGACCATATGGTCAAAACTGCGCTTTTTCCAGTGGTCATGTATGGATGTGAGAGTCGGACTATGGAAAATGCTGAATGTCAAAGAATCAATGCTTTTGAACTGTGGTACTGGGGAAGACTCTTGCAAGTCCCTTGGACTGCAGGGAGATTGAACCAGTCAATCCTAAGGGAAATCAACCCTGAATATTCATTGGAAGGACTGATGCTGAAGCTGAAGCTCCAATGCTTAGGCCACCTGATGTGAAAAACTGACTCACTGGAAATGACCCTGATGCTTGGAAATATTGAGGGCAGGAGAAGATGGCAACAGAGGATGAGATAGTTGGATGGCATCACTGACCTAATGGACATGAGTTTGAACAAACTCTGGGAGGTGGTGAAGGACAGGGAAGCCTGGTGTGCTGCAGTCTATGGGGTTGCAAAGAGTTGGACACAACTGAGTGACTGAACAACAACCATAACAAAGCCCCTTGGAAAAACAACCTGTTACCTTACTTACACGGAGCCCAGCAGCCTTACCAGATAAATAAGAAAGGTTACTTCCTTGAAGGCCAAGAACCTCAAAATATTTTGAGGACCCCGAGCAGAGGGGTATTCACCTGATCTATATATATCTATATAGATATAAATATAAATAGTACAGGCAGATCTGATGACAAGTCTTTGCTATGACTTTTCTGACCTTGAGAGGCCTTTTATTAAAATTCAATCTGATATTTCTTATGGAAGGTTCCAGCACAGCCAACTTAAAAAAGCCTGCATGATTATCAGATCAGATCAGTCACTCAGTCGTGTCTGACTCTTTGCGACCCCATGTTTCACAGCACGCCAGGCCTCCCTGTCCATCACCAACTCCTGGAGTTCACTCAGACTCACGTCCATCGAGTCAGTGATGCCATCCAGCCATCTCATCCTCTGTCGTCCCCTTCTTCTCTTGCCCCCAATCCCTCCCAGCATCAGAGTCTTTTCCAATGAGTCAACTCTTCGCATCAGGTGGCCAAAGTACTGGAGTTTCAGCTTTAGCATCATTCCTTTCAAAGAAATCCCAGGGCTGATCTCCTTCAGAATGGACTGGTTGGATCTCCTTGCAGTCCAAGGGACTCTCAAGAGTCTTCTCCAACACCACAGTTCAAAGGATCAATTCTTCGGTGCACAGCCTTCTTCACAGTCCAACTCTCACATCCATACATAACCACAGGAAAAACCATAGCCTTGACTAGACGAACCCTTGTTGGCAAAGTAATGTCCCTGCTTTTGAATATGCTATCTAGGTTGGTCATAACCTTCCTTCCAAGGAGTAAGCGTCTTTTAATTTCATGGCTGCAGTCACCATCTGCAGTGATTTTGGAGCCCAGAAAAATAAAGTCTGACACTGTTTCCACTGTTTCCCCATCGATTTCCCATGAAGTGGTGGGACCGGATGCCATGATCTTCGTTTTCTGAATGTTGAGCTTTAAGCCAACTTTTTCACTCTCCACTTTCACCTTCATCAAGAGGCTTTTTAGTCCCTCTTCACTTTCTGCCATAAGGGTGGTATCATCTGCATACCTGAGGTTATTGATATTTCTCCCAGCAATCTTGATTCCACCTTGTGTTTCTTCCAGTCCAGCGTTTCTCATGATGTACTCTGGATATAAGTTAAATAAACAGGGTAACAATATACAGCCTTGATGAACTCCTTTTCCTATTTGGAACCAATCTGTTGTTCCATGTCCAGTTCTAACTGTTGCTTCCTGACCTGCATACAAATTTCTCAAGAGGCAGATCAGGTGGTCTGGTATTCCCATCTCTTTCAGAATTTTCCACAGTTTATTGTGATCCACACAGTCAGAGGCTTTGGCATAGTCAATAAAGCAGAAATAGATGTTTTTCTGGAACTCTCTTGCTTTTTCGATGATCCAGCAGATGTTGACAATTTGATCTCTGGTTCCTCTGTCTTTTCTAAAACCAGCTTGAACATCAGGAAGTTCACAGTTCACATATTGCTGAAGCCTGGCTTGGAGAATTTTGAGCATTACTTTACTAGCGTGTGAGATGAGTGCAATTGTGCGGTAGTTTGAGCATTCTTTGGCATTGCCTTTCTTTGGGATTGGAATGAAAACTGACCTTTTCCAGTCTTGTGGCCACTGCTGAGGTTTCCAAATTTGCTGGCATATTGAGTGCAGCACTTTCACAGCATCATCTTTCAGGATTTGGAATAGCTCAACTGGAATTCCATCACCTCCACTAGCTTTGTTCGTAGTGATGTTTCCTAAGGCTCACTTGACTTCACATTCCAGGATGTCTGGCTCTAGGTCAGTGATCGCACCATTGTGATTATCTGGGTCGTGAAGATCTTTTTTGTACAGTTCTTCTGTGTATTCTTGCCACCTCTTCTTAATATCTTCTGGTTCTGTTAGGTCCATACCATTTCTGTCCTTTATCGAGCTCATCTTTGCATGAAATGTTCCTTTGGTATCTCTGATTTTCTTGAAGAGATCCCTAGTCTTTCCCATTCTGTTGTTTTCCTCTATTTCTTTGCACTGATCCCTGAGGAAGGCTTTCTTATCTCTTCTTGCTATTCTTTGGAACTCTGCATTCAGATGCTTAGATCTTTCCTTTTCTCCTTTGCTTTTTGCTTCTCTTCTTTTCACAGCTATTTGTAAGGCCTCCCCAGACAGCCATTTTGCTTTTTTGCATTTCTTTTCTATGGGAATGGTCTTGATCCCTGTCTCCTGTACAATGTCATGAACCTCATTCCATAGTTTATCAGGCACTCTATTTATCAGATCTAGGCCCTTAAATCTATTTCTCACTTCCTCTGTATAATCATAAAGGATTTGATTTAGGTCATACCTGAATGGTCTAGTGGTTTTCCCTACTTTCTTCAATTTAAGTCTGAATTTGGCAATAAGGAGTTCATGGTCTGAGCCACAGTCAGCTCCCAGTCTTGTTTTTGCTGACTGTATAGAGCTTCTCCATCTTTGGCTGCAAAGAATATAATCAATCTGATTTCAGTGTTGACCATCTGGTGATGTCCATGTGTAGAGTCTTCTCTTGTGTTGTTGGAAGAGGGTGTTTGTTATGACCAGTGCATTTTCTTGGCAAAACTCTATTAGTCTTTGCCCTGCTTCATTCTGTATTCCAAGGCCAAATTTACCTGTTACTCCAGGTGTTTCTTGACCTCCTACTTTTGCATTCCAGTCCCCTATAATGATTAGTTATACTTATGCAAATAATCACGCAAAAGTTACTGAAACCAGACTTGTTTTGCAAATAAGTTAGTCTTCATTTGGGTATATATTGTAGAAACGAGTGTAATTTTAGAGAGAAAATGATTGTTTCTGTGAATGCTGATAATTGTCTCTGAGATTTTGTACTTACTGCCCAAGACTCCCTTCATGGATGTCTTTGTTACTATCTTGCATTGTGACAAAATTTTAGTTCAATTATTAGAAGGATATGCTAAGATTGTTTCTGAAGCTTATCACATAGATCTATTTTTATATGAAGAGTGGGTGACCTATGGCCTACAACCAGGAGATGATGTATAATATAAAAGATATTATTGAAACGACTCTCTCTAACCTAAAGGACCCTTGTTAGATTCTCTTAATTAACTCTTGCACAGAATTACTTACTTATTTACTTAAGTAGTGGCTCAGCCCTGTCTGACTCTATGTGACGCCATGGACTGTAGCCTACCAGGCTCCTCTGTTCATGGGATTTTCCAGGCAAGAGTACTGGAGTGGGTTGCCATTTCCTTCTTCAGGGGATCTTCCTGACCCAGGGATCAAACCCGGGTTTCCCACATTGCAGGCAGATGCTTTATCATCTGAGCCACCAGCGAAGCCCCAGTTATGCACAGCATAACTAAAGAGAATTGATTCTTAGATTCCTGTTTCCCACTTAGAAAGGGCCCCTGCACTGGACTTGTCAATAGAGAGGACTGCTGACCTCAAACTCACCTTAAAATAATACTCAAACAGAGGTGAAACTACTTCCACCCCAGGATAAGAAGAAGACATTAGAAGGAGATAGCTATGCCCAGATGCTGGATCTGACCCACATGATTATTTATAGTTTTTTTTTTTTTCATTTCTTTGACTTTTGAACATAACTCAAATGTTTTTCTATCAGGGGCCCAAGTACCATGTAGAGTTTAAAAATTAATCCAATTGTTAGATTTATGGTCAATTACCTACATCAAGAACTTCTTGGTAACAAGCATGGAAATTGAAACTCTAATCAGAAATCTTCCAACAAACAAAAGCCCAGGACCAGATGGCTTCACAGCTGAATTCTACCAAAAATTTAGCAAAGAACTAACACCTATCCTACTCAAACTCTTCCAGAAAATTGCAGAGGAAGGTAAACTTCCAAACTCATTCTATGAGGCCACTATCACCCTAATACCAAAACCTGACAAAGATGCCACCAAAAAAAAGAAAACTACAGGCCAATATCACTGATGAACATAGATGCAAAAATCCTTAAAAAAATTCTAGCAAACAGAATCCAACAACATATTTAAAAGATCATACATCATGACCACATGGGCTTTATCCCAGGGATGCAAGGATTCTTCAGTAT
This sequence comes from Bos taurus, assembly GCF_002263795.3. Lineage (NCBI taxonomy): Eukaryota > Metazoa > Chordata > Mammalia > Artiodactyla > Bovidae > Bos > Bos taurus. The sequence goes on along the minus strand of NC_037357.1, from coordinate 81,927,945 downwards.
CTGCAAATCAATCAATGTAATACACCACATTAACAAATTGAAAAATAAAAACCATATGATTATCTCAATAAATACAAAGAAAGCCTTTGATAAAATTCAACATCCATTTATGATAAAAAACCCTCCAGAAAGCAGGAATAGAAGGAACATACCTCAACACAATAAAAGCTATATATGACAAACCCTCAGCAAACATTATCCTCAATGGTGAAAAATTGAAAGCATTTCCCTTAAAGTCAGGAACAAGACAAGGGTGCCCACTGTCACCACTACTATTCAACATAGTTTTTGAAGTTCTGGCCATAACAATCAGAGCAGAAAAAGAAATAAAAGGAATCCATATTGGAAAAGAAGAAGTAAAACTCTCACTGTTTGCAGATGACATGATCCTCTACATAAAAAACCCTAAAGACTCCACCAGAAAACTACTAGAGCTAATCAATGAATATAGTAAAATTTCAGGATATAAAATTAACACACAGAAATCCCTTGCATTCCTATATACTAACAATGAGAAAACAGAAAGAGAAATTAAGGAAACAACTCCATTCACCATTGCAATGAAAAGAATAAAATACTTAGGAATATATCTACCTAAAGAAACAAAAGACCTATATATAGAAAACAAAAAGGACACAAATAGATGGAGAAATATACCATGTTGATGGATTGGGAGAATCAATATAGTGAAAATTAGTATACTACCCAAAGCAATCTGTAGATTCAATGCAATCCCTATCAAGCTACCAATGGTATTTTTCAGAGAATTAGAACAAATAATTTCACAATTTGTATGGAAATACAAAAACCTCGAATAGCCAAAGCAATCTTGAGAAAGAAGAATGGAACTGGAGGAATCAACCTGCCTGACTTCAGGCTCTACTACAAAGCCACAGTCATCAATACAGTATGGTACTGGCACAAAGACAGAAATATAGATCAATGGAACAAAATAGAGAGCCCAGAGATAAATCCATGCACCTATGGACACCTTATCTTTGACAAAGGAGGCAAGAATACACAATGGAGAAAAGACAATCTCTTTAACAAGTGGTGCTGGGAAAACTGGTCAACCACTTGTAAAAGAATGAAACTAGAACACTTTCTGACACCATACACAAAAATAAACTCAAAATGGATTAAAGATCTAAACGTAAGACCAGAAACTATTAAACTCCTAGAGGAAAACATAGGCAAAACACTCTCCAACATAAACCACAGCAAGATCCTCTATGACCCACCTCCCAGAATATTGGAAATAGAAGCAAAAATAAATGGGACCTAATTAAAATTAAAATCTTCTGCACAACAAAGGAAACTATAAGCAAGGTGAAAAGACAGCCTTCAGAATGGGAGAAAATAATAGGAAATGAAGCAACAGACAAAGAATTAATCTCAAAAATATACAAGCAACTCCTGCAGCTCAATTCCAGAAAAATAAGTGACCCAATCAAAAAGTGGGCTAAAGAACTAAACAGACATTTCTCCAAAGAAGACATACAGATGGTTAACAAACACATGAAAAGATGCTCAACATCACTCATTATCAGAGAAATGCAAATCAAAACCACAATGAGGTACCATTTCAAGCCAGTCAGAATGGCTGCTATCCAAAAGTCTACAAGCAATAAATGCTGGAGAGGGTGTGGAGAAAAGGGAACCCTCTTACACTATTGGTGGGAATGCAAACTAGTACAGCCACTATGGAGAACAGTGTGGAGATTCCTTTAAAAATTGGAAATAGAACTGCCATATGAACCAGCAATCCCACTGCTGGGCATACACACTGAGGAAACCAGAATTGAAAGAGACACGTGTACCCCAATGTTCATTGCAGCACTGTTTATAATAGCCAGGACATGGAAGCAACCTAGATGTCTGTCAGCAGATGAATGGATAAGAAAGCTGTGGTACATATACACAATGGAATATTACTTAGCCATTAAAAAGAATGCATTTGAAGCAGTTCTAATGAGGTGAATGAAACTGGAGCCTATTATACAGAGTGACGTAAGCCAGAAAGAAAAACATCAATACAGTATACTAATGCAGACATATGGAATTTAGAAAGAAGGTTACGGTAACCCTGTATGCGAGACAGCAAAAGAGACACAGATGTATTGAACAGTCTTTTGGACTCTGTGGGAGACGGCGAGGGCAGGAGGATATGGGAGAATGGCATTGAAACATGTAAAATATCATATGTGAAACAGATTGCCAGTCCAGGTTCGATGCATGAGGGAGGGTGCTCAGGGCTGGTGCACTTGGATGACCCTGAGTGATAGGATGGGGAGGGAGGTGGGAGGGGGGTTCAGGATGGGGAACACATGTACACTCATGGTAGATTCAAGTCAATGTATGGCAAAACCAATACAATATTGTAAAGTAAAATAAATAAATTAATTAATTTAAAAAAAAGTACTTCTTGGTGGATTTCTCCAAGGCTCTAATTGGACAACCCTAAATTAGGACTTCCCTTGTGGCTCAGACAGTAAAGCCTCTGCCTACAATGCAGGAGACCCAGGTTTGATCCCTGGGTCAGGAAGGTCCTCTGGAGAAGGAAATGGCAATCCCCTCCAGTACTCTTGCCTGGAAAATCCCTTGGATGGAGAAGCGTGGTAGGCTACAGTCCATGGAGTCACAAAGAGTTGGACATGCCTGAGCAACTTCACTTGGTCACTTGGTCTTAGAGAAATTACGCTAGAAGAAAGAAGTTATATTTCTGTTTGAGCCACTTCTGATATTGCTAGATTGGAGGCCTTCAGTTGGCCAACCAATCATACTTGTTCTGACCATGGTCATAAATATGAATTACTTAAATCTTCCTTAATCACCCTTGTTTACTGTTGCTTTTCCTGGTAACCTCCCATAATTGACTCTCCCCACCCTCAAAAGCCTATTTTGTCTTTAGCTGAGGATGGTATTTAAGGTGAGGGTTTGGGCCATTTTGGTGAGTTACCAGATTTTCTGGGTCTCTTCCCAGAAATGTTATTAAACCTTGTTTGATTTTCTCCTGTTAATCTTTCTCCTGTCAATTTAATTCTTAAATAAGCCAGAAGAATGTAGATGAATAAAGGAAAATTTCTTCTTCCCTAACAGTAGCCTTCAAATCCATTCAGTACCTTGGGGGTGGGAGGGGAGGATAGTTCTTTGTCAACTCTTTTTTTTTTTTTTTTTTTAAAGTAACACGTAACACATGTATATAGTAAAAATTTCAAACTGGATGAAAGGTCATACAATGAATAGCCCTCCCTTGAAAGTCAATAAACAGTCCCTCCCACTTTATTGCCAGTCCACCAGTTTCTCCCTCAGAGGCAACCACTGTTACCAGTTTCTTTGTAGCCACTGGGACACAGTCTGAATATTCAAATACATGGATATACATTCCCTTCTACTTTTTTACAGAGATGATAGCATACCATGTAAACTGTTCTGCACCTTGCTTTTTATATATTAAAATTTATTTTCTTCCAAAATTTTGTCCTAATGAAATATGCTGCTTCCTTTTTGAGTTAATTTTGACCATTTCTTCAGAAAACTACCTGTTTCCTCAATATTTTCCAGTAGTATTCAGAGTTAGAACAACCAACAAAGTTCTTCATACCCATTGGTCTGTTAATCCCACTTTCACCACTTACAAAGTTTCTAAGCTATTTGGGGCAAGCCTGTGACTCCTGATGTAGGGTAAATGTTCACAGAGGGTAATGAGTGTAGCGTATTAAAGAGTAATGAATCAGTTTGGAAATTTTGTGAGATATGGTTGCAATTAAGAACATAAAATAATTACTATTTTAGGAGTGTAGCCCTATGCCACCCCCTTTCTCTTCAACTTTCTTTCCTGAGTTTCTCTCTTCATAGCATATTATCTCACATTCAACTTGTACCCTATTAGTTAAATGAGGAACACTGGCATTTTTAGACTGAAATAACCCCTAGGTAAGCCAAACACTGACTTTCTCAACAATTGTTGTATGGCCTGTCCTCCTCTTAAGCCAGCACCAAGGCCGTCTTGAAATTAGTGGCAAAGAGGCCAAGAGATAAGGTTAGATGTTACAGTTGTGGTTTTCAGTTGGGGAGAGATAACTAACTTTGGAGGTTGGCAAGGAAACAGAAAAGTTTATTAAAGGCCTCAGGGAAGCCAGAAGGGACTTGGTAACCTGATAAGAGTGCTGAGGTCAGGACAGGGTAGGGGTGGCATTGGGGGTGAGAATGGTACTGGCAGGGGTGGTGGAGGATGTATGGGAGGCTGAAGCTGAGCCTGAGGAATTGTACATAATATTCTCTTGTAACATTTTTTTTTAAGTTTCATATCTACTGGTGTCATTTTTAATATTTTTCCCATCAGTATTGCACAAGTACTGAAAATGTGCTTGGTCTGACAAGGTGAATTATAAGAATATTTAAACAAAACAGAACAACACACACACACCTCATTAGTTTGGGAATTTCATCACACTACAGCCACATTCTTTTACGTTTACTACTTGTGTGCTTTCCTAGATTGCCCAACCAAAAAAAATAAAGCTCCCTATTTCACATCATCCCCTACCCTGTTTGTTAAAAGTGGAAAATTAGTATTTATTTGCCCCAACTGGCACTCTAGCATATATTGCTCACACCAACAATGGATGTATTGCCTGATCTCATGTTAGCCTGGGGCGAGGTGAACTGGAGTCTGAAACACTGAGAAAGTCCCGAGATGAGACAGAAAAAGAGATAGGGACATGCAGGAGTATTCTTTTAAAAGTTACTTTAATATTCACCCTCTTTCAGCCTTGAACATCTTCAGTACTTGCCCCAGATCGCTTAGGCGCAACAGTAGAAGGAGCAGTTGGTAGGGAAGGGTTCATCTTTTTATTCAGCAGCTGGGAAACAGTCGCTCTGCCGCTGGGGGAGGAGCAGGGTTTTCCCCTAAGGTGCAGTTGTGGGGTGAGGTTGGGGGCGGCACACTGAGCCTCCGCCTGAGAGCCGGAAGCAGGCACTGGAGGGGGAGTGGCGCTGAGCCGGGGGAGGAGTGAGAGAAGGAAGCGGCAGTCCCTTGGCATACGGAGCCAGCTGAAAATCAGGGTTGAATGTTAAAAAGGGAGCGTATTTAGCGACACTCCTGGCCCCGAAGAAAGGAACTGAGGCGACACGAATCCCCCTGTCCAACAGCCAGAAGACGAGACACGAGTGCCAGGGCCGCCAGCAGCTGTTAGGCGCTTTTTGGTGACGCGGCCTCCGCGCGCAGACGCGCTGACGGGCCGCGGCCTCCACGTCGCAGGTTCCGCAAAGGCTTGTGGGAGCGACCGGGAGGAGGGCCAAGATGGCAGAAGCGGTGGAGTCTCCAGGAGACCCGGGGACAACAACGCCCAGGCCCCTGGTGAGCTTGGTATCTGCGACAAAGGGGACCGAGGGTGAGGCAAAGTGCCCCTTAAGGAAGTAGGGTGATGGGCTTGTACTTGAGAGTACTGGAATTCCTTTCTCCCGACAGGCCCTTCCTGTATCGGATGCCAGATCCAGTCCCAACCCTCTACCTGTTCTTTGGGCTAACTGCCCACCCCCACCCCCCCCGCCTCCCCCGCCATTCTCCTCGCCGCCGCCCCCCTCCTTCTTTCCTCGCCTTCTTGTGAAACTCTCATTCACTCTCTCATTCACTTTCCTTTCACTCTCGCCACTTGTCCTTCTCCCCTTCATTTTGTTAAATGCTGAGCTTTAGGCGATTTAAGTATCTTTGCATCTGCTGTCCCCTATTTTATCGAGACTTGTCACTAGTCCTCGATGGAGTAGCAGCATTCTGGGATTAATGAGAGATTGATTCTCATGGGACATTATAACTTGATTATTTATTTGCTCAGTGAACCCCAGTCGTCCTGTTTTAATCCCTGCCCTCCCTTGTCACAGCTCCTTGCAGTCCTCTTCATGATGATCTCTTGCTCCTGTCTCTGCAGAGGACAGAATGTCTATTGCAAGTACTACAAGTCCAAAGCCTGGACATGTATTTAAGAACACAGGGTTTGGAGTTAATGTTACTTGGTCCAGAATCACCCATTCTGGCACTTGTGTGAATTTGGGCAAGTCATTTAATGAAGAGTATTTCTTCATGTGTAAAATGGACATAAAAATACCTGCCTCAAAAAGTTTTTAGGAAGTTGAAATGACATAATTTATGTGAAATGTCTAATAAAACTAGTACCATAACTGAGTAGTGTCAACTCAACATTCTGCCCCCCATCCCACCTCCCAAACAACATTTAGTTATGTCCCAAATAGTGTTTATGAGTAGATGCTCAATAAATAGTACATTCCTTTTCTCTGTTTTAAATTGTCAACATAGTAGAGGACTGACCTGGGAGTCAGGTGAAACTGATTCTAGTTATGGTTCTGCTTACTAGCTTTATTTGTTCATCTCTTCATTCTTTTGACAAATATTTATTGAGCATCCACTATGATCCAGGCACTCTTTGAGGCATGGTGGATACAACAGTGAAAGAGAGTGAGTAGGTCCAAGTTCTCACGGAGTACTTGTGACCTTGAGGAAATCACTCTGAACCCCAGTTTTGCCTTTTGGAAAATGATAGTAAGTCACCACAGAGTCAGAGTACTAAATGAACTAATATAAGCATAGGGCATGGTATGCCATAGTTACAGGAGTTTAGATGTTTTTAGTTCCTGTTTTTCATCTAAACTGCCCCACTTCTCTTTTATGAAGCTTTCCCCCAATTAATTTTAGTGGTTCTGATAACCCATTACTCAGTATCCAATAAACTTCTATTCAGCAGTGTTTGTTGAACTCCCACAAAGTGTAATACACTATGCTAGTTGGTTTAAGAAATACAAGTGGCCTGTCCTTATGGTGCTTACAGACTGGTTTTAGGCATAAGACAAACATACAATGCTAACATAAGACAGTATGTAAGAAAGTTACACATAACATTTTAACATAATTTAAAAGGTGCTATCATGTCTTGTTGAGGTGATGAAGCAGGCAACATGGTAGAAGTTATATTTGAGGGAGACTCAAAGGATGGGTGGGATGTGAACATAAGAGCTATGAATGATTGATTACCTGATATGTGCCAGGATTGTGCTATATATCCTTTGCATATTTTCTAAACTTTATAGCAACTATTTCAGTTAGGTGGTTTTTAGACTGTGTTTTACTTGAAGGTGAGGAGATGAGACTCAGAGAGATTTGATGATTTCCCTAGGGTAACCAGGCTGAAATTTGAACCTGGGTCTGCTTCTGAAACCAAGACTGTTACCATTAATGCTACACAGACTCTCATCGGTGAAGATACAGAGGTTAGGAGATACTAATGTATTTGTAGAACAACAGAGAGATTACTGTGGTTGAAGCACAGGGAAGTATTAGAAAAGAAGCCTTAAAAGATAAAGCTACTGTAGTAGAGAGGCAGTATAGAACAGTGGCTTTGTGTGCTCTGGGGTTCAAATTGTCTAGGTTTGGTTCTATGCTCTGTCGTTTAACTAGCTGTGGGATATTGGGGAAATTACCAAAATCTCTCCATGTCTCAGTTTCCCTATCTGTAAAATGGAGATAAAGTAATACAGGGTTGTTCAGTGGATTGAATAAATTAATACACATAAAAGACTTAGTAGAGTGCCTGGCACATAATAATCATGCAATAAGTGTTATTTCCTTTTATTGACTACTGTGCTGGGAGGTTTAACAGGCAACAACGTGTCAGTGGAAATTTTTGAGGAGGGAAGGGTTTTAAATCATGAATTTGACAACATAACAAAGGAAAAGTTACCATGGAAAATGCATGGAATCTAGAATACCATGTAATTGTTGCAGTAGTTCTGGAATGAAGTGACGGCTACCTGGATTATAGCAGCGGTAGATGTGAAGATTTGAGAAAGGCAGAATCCTCGAGCATTTGCAGTGCTAGGAAGAATGTGTCTTAGTGTTTTTCAAACTTTAACATGCTAGCAATCATCTGGGGAATCTTATTAAATTGCAGATTCTCTTTTAGTAGGTCTGAGATGAGGCCTAAGATTCTGCGTTTCTAATAAGCTCCCAGATGGTGCTGCTGCTGCTGCTCCCAGTATCACATTTTGAAAAACAAGTCTATAGATAAATGGGAGGAAAGTGATACCCTGAACAGAAATACAGAAGAGGATGAGGGCCCTAAATGTTGATTCATTCACTTTTGGAAATGTTTAGTTCCAGATATTGATTGACAGACCATCCAGTAGATATCCAGCAGGTAGTTGGACACTAAAATCTGGACTTCAGGGCTCACAAGAGGTCAGGACTAGAGAGATTGGTTTGGAATCATCTGTATAGACTTGAGAATATAGAATCTTGGGTAATGCTTGTCTATTGCCTATCTAAGGAGCAGAAAAAAGAGCCGTAATAATCGCTGTAGCCTAGGGTCTGGAAGGATATTGGTCCCAGGTGGACCATGCCACTAAGCCCCTATCTGCCTGCTTGGACCAAGTTGTTTTCCTGCTTGATTTCACCCACCCCAGCCCGCTTGTTGACCTTGTTGACTTCTTTTTCCCCTCAGAATTTTGGTCAGTAGTATGACCTATCTGTTCCCAACTGCTTTCTTAAGGCTGCAGTCCCCACATTTACTGTGTGTTTTTGGCCTGGCCTTTACTTGCTCCCCTCATTGGCCCAAGCCAGGCAGCAAAGTGTGCACATGTGTTTATATGCACACATATGTTTGTATGTGCACAAGCCTGCCAGCACAGAGGAAGGGGAGGAATATGAGGTCCAAGTCACCTTTCATCCTTACCAAGGGGCTAGTCAGAGAGCAAGGTCCACTAGCTGAGGGCCTGGTAGCACTGTCTCATATATGGGGCTGGAGAGCTTCAGATCCTGGCTCAGTTCACTGAGCAATGTTTCTGATTCTCTGGAGAAGAGATATTGAGGAAGGGTTGGGATGAGGGGTGAGTGGGAATCACATGGCACTTTAGTGACTACTGCTGCTGCTGCTAAGTCGCTTCAGTCGTGTCTGACTCTGTATGACCCCATAGATGGCAGCCCATCAGGCTCTGCCATCCTTGGGATTCTCCAGGCAAGAACAATGGAGTGGGTTGCCATTTTCTTCTCCATTAGTGACTATAGTCACTTCCAAAACCAAATAACTGGAGTTAGGCCAAACTTCCCTGGTTAAGGGCCCAGTCTTCCAAAAGATTGGCCACTTCATATACCAGCCACAGGTTTGGAGGTTACCAGGACCACCCTCACTTCTGAACTACTACAAATTCAAGGGTTCCTATGATCAGGCTCTGTAATTCACTAGAATGACTCACAGAACTCAGGACAATGGTATACTTAAAATTACACTTTTATTATAGCAAAAGGGTACAGTCCCAACCAGCAAGAGGGGGAGATGTGTAGGTTGAGGTCTGAGGTAGTTCGTAATACAAAGCTTCCTTGTCTTCTCTCTGTGGAGTAAAGGCAGGACCTTGTTACCCTCCTGATATGTTGATGTATGACAGACAGTATGTAGAATATTGCCAGGGAAACTCACCCACATATCTAGTTTTTACTGAGGTTTCATTACATAGGTGTGATTGACTGGATCGTTTTTTCTTCCACTCCCAAGAGACCAGGTTTGTATCACAGTACTCAAGTGAAGTCGCTGAGTCGTGTCCTACTCTTTGCAACCCCATGGACTGAAGCCTACCAGGCTCCTCCATCCACGGAATTTTCCAGGCAAGAGTACTGGAGTGGGTTGCCATTTCCTTCTCCAGGAAATCTTCTCAACCCAGGGATTGAACCCAGGTCTCCCGCATTGTAGGCAGACGCTTTACCGTCTGAGCCATCAGGGAAGTCCTCACAGTACTCAAACTTGACCTCAATCCTCAAACTTGACCTCAATCCTCTAATCTTACGTTTGGTCTTTTAGGAGTGGCTAGCCCCCTATGCTCGGAGAAGGCGATGGCACCCTACTCCAGTACTCTTGCCTGGAAAATCCCATGGACGGAGAAGCCTGGTAGGCTGCAGTCCATGGGGTGGCTAAGAGTTGGACAGGACTGAGCGACTTCACTTTCACTTTTCACTTTCGTGCATTGGAGAAGGAAATGGCAACCCACTCCAGTGTTCTTGCCTGGAGAATCCCAGGGACGGGGGAGCCTGGTGGGCTGCCATCTATGGGGTCGCACACAGTCAGACACGACTGAAGTGACTTAGCAGCAGCAGCAGTAGCAGGATGATTTCCCATCCTTCCCCCCATGAGTAGTGAGGTTTGTCTTTTCCCTTTCCCCAGCCACAGTGGGCCTTCACCTGTGCTCTGAAAACAACAGGTTTTGCTGATCTTCCCCCTTTGGCTTTAAGGCTCTTTTTCTGTAGGGGGGAAGGGTCTGAGCTGGGCTCTCTGCTTTTCTCAGAAGAGGCAGCTGCTTCCCGCCACCACACCTAGATAGTGGAAGTCTGTGGAGAAGAGCCTGCAACTGGATGTGAACTCCCCCTGTGTCTAATGCTTAAAAGGGTGCTATCCTGTCATAACAGTCCACACGTGGTCTTTAGCAGTTCATTTTAAGTTTTAGCTGTATTCTTTACCATCTGTTATGCCCAGTGTTGTTCTCATGGTTTGCTGCAGATGAGCCAGTTCCATCTCTTCTTGGAAGTGCCTGTTTTTCCTTAGATTTCTTTCATGATACTTGGTTGCCCTAAAACCTCAGCTCTGATGGATTCAAGGAAAATTATGATTTTGTAATTAATCTGGCTTTTTCTCATTGTTCTAGTGGATGGAATGCTCATTCCAGCTTTCTATATCCTGATTAGAAATCAAACTACAGTGTTGTAAACTCACTTGAGATAGTTGCTCTTTGTGTGGTTATGTATTTAATTTATTTTATTTTTTTTATAGTAAGAATTTTAAAGGAAAATAACACATATCAACATATTCTTTATAATTATAAACTTAAACTATATTTTTATTTATTTATTTATTTTTTTAAATAGAAAATTATTTATTTAGTATAGTTAGCAGGTTAATTTGTTCCATTTTTCTTTCAGTTTTAGGGACTACTTTAAAATTTTAATTTTGTTTAATAATTCTGTGAAGTATTTATATGACTTCAAGTCATAAATACAGAACAGTGTGTATTCTAAGAAGCCTAACTTCTCTCCTTGTTTCCTCCACCTTTTTCCCTCCTTTCCTAAATAGGAAGCTTTAAAAAAAACTCTATAAATACTACTTGCATTACATGTGACTTAAGTCACTTTGTGTGTGCATACTCAGTCTCTCAGTCATTCTGACTCTTTGTGATCCCATGGACTGTAGCCTGCCAAGCTCCTCTGTCCATGGGTTTCTCCAGGCTAGAATACTGGAGTGGATTGCCATTTGTTCTTTCAAGGGATCTTCCCAACCCAGATCTCTTGCATTGTAGGTGGATTCTTTACCATCTGACCACGAGGGAAGACTGTATTTTCAGGGATCATTTCTAAGTCATATTGCATTATTTATTTCTTATTTTTAAAAGGTAACATTCAGATATGTGTGTGTGTGTGTGTCTATGTGTATAATATATATTTGTATCTCTTCCTGTCTTAGATGTATTATACAAACTTTTCTTTACATTCACATTAACACGCCATAATATTGAGGTGAAAAAGTTTGGTTTTATCTGTAAGATAGCCACAAGAAGTGCTTAGTTGTCCTTTTTTAATTTTTAGTTAATGATGTAAGTATGATGACACATTTATAGGAGACTTGGAAAATACATAACAAGGTTGCATATCAGTTTAGTTCAGTCTCTCAGTCGTGTCCAACTCTTTGCAACCCCATGAATTGCAGCACACCAGGACTCCCTGTCCATCACCAACTCCCAGAGTTCATGCAAACCCATGTCCATCGAGTCGGTGATGCCATCCAACCATCTCATCCTCTGTGGTTCCCTTCTCCTCCTGCCCTCAATCTTTCCCCTCAGTCTTTTCCAGTGAGTCAGCACTTCGTAAAGTATTGGAGTGGCCAAAGTATTGGAGTTTCAGCTTTAACATCAGTCCTTTAAATGAACACTCAGGACTGATCTCCTTTAGGATGGACTAGTTGGATCTCCTTGCAGTCCAAGGGACTCTCAAGAGTCTTCTCCAACACCACAGTTCAAAAGCATCAATTCTTCAGTGCTCAGCTTTCTTCACAGTCCAACTATCACGTCCATACATGGAAAAACCATAGCCTTGACTAGACGGACCTTTGTTGGCAAAGTAATGTCTCTGCTTTTGAATATGCTGTCTAGGTTGGCCATAACTTTCCTTCCAAGGAGCAAACGTCTTAATTTCATGGCTGCAGTCACTATCTGCAGTGATTTTGGAGCCCAGAAAAATAAAGTCAGCCACTGTTTCCACTGTTTCCCCATCTATTTGCCATTAAGTGATAGGACTGGATGCCATGATCTTAGTTTTCTGAATGTTGAGCTTTAAGCCAACTTTTTCACTCTCTTTTTTCACTTTTATCAAGAGGCTCTTTAGTTCTTCTTCACTTTCTGCCATAAGGGTGGTGTCATCTGCATATCTGAGGTTATTGATATTTCTCCCAGCAGTCTTGATTCCAGCTTGTGCTTCCTCCAGCCCAGCGTTTCTCATGATATCATCTGCATATAAGTTAAATAAGCAGGGTGACAACATACAGCCTTGATGTACTCCTTTTCCTATTTGGAACCAGTCTGTTGTTCCATGTCCAGTTATAACTGTTGCTTCCTGACCTGCATATAGATTTCTCAAGCGGCAGGTCAGGTAGTCTGGTATTCCCATCTCTTTCAGAATTTTCCACAGTTTATTGTGATCCACACAGTGAGAGGCTTTGGCATAGTCAATAAAGCAGAAATAGATGTTTTTCTGGAACTCTCTTGCTTTTTCAATGATCCAGCAGATGTTGGCAACTTGATCTCTGGTTCCTCTGCCTTTTCTAAAACCAGCTTGAACATCTGGAAGTTCATGTTTCACATATTGCTGAAGCCTGGCGTGGAGAATTTTGAGCATTACTTTACTAGCGTGTGAAATGAATGCAATTGTGTGGTAGTTTGAGCATTCTTTGGCATTGCCTTTCTTTGGGATTGGAATGAAGACTGACCTTTTCCAGTCCTGTGGCCACTGCTCAGTTTTCCAAATTTGCTGGCATATTGAGTGCAGCACTTTCCCAGCGTCATCTTTCAGGATTTGAAATAGCTCAACTGGAATTCCGTCACCTCCACTAGCTTTGTTTGTAGTGATGTTTTCTAAGGCCCACTTGACTTCACAGTCCAGGATGTCTGGCTCTAGGTGAGTGATCACACCATCGTGATTATCTGGGTCATGAAGATCTCTTTTGTACAGTTCTTCTGTGTATTCTTGCCACCTCTTCTTAATCTCTTCTGCTTCTGTTAGGTCCCTACCATTGCTGTCCTTTCTTGTGCCCATCTTTGCATGAAATGTTTCTTTGATATCTCTAATTTTCTTGAAGAGATCTCTAGTCTTTCCCATTCTGTTGTTTTCCCCTATTTCTTTGCACTGATCACTGAGGAAGGCTTTCTTATCTCTCCTTGCTATTCTTTGGAACTCTGCATTCAAATGGGTATATCTTTCCTTTTCTCCTTTGCTTTTCGCTTGTCTTCTTTTCACAGCTATTTGTAAGGCCTCTTCAGACAGCCATTTTGCTTTTTTGCATTTCTTTTTCTTGGGGATGGTCTTGATTCCTGTCTCCTGTACAATGTCACGAACCTCCATCCATAGTTCATCAGACACTCTATCAGATCTAGGCCCTTAAATCTGTTTCTCACTTCCACTGTATAGTCATAAGGGATTTGATTTAGGTCATACCTGAATGGTCTAGTGGTTTTCTCTACTTTCTTCAATTTAAGTCTGAATTTGGCAATAAGGAGTTCATGATCTGAGCCACAGTCAGCTCCCAGTCTTGTTTTTGCTGACTGTATAGAGCTTTTCCATATTTGCTTGCAAAGAATATAATCAATCTGATCTCGGTGTTGACCATCTGGTGATGTCGATGTATAGAGTCTTCTCTTATGTTGTTGGAGGAGGGTGTTTGCTATGACCAGTGCGTTCTCTTGTCAGAACTCTATTAGCGTTTGCCCTGCTTCATTCTGTACTCCAAGACCAAATTTGCCTGTTACTCCAGGTGTTTCTTGACTCCCTACTTTTTCATTCTAGTCCCGTATAATGAAAAGGACATCTTTTTTGGGTGTTTATTAGTTCTAGAAAGTCTTGTAATTCTTCATGCTGCTGCTGCTGCTGCTAAGTCACTTCAGTCGTGTCCGACTGTGTGTGACCCCATAGACGGCAGCCCACCAGGCTCCCTGTCCCTGGGGTTCTCCAGGCAAGAACACTGGAGTGGGTTGCCATTTCCTTCTCCAGTGCATGAAAGTGAAAAGTAAACGTGAAGTCGCTCAGTCGTATCTGACTCTTCGCGACCCCATGGACTGCAGCCTACCAGGCTCCTCTGTCCATGGGATTTTCCAGGCAAGAGTACTGGAGTAGGGTGCCATTGCCTTCTCCGTAGGTCTTCATAGAACTATTCAACTTCAGCTTCTTCAGCATTGCTGGTTGGGGCATAGACTTGGATTACCGTGATATTGAATGGTTTACCTTGGAAACGAACGGAGATCATTCTGTCGTTTTTGAGATTGCATCCAGGTACTGCATTTTGGACTCTTTTGTTGACTATGATGGCTACTCCATTTCTTCTAAGGGATTATTGCCCACAGTACTAGATATAATTGTCATCTGAGTTAAATTCACCCACTCCAGTCCATCGTAGTTCACTGATTCCTAGAATGTTGATGTTCACTCTTGCCATCTCCTGTTTGACCACTTCCAATTTACCTTGATTCATGGACCTGACATTCCAGGTTCCTATGCAATATTGCTGTTTACAGCATCGAACCCTGCTTCCATCACCAGTCCCTTTCACAACTGGGTATTGTTTTTGCTTTGGGTCCATCCCTTTATTCTTTCTGGAATTATTTCTCCACTGATCTCTAGTAGCGTATTTGGCAACTACTGACCTGGGGAGTTCCTCTTTCAGTGTCATATCCTTTTGCCTTTCATACTGTTCATGCGGTTCTCAAGGCAAGAATACTGAAGTGGTTTGCCATTCTCTTCTCCAGTGGACCACATTCTGTCAGACCTCTCCACCATGACCCAGCTATTGGCATGGCTTAGTTTCATTGAGTTAGACAAGGCTGTGATCCATGTGATCAGATTGGCTAGTTGTCTGTCATTGTACTTTCAGTCTGTCTGCCCTCTGATCCCCTCTCTCAGTGCCTACCGTCTTACTTGGGTTTCTCATACCTTGGACATGGGGTCTCTCTTCACGGCTGCTCCAGCAAAGCACAGCATATATAGCAAAGGTTGCATATAGTTCCACTGTATATTACAATTATTTTTAAGTAGATAAACTAAGATTTTTATTTGGAGTTTCAGTATCAAACTCTCAAAAATTAATGAATATACAGAGAAGTGGAAGGATATAGTAGATCTGAAAAGCACTGTGAACCAGTTCACACAACAGTAGGATACAAATTCTTTTCACATTCCCATGGACTATAGACTCAGAGACACTGGAACATATCCAGGGCCGTAAAGTGCAAAATTTTCATGATCTAAAGGTATTGAAATTATACAGAATCTATTCTCGTATGCTCACTTAGTTGTGGCTAACTCTTTGCAACCCTATGGACTCTCCAGGCTCTTCTGTCCATGGACTTTTCCAAGCAAGAGTACTGGAGTGGGTTGCCATTTTCACTCACTGTGGAATTATGTTAGAAATCAATATCAAAAGATATTTGAAAATAACCACATTTTTCAAGTGCATTGTGACATTTACAAAGAGAGATTACTTAGACTTAGCTATCAAAAGCTTCAATAAGGTTAGACTGAAAAAAACAGAGAGGGTGATTACTGAGAAGAAATGCTTAGTTGTCTTTAACTTCATTTGAACCAATTGTGTTAGCTTGTGACAGCTGTCATATCACATTGATTTTTTTAAAACTTACCAAAATTGGTGAATTTTTGTATAGCCATTTTAATATTGAAGATGGGAGGAAAAACAACATTTTTGGCATATCATGCTTTATTATTTCAAGAAGGGTAAAAACGAAACTGAAACACAAAAAGATTTGTACAGTATATGGAGAAAGTGCTGTGACTGATAGAACATGTCAGAAGTGCTTTGGGAAGTTTCGTGTGCTGGTTGATGCTCCATGGTTGGGTAGAACAGTTGAAGCTGATAACGTTCAAATCAAGACATTAATTGAGAACAATCAAAGTTATATATTATCAGGCAGGAAATCACCGACCTACTCAAAATATCCATATCAAACATTGAAAATCATTTGCACCAGCTTGATTATGTTAATTGATTTTTGGGTTCCACGTAAGTTAAGCAGGAAGAAACCCCAAACTTCTTGACCATATTTCCACATATGATTGTCTACTGAAACATAATGAAAACATTCCATTTTTAAAAACAAATTGTGTTGGGCAATAAAAAGTTCCACACTGCTGGACAGTATCCACAGAAGAGATCATGGGGCAAGTGAGATGAACCACCACCAACCACACTAAAGGCTGGTCTTCATCCAAAGAAGACAGTGTGTACATGGTGGGATTGGAAGGGAGTCCTCTATTATGAGCGCCTTCTGGAAAACCAACAGATTACTTCCAACAAGTACTGCTCCCAGTGAGACCAGCTGAAAGCAGCACTTGGCGAAGTGTCTGGAATTAGTCAACAGAAAATACATAATCTTCCTCAGGGTAACACAAGACCTAAGTTTCTTTGATGACCTGGCAAAAACATAATAAATAGTTTGGCTGGGAAGTTCTGATTCATCCACTGTATTCACCAGACATTGCACCTTCAGATTTCCATTTATTTTGGTCTTTATAAAATTCTCTTAATGGAAAAAAATTTCAATTCCCTAGAAGATTGTAAAAGGCACCTAGAATAGTTCTTTGCTCAGAAAATACAAAGTTTTGGGAAGATGGAATTATGTAGTTGCCTGAAAAATGGCAAAGTAGTAGAACAAATGGTGAGTACATTGTTCAGTAAAGTTCTTGGTGAAGATGAAAAATGTGTCTTTTATTTTTACTTTAAAACTGAAGGAACTTTTTTGCCAACCAGATGGTTCTTTAGAGATATCCTCATTCCTCTTACAGCTGCATAACATTCCATTATGACATACCATGCTTTATTCAACTAGTTCTCTGTTGATGGACATTTGGGCTATTCTCAGGTTTTTTTTTTTTTTTTTTTTGCTTTTACAGGTAGTATTGTAATGAGGAGCCTTGTGTATATGTCTTTTTGTATATTTACTGCTTTAGACTCCTGAAAGTGGTGAGCAATCCATATGTAAATTTGCCAGATATTGCCAGATTCATCTTCAGT
Source organism: Bos taurus (assembly GCF_002263795.3). Lineage (NCBI taxonomy): Eukaryota > Metazoa > Chordata > Mammalia > Artiodactyla > Bovidae > Bos > Bos taurus. The sequence goes on along the minus strand of NC_037357.1, from coordinate 81,910,606 downwards.
AGGGCCTAGTACCATTTTGCCTTCCCACCAACAGTGAGTGCTCTTTCAACTCAGCTTTACTTGCAGAGTGTGTTGTCAAACTTGGGTTTTGCCAGTCTAATGGGTGAAGAATTTCCAAGTACTTTTAATAAAACTGTGATCAAAAAGTTGTTTTTTGTAAGTTTTTTGAACAACCTTATTCTTTCTAAAATTTTACTGTACTGTCTTGTTTTTCATTTACCTGCAACCTTTTCACACTAAACATTAGACCCATTGGACCAAGAACCATATGAGGAGGGATTGCTTCTCTTTTCTTAGGAACTTGAAGATTCTAGAGTTTCAGTTGCAGTAATTAAATTTGACATATGAATATAAGAGTTTAAAAGTTTTCAATCTTGCAGTTCACTTTGGAAATGTTATTTGTTCTGTGGTTGCCAACAATCTGGTAAAAAAAAAAAAAAAAAAAGGATAAATAACGTGCTTTACTGTTTCTCTGTTCTTCCCAATTTTCTTTTAGATTTTACATAATGTTCCTCTTAGCCAGCAGAGGCCACTAGAGCCCACTAAAGAGCAGAAGTGTAAAAGAATCATGACAGTGCTAAGATGTGATCACTGAAAGGTCACTTTTTTCAGTAGTTCTGTAATCTTACTAGCTATGTCCTGTTAAGATTTCATGCTTGAAAGAAACTATTTGAGGCCAAGAAAATATCTATTGTTGTTGTTTTAGTTGCTAAGTCGTCTCTGATTCTTTTGTTTCCCCATGGACTGACCCCCTACCAGGCTCCTTTGTCCATGGGATTTCCCAGGCAAGAATACTGGAATGGGTTGCCATTTCCTTCTCCAAGGGATCTTCCTGACTGAGGAATCAAACCTGCGAATCCTGCATTGGCAGACAGATTCTTTACCACTGTGCCACTAGGAAAGCCCATAAAATATCTATGCCATTTACTTTATAATATTTTTCATCATATTCCATCTCCTTCTTTAAAAGAAACAAGTATTTGAGAATTTTAATTAACTGTACTGTTCAATGTTTGGTGAACTAACACCTTACTTTAAAAACTGTATAAAACCCTATAAAAAGATATAGTCCTGCTCACTGGGAAATGATGTCTTTGGGGGAATCCTGCAGTTTATTACAGGCTTTAATTTTTTTTTTCCCTAACTCTTCTCAGTTTGCAGGCCTTTCTGATATATCTATCTCACAAGACATCCCTGTGGAAGGAGAAATCACCATTCCTGTGAGATCGCGCGTTCGGGAATTTGACAGCTCCACATTAAATGAGTCTGTTCAGAATACCATTGTAAGTTAGATGAGTTGAGAGAATTTCTGTTCAGTGTCATGGGCTAAATAATAGCACTTTGTAATATTTTTGTTTGGTTCACTAATTTTCAGTGTATTTTATTTATTAAAGTTTAAGATTCTCCCCTAGAGAATAATTTGGTACAGCCTTTTTGGAAATCATTTTGACTGTGATGGATATTAAGGAACTTAAAATGTTCATATTTTTTTGAGGTGATAATTCTGTTTCTCTAGGTATCGTATAAGGAGAAAAAATTCAATACAAAGATAATTTTAAAAGAAAAATATTTACACAAAGATGTTTGTTACAGCAGTCTTTATAGTGGGGAAAAGTTGAACAGAAGAGTAATTGGCTAAGTAGATTATGTTACATCTCTGTGGTAGAATGGTTAACAACCATTAAAAATCATGTTTTCAAAGAACTATTAATGACATGAAGAAAATTTTAGGTGAAAAAATTAGGACAGAATTACCTCAACTATATTTTGAGAAGTTAAATGACTGTACCCTTCTTCAAATGTCTTGATTTTTTAAAATCTGACTTCTAGGATTCTTTTGCCAGAATGAATGGAAATTTTGAAAATTAATTGATTTTACATATTGTGAAGAGTGAGGTAGCTTAGGAGCAGGCCCTTTGGCTCTTGTGACCTTATCGTGTTGAACTGAAAGTTAGATGCTGTGTTTTGCAGAACAGATTTTACTAGTGCTATTATTTTCATTTCTTTAAGTAGCATATTAAGAGGGCTATATTTCTCTTTTGCAGTGTTTAAAAAATCAAAATCAACAGAACTGATGAATGTAGTAAAGAGTGAGATGTTGACTTTAGGAGTTAAAGGAAAAGTTAATAGAAAAAGGAGTTAACACAAAAACCCCACCTCTCTGGTTTGTTTGTATGGTGAAGGAGTTAGACTGGAGTTATGGCTCTAAAATTCAATGAAGGGCTCCTAGGGGGATTGAAATAAAAAAATTGAGCAAATTCAAGGAGCTGCTTGGTAGCCTTGGTCATTACAGTACAGCATATTTTTATCTTTCAGATGCGTGATCTAAAAGCTGTTGGGAAAAAATTCATGCATGTTTTGTACCCAAGGAAAAGTAATACTCTTTTGAGAGATTGTAAGTATGTATGATTTTTGAGGCTTTGCTGTTTTTCATCATACCTTATCATAAGCATTTATAAGGCTTTGTGGTAATAAAACTGATATCATTTTGCAGGATGAAAAATGAATATAGATGAAGGTTTTGAAAAAAGTTAAAAATTGAGGATGAAATTTCAGAGATTGGAAGATTTTGCTTAATATATTGTCCTCATCAATAGACTGTATATTTTCACCTGCTGTAATAGACACTGCAAATAGTATTTCTGTAAATGGCAAACACATAGTGACTTTGTTCAGCCAAGAAACTTAATGATCTCCAAGGGAAAGACAGAATGTTTAAATGTTACCTTAGAGTAATAGCGAATACCCATTAAGGATGAACAAATTAATAGTACTTTATTGACATTTCTACTTTCAGAATGATCCTTGTTGACTGCTTTAAGAATTCCAAAACAGTGTTTGCAGAAAATTATGCTAGTATTTAGAATTTATTCTCAAAATTGTTAGACTTTCAGTTTTTCTTTTCAAACATTCTTGGTTTTTCTTAGTACCCTTTATCCAAAAAAAGGACTCAGTTGTTTGAGAATAGTAACAGTGATGTTGGATATGAGTGTACCTTCTATTTTGGCAGCATTTCTGCTGCAACATAGGGATGTCAGATATGTGGCAAATGTGCCATCACTGTGTGGTGATTGGATGCAGTGTCAGAATACTTTTTCAGCAAAGTACATTGTGGGTTGAAGCTGACAGATGATTTGCTACAGCTGGTATATAGTGGAAAGAACATGGACAAATCTGGGTTTTGAATATTGATTCCATCACTAGCTGTGTGATTTTGGATAGTGGTTCCATCACAAGCTGTGTGATCCTGGATAAGACAGTTAACTTTTCTGAGGTTGAAGTTTCTTCCTCACAAAAGCTGTCTTATCCAATGAGATGCCACTTCAGATCCATTAGGATGGCTCTGATCAAAGAAATGGAGAATAACAAATATTGGTAAGGATGTAGAGAAATTGGAACCCTTGTGCATTGCTGGTGGGGATGTAAAATGGTACAGCCACTGTGAAAAAGAGCATGGTGGTTCCTTGGAGAATTACGTAGAGAATTATCACATGATTCAGCACTTCCACTTCTGGGTATATACCCAAAAGACTAGAAAGCAGGAACTCAAAGTGATATTTGTATACCCATGTTCACAGCAGCAGATGAAAACAACTCAAATGTCTATCAGTGGATGGATGAGTAAATGAAGTATGTTATATACACCATGGTATATACCATATATGAATGGAATATTACTTATTCTTTAAAAAGAGTGAAATTCTGATTCATGCTACAACATTGATGAACCTTGGAAGACTTTATGCTAAGTAAAATAAGCCAGACACAAAAGAATATATATTATTCTACTTAGGTTAGGTACCTAAAATAGTGAGATTTATAGAGATAGAAAGTAAAATGGTTGTCAGGGACTGAGGGGATTTTGGGGAGTTATTATTTAATGGGTTGGAGTTTCAGTTTGGGAGATGAAAATTTTATTGTTTACCTAGTAAACATAGTCTATTAGAGTGTTAGGATTGTGATTTTTCTTTTTTTTTTACATCTTTTACAAACTTTCCACAGTGGTGTCAAAATTACCCTTTCAGGTAAAGTTATGTACAAGTGAAGTTAAAGTTAGAAGTAGTATGTACCTTTTTTCATATTGTTCGAGGAAGATAATTGTGCTTTAAGCCTTATGTTACTGAACTATTGGTGTATTAATCACTCAACAGCTATTGGTTGAGAACCACCATGCTTAGACCTGATATTGGCAGAGCCTTTATAGTTTTCAAAAAGTTTTCATGTTATTTGTTAATATTTAACCCTATGAAATTACCAATGTTGGGCTGTTTTCTCATTTTATAAGAACAGCAGTTCTGTACTAGTTCAGTGTAGTAATTATGAAAGGGAACCTGTGTTGTAGAGTAGAAAGGACTTTATAGTAGGAATCAGAAGATTCTGATTTTGTTTCTAGGTTCTGGTCCTACCCCCACACTTAACTGTTTATATTAACTTGGGCACATCGCTTCTTCTCAACTTCATTTTTCATATTTTTGAGATGAGTCTGATTATACTTGCCTTGTCTAACGTAGTCTCCGATTGGTGAAGTGACTTGGGTTTAGTCTTCTTTTGCACTGTGCAGGGTGGGGCAGTTAAGTCTTCTGACTCCTTGCCTATTGGTCTTTAACAATAGCTTGCTGGAATGTGGCTTAGTAGGTGGTGTGTGTGTTAGTCACTCAGTCATGTCTGACTCTCTGCAACCCCATGGACTGTAGCCCACCAGACTTCTCTGTCCATGGGATTCTCCAGGCAAGAATACTGGAGTGGATTGCCATTCCCTTCTCCAGAGGATCTTCCTGACCCAGGAATTGAACTCTGGTCTCCTGCATTGCAGGCAGATTCTTTACTGTAGTAGCTGAGGAGAGGGGTGATTTGTGTTGTATGAAATGAGCAAAATTTAAAAGATATATGAAGCATTCAGAATTGGGGAGCAGAGAAGGCCAATAGAGGGATAGGAGAGGTGGAAGGTTGGGCAGACAGAGAAAGCCTTGATGTCTGAATGCCAAGAATGGCAGAATAAAAGACAGAAAATACTATATGCCTGTGTCTTAACAATTTTCTGTCTTTTCCTTTCTTGTAGGGGATTTATGGGGCCCTTTGATCCTTTGTGTGACGCTTGCGTTGTAAGTACTTGTATTTCCTTTCTTTGTCATTTGAGATAGACTAAACTTTTTTCATGGAGTTTCAAAATTGAAGGGGATTTTGACTGAATTTTTCATTTTGGACTTCTTTGGCAAATTATACTCCTTATGCATTTAAATCTAAAAAAATCAAGTAGCTTTCTATATCAGTTCAAAGAGTGATGGAATTAAAGATATGAAAATTATGCCCACCCTCATTTATCAGTGAGTTCTTACCCGGTTTTAGTAATTTCTATAGTTACTATTATGTTTTAGTCATTTCAACATTTATTCACACTCATTTACCTCCCCATCATTAAGCTAAGTGAATTAAGTATCTTAAAGGTTTAAGTACCAAACAATTAAAGTAGTATTTATTTGCAAACATAATTCTTTTAAAATTTTACTAAAAGTATAAGATTAAATTAGAAGTGGTTGAGTTCAAAGCAATATCGTGTTTCACAAAGTGTTATATTTTCCATACTCATTGTATGTAAAGGGGAAGAGGACAGAAGAAGGAAAGCCAAAGTTCTGCTGGAGAGGGTAATATAACCACTGGTAGAGTGGAAAAAATACTACACTAGGATCCATTTCTGGGTTCTGATCCTAACTTTGCTATCGGCAGAGTGACTTTGGGTCTCTAAAAAAAACTTCTAAATACCTTCTCTTATCCCCATAACAAGAAGTGAATATTATTCTCCTCTTTTGACAGACAAGCTCAGGTTCAAAGAGATTGAGGACTGAACTAAACGTCACGTAATCAATCAGTGGTAGACCTGGAATTCCACTTCACATTTCCTTGACTGCCCATTCTCTACCTCTGTGATTATTACACATCTCTTCCTACCTAACCTCTCTGGGTTTCCTTTTCCATATCTATAAAAGTAGATGGTTGAGGGTCCTTTCCAGGCCTAACCTATTGTGATTGTAGATTCAAATTTCTTACTGGCTTCTGTAACCCTTTTTAAATGTAAAGTCAAGTGCATGGTAATTTAGATAAAAACGTGGCGTGCTCTATCTTATGCTTTTAATAACCATATCAAGGGACATAATCCAGTGCCTTGATGTAAGTGTTTATATTAAAAGCTCTGAGCATATGCTTTTTTAGTTTTGAAAGATTAGAGATTATAGAATTTAATCCTGCTTATTTGCAAAGAAGAAAATCAGAGTCCCAAGACATCAAGTGATTTGCTCCAGTTTACATATCTGATGACAGAATTAGGATCAATATCTGAGTCTCCTGCCTTCCAGACCAGTTAATCCTCTTTCTATCATACCATGCTGAAATAATAGGAGTTCCAGAGAACAAGTGATCGGGGCTAGCATTCTTCTCATCACATTGTCAGGACTTGAAGTATGCAGAACCATAAAATACAAAAGCCTATGCTGGCAAATAGCATAGCAGCGCAAGACTTAGGGTGTGATTTGTCTATACCTTGTAATAAGAAGAGGTTGTTAAAAAAGAAATTTTGAGGTGATGTTATTCTGTTACTGAAAAAAATGACACAGAGTAGAAGTATAAGTTCAAAATTCAAAACAGTTTATGTGTTAAATTCTTAATATTTAAGTGACTGCTCAATTACTCAAAGAAAGCCTTTTAGTGATAATCTGTATGCTTTGATTTTTATAAGATCAACAACTAAATAGATAGGCTGTTTGCATTTTTAAATGCCAGAACTATAACCTTAACCCAAGAATTACAAATTCAAATGTGTATATGCATGCATTGCAAATTGGTGACCAAAAACCCTGGTGAAGGAATCTGCTGCTGTGTCAACTGCACCTGATAATTGCCATGTAGAAATGCAGGCCCGGTGATAGAAACTCTTCTGATTTTTTAAGAAAATCCAGAAATGCATATTTTTATGTGAAATCTCCCAATTTTAAAATAACATCAACTTGAATTTAAGACCTTTTAAAAGTATTATATGGACCAGCAACCTCATGTCCGTGAGTCACACTTAGCCCTTCAGTTTATATCCTCTGCTTAACCAAAAAAGGTCTTCAGTAATCCATTTAAACATTCCCACAGGATCAAAGGGAACATCCCTTGTAGTCCTGAGGGATTTGGAATTTGAAATAAGGGAGCCTTGCCATATACTTGAGGCATTTTCCTTTTGTACAACCTATAAGAGATCTTCAGGTAAGATATAGAGCAGCACTGTGATTCAAAGTTTGAGAACCCGTACCTTAACTGTGTTGCTCTAAATAAGGTTAGGCAACTCTCATGCCATTTCCTTGTCACAGAATGCTTCAAAGAGGCTCTGTAGATAGCGAAAAAGATGGAGGGCCCCAGTTTGCAGAAGTGTTTGTCATTGTCTGGTTTGGTGCAGTTACCATCACCCTCAACTCAAAACTTCTTGGAGGAAACATGTGAGTATTATTTAAATGCATCCTTTTTCCATTTCCAGGTTGCATATCTTAGATTTTTTAAGGAAGTCTGGCTTGTTATGTATTTTTCAAAAATAAAAATCAAAATAAATGAGAACAAAAAGAAAGTTCTCTTAAAGACACCGAACAGAAATAACCTAGTTGAATTAAATTATGTTAAATTATCTGGGGTCCTTTGATAGGCTTCAGATGTTCTCTCTCCAGCCGCTGAAATTATGTGCAGCACATTTTGTGTTAGAAGATTACATTTGTCTTTGGGAACAGATGCCCCATGGCTTTCAACAAATGCTCAAATAGGTCTATAAACCAGAAAAGATTAAGAAACAAAATCTTAGCAGTTTAGTGGGAGAAAGAGATCATCTAGGTCCTAAATGGCTGACTGTTAAGGCATTTAAGTAGAGAGGAGGAGGGTATGGTGAGAGCAAAACTAAGGCATATGTTTAATACAGAGGTCTATCCTCATAAAATCAACATTAGGGTATAGGTAATATCTATCTGGAGGAAAGTAATGATCCACGATACATAGAAATCTGTATAATAAATTGTATCATGATATAGATCAACTATATTTATGATCTTTATGGATATATGTTGTTTTTTAGATCTTTTTTTCAGAGCCTTTGTGTGCTGGGATACTGTATACTTCCCCTGACAATGGCAATGCTGGTTTGCCGGCTGGTACTTTTGGCTGAGCCAGGACCAGTAAACTTCATGGTCCGGCTTTTTGTGGTGATCATCATGTTTGCCTGGTCTATAGTAGGTAAGAATGTACTTATCTCTGTGGTAGCAGAGCAGACTGAAAATATGGGTTAGAGACGATGACCAGATGAGGAGCAGTGTAACTTATAAGTCACGTTAGTGATATGATTCTTGCTAATGTTATCCATAGAACCATCTGCTCTCAGTAGGGATAATGTCCATCTTATCTGAGTTGGCTGTCTGGACTTGTGAGATGTGAAGTCACATCTTTCTTGTTTCTTCAATCTTTAAATAATGGATAGGGTTGGGAAAGGAGATTACACTAGACCTAGCTTAGTCCTGGCATATAGGAAGCATAGGTGACTTGAGAAATGAGCCTTTTCCAGACAAATTAATCATGATAATATTTAACATTTACTGATTACTTATTGTAAGCCAGGCACTGTCGGAAGTACTTGACATATGTCATCTCATTTAACCCTCACAACAACCATAATAAATAAAAACTGTGTTATTATTGGTCCCATGTTTATAGATGAGAAACAGACACAGAGAGGTTAAGCAACTTGCCCTAGGACATATAACTAGAGAATAGGGGAGTCAAGTGTCAAACCCAAGTAGATCACATACCTTTTTAGAACTTTACTATAGCACCACCCAGTATAGGTTGTTAAATATCATTACATAGTACTTTTCTGCTTCAGTAGAAAATTCTGCTAAAGATTAAGGAGAGCCTATAGCAGTGGCAATGAATGCTATTTATTCATTATTTGTACATCCCTAAAATTTTCTTGAAACCCCACCTTAAACTGAAAGTGTTCACTAGCTTCTTTTTAATGGGATAGATAGGCTGCCTAATATTTTTGTGTGCAGTAACATCTCTTTGTTTTAGAAAATGGTTAAAAGCCAAGAAGTGATCCAAACTAAGGTTTGGGAATGCCAGAATTGCTTTCCCAAAGACTATTAAAAAATTGCCTGTGGAAGAACCCCTCATTCCCTCACTTAGAGTCTGATAATTTACTGTACATGTAGTTCTAAATAGCTTAGTTATCCAGTGTCCAGGCCCACAGGGGTTCAGCAAGTAGAATCTTAGGAGAGAGAGAGGTACCTGTAATTCAGCTAAAGTGTATTAAGCAAAAACTATGTGTCAGGCATTGTGCTAGGATGGTGTCTATCCTCTTGAGTTCACAATCTAGGCATGTAAACATTTAAGGGCCATGAAGTGTTCCAGGTGGGCAATAGAAGTCTGTGCCAGGTATAGTGGGGACACAGAAGAGATAAGTGGGCAGTTCTACCTGTGGTGGTAGGATGCCAGGTGGTTGTTCAGCAAAGATTTCCTTGAAGGATCATTATTGAATAAAAAGGTGAGTAGGTGTTTCCTGAATGGTCAAGAGGATTGGCATCTAAAAGAGCTGATAGGAACTTCCCTGGTGGTCCAGTGGTCAAGACTTCATGCTCCATATGCTTGGGGTTTGATCCCTGGTCAAATAACAAAATTCCCCATGCCACAACTTAGAGCCTGCATGGTGTAACTAAAGAGCCCACATGCTACAGTGAAGAGCCCACACGTGGCAGTGAAGATCCAGTGTGCCACAATTAAGACCTGGCACAGCCAGAGAAATAGGTAAATAATAAAAGAGTTGATAATAAGAACAATTACTCAAAAAATACAACAGTGTGAGACCATTTGCCATAGGAGCTTTGTAAGCCTTTTTAGCACAGTTCAGTAGGTACTCATAAAAGTGTAAGAAACCCCTTTTAGAAGGATTTCTATCTAAAATGGTTGGAAAGCTTTCCATACTTGAACCAAGCAGCTCTCACCTGCTGCCAAATGCGGTTTTAAGGTCACAAATATAACTGAACTTGTAGTATATAATTCTGTGTCCCAGACTATGCCAAGCACATTCAAGTTTAGTAAATGTTAATAGTTGTGACACTCGTATTAAATATTCCTTTTGTTTTGTTTTGTTTAGCTTCAACTGCTTTTCTTGCTGATAGCCAGCCTCCAAACCGCAAAGCCCTTGCCGTTTATCCTGTTTTCTTGTTTTATTTTGTCATCAGTTGGATGATTCTCACCTTCACTCCTCAGTAAATGGAAATTAAAAACCAGGGAATTCAGAATTCATCTCAAAGATGCAATTCACCATGAAGCTTTGCCTCTGGCCCTCTTTTGTCTATTTTGGAGTTACTTGGTAACTGGGTGTGTGAGGTGATTAAAAAGGAGCCATAAAGCACCGTCACCATTTATGTAAGGAGCTAATGTTTGAAAAGCTGTCCTTTCCCTCTTAATGTTATTTCTTTAAAATATGTGTGCATAGTACACACAATATAATGCCTCCTAAGGCATGATGGGATCACTGTGGTTCATTTGGGTGACAGCCAATGACTTGGAAAGCAACATGGATTCATTCTGCAAGTTGAATAGAGTTGGTAACTATATTTTCAGTTTTGAGAATACCAGTTCAGGTGCAGCTCTTAAACATATTGCCTTATGACTATTAGAATATTCCTCTCTTTCATAAATAAGAAGGGATAGTCTGTCTATTTTATTTCTCTTAAGCTTAAAAAGACAATGACAGAGGTTGGGAAGGGGGTTCATAGATGTGGGAGGAGAAAACATGCACTAACCAAAATTCAGATTTTGATTAGAGACAATTCTGCACTTGTTGCTTAAAAAAAAATCAAAGGACATCTAAAGCATAAGTTTTTTTAGTCTTTCTGTATAGTCACCTCTCTGCCATGTTAAATAGCAGCTCAGTGACACTTTAATTTTCAGTCTTACTCCCAAGTTCTGCATTTGCAAGCTAAGATATTAGCAGTGAACATGTGATTTTTCTTCGACTGAAGCTCTTGGTGGACCAATGCTTGAACTTACCCAAGTAGAAGACCTCAGAAATTTAGATTGGTAGGTCCCTGATACATATTATCATGTGGGCACCTTCTATTCAGGGTAGAATGAGGCAGTTTGGATACAACATAGCTGTAAGGAATTTCTTACTGTTCTGTGTAGTCTGGCCTCTAACTAGAAAGTAAAGCTAAATCAGAAGGCTGCATTCAGCCATATGAACATGGAGAGATTTAGTGTTCTGATGGCTGATTGACAGAACAGCTAGGTGCTTAAAGCATTACATAGGATGAGTTGAGTTTACAGCTGCCACCTTTTCTACTAATGGGCTTAGCAGTTTTTTGATTAGGTGTGTTTTTCAGGTTGGGAAATAGCAGTTTATTTTCTTGGTTTTAGACTTTATTTGTAAAGCCAGTTAGATTTCTTTTAGACAGTTACTTTTTTGCACATGTGCACCTACTTGTATTCTCAGCTGTTTATACACACAAGTCTGAAGGGAGCAGAGTGTCTGAGACCGGCTGATTCAGCTAACTGGGGCTCCTTTAAGGTAATATGAGCTGCTGCCTTCTGTAAATTGCACAGTGAAGAACTCTTAATAGACAAAGATTAGGAGTCAGGCAGAAAACATTCATTGTAAATATACAGTTACTTATAAAGATAGCAATTTCTTATTCCACATTTTTTTTATCATGGAATTTAAATATTTATTCATTTGTATTTGAAGATGACCTACACATAGATATGTAATGGTAAAAGCATATTTTCCCTATCCCATAGATTAACCAAGACCAAGTGAACAGTACTAGGACAAATAAGTCCTTGGAATGATATTCAATTACAGAGCATTGCAAAGTTGGGTCTGTATGTCCCAGTCTTGTCCAGATATTTTGGTTATGTATTTGTTTCAATTTCCCTTTACAATTTCAAAATAAATCCTGTTAGGACAAAGCCAATATTTCATTCTTGAACCAGTAAATATTTATATTTTGAAATATTTTGAAACTGGTTCTAAGTTTGAAATTGGTCCTAACTTGTCATCCATTTCCACTGTCTGAAATTTTCTAACTTCTCACGAAACACACTGTCTTCCAAAGTTGTTTTATAATCTGTCCCAATGATTATAATGTAAAATTGAAGAAATAATTGTGCTTCTTAAAAGGGAATTAAATACTTAACTGAATTTTACTCAGGCTAAATATTTGATCAGAAATTCCTAAGGGCACAAGTTTGGTGGGGGTCTGTGTGTGATTGGGGGTAGAGGGAGGGTATTACACATATTGGGTGTTAAGGTAACTTGTTCTGTTTTAATCTGTTGGTTTTGGGTGACTTAGGGAATAGTTTTATTTGAAATTATCTTTCTGAAAATGAGTGGTCAGTTTGAGGGTATAAATAAATATTAATATATGCAAAAAAAGTGCATTGCTTTCTGTCACAGAAGACCTGAATATCTGAAAGTCGTAACCCTCAAAACAACTTTCCCTGATTTGCTGCAGAGGCACATGGATAATTATAGAAAGCAAGACCAGAAGGGAAAAGGACTCAAACAAAGGAAACTCTGTTTCAAGAATTGGAAGGTTTCATGTTTTAGATGAAATTCAAGTGTGTGAGCATCATTGCCTAATGTGATGCATTACTGCCATTGTGGTTTATCACTTGCTGCTCCTACTTCTGAGATTGACTGTTGTCATATTCTTTTAGCAATAGGAAAGGCAAAGACTGGATTTAATTGCTGTTCAGATTATAAAAAACTCAATTGATGCAAATATCTTTATGTAGTAGTGTTAAAATTCAGTCACTAATTGTCAGATCTTTTGCCTTTTGCCTCTTAAGTGACTTATTGCGTGAGTTGAGTTGTATCTTTTTGCTGTGTTGGGGATTTTCTTTTGGGAAAGGTGAGGGGAATCACAGGGCATGGTAAACATTTTACTGTTTGTTTGTTATTTTATAAAATGTTCCCCAAAAAGTGATTAGAAGGCTAGTAAGCATATATTTGAAAGTTTAACTGTGTACACTACATAATCTAAGCACTTACTGTGTTTTGACTTCTTGTTTATTCTTGGAGATGAAAATGAAAATCTCCCATCGTTTCAGATTCTTGGGTAGCATCAAGTCATTGAAATTTACCTAAAACCTATCACAATATGATCAGACATCCATTGCATGCAGTTATTTTATTCTAGAGTAGAATACTGAAATTGTGATTCTTAGTTAAACTGTTCATTTCTCAGACAATTTGGATAGAAATAAACGTGTGAATGTTAATCCATATATCATATATGTAAAATAGAAATACTTTTCTGGATTCTGTGGACTTTTATTAAAAATAATTTCTAGGGATTTACTTAGGCCATAGGATGGCTAAATAATAATGTGACAATAATATTACTACTAATAATAGCTAACATTTATTGGGCACTTACTGTGTACCAGACACTTCTATTTTTTTAAGAATTTTTATAACATCTTTATTGGGATACACTTTACCACAAAATTCACCCTTTTAAAGTAATGTACAGTTCAGTGATTTTTCAATATATTCACATAATAGTGCACCTATCACCATTATCTCATTTTAGAACATTCTATCATTCCACAAAGAAACCCCATATACATTAGCAGTCACTCCCTTTTTCCCTTTTCCCTACCCCCTGGCAGCCATCAATCTTCTTTCTGTGTCTGTTGATTTGGCCAGTGCATCTCCTCCAATCTTCAACATAAAGTGGTACAATCCTTATTTTGTTGTTGTTGTTCAGTCACCAAATAGTATTCGACTCTTCACGACCCCATGGACTGCAACATGCCAGGCTTCCCTATCCCTCACCATCTCCCGGAGTTTGCTCAAGTTCATGTCCATTGAATTGGTGATGCCATCCAACCATCTCATCCTCAGTCGCCCTCTTCTGCCTTCAGTCTTTCCCAGCAATATCAGGGTCTTTTCCAAAATCCTCATTTTACTGGTAGAAAATTGAGGGACAGAAAGATTAAGTAAATTGTCCAAGGTCACACAGTAAATTGATTTAAAATAGGAAAACACATTATCTGAGATCATAGTAGGACAATAGTTTTGAATTGCATTGTTATGCATATGAAATAAATACACCCCTTCCCCAGGGTATGTTCCCCATTATTAGCCATTACAACCTACAGCTGTAGGTGGTCAATAACTTGTTCTTTTTCCTGAGTACTGGAGCAGTACATTAGCAGCATCTGAGAAAAACACAAGAGCAATTGTACATTGGGAAGAGTTAGGTTTGCTGCCCTCACTCCTTGAGCCCCACCCTCCTCGCACCACCAGCCACACATATCCCTCCCCTTTAAGGGATCTTAAGAATCTTAAGAATCAAGTCTTAAGAATCAAGTAGCTTCTGCCTCTTTGTTTTATTTCTTCTAGAGGGATAGTTAACACATCATAATTTAACTTGTCTATTCATGTGTTTATAGTCGAGATGCCGCTGGTCACATACAGTACCAGCTATATTCCTAAGACGTCAGAGAGCAGTAGTAGTATGAGAATAGAATTCTTTTCTACTTGGGTAAACTAGGTGGGAGGGAGAAATAACACAGTAAATAAAGGTTTTGCCTTAATGAAGTTAGTGTTCCAGCCTCTTAGGAAGTGGCCACATTCTGCTCTTGTTCACTCTGTTCTCTTTCAGAGCCTTTGTACTTTGCATCATCACTGCTGGTATTTCTTGGTCCTCTTCAATATGCTGTTTTAATCCTCATTTTTCCTATAAAGAACCTGTGAAAAGAATAAATCTGTAAAATGATTTGTGAATATTAAATGTACAAATAAAAAACACTGGAAAAGAATTTGCATGTGCCTTTCTTGTGCTGAAAGGCAGGGGGATATTTGCTGCATAGTGTTTTCAGATATACTGTCATCAGAAAATATCGAATGCTGTATAGGATTGCACAGCCAGCAAGTTAGAAAGGAAGTCACATTTACTGAGCAAAGAATATTTACCCAGTGCTGGGTTTTTTTGGTTTTTTTTTTTTTTTTTGCTTTTAAATTTTTTGGCCACTCTGCGGGTATGTGGGACATCCTGACTAGGGATGGAACCAATGTTCCCTGCATTAGAAGCATATAGTCTTAACCACTGGACCACCAGGGAAGTTCCATAATAGCTGTTTTATAATCACTATTGTTTCCAGTGAAGTTAAGGTTCTTGCCTCATTGCAAAAGAATTAGGAGACAAGCAGGGAAGTTAAGAAAGTAAAGTGACTTTGAGCAAGAATACTCTCTCAGGAGAAGAGTGGGCAGACAGAGCTGTTGCTCTGGGTTTCTTTGGCAAGCCAGTTATGAGAGGTATACAAATGAAGGGGTGGAATAATCACTGGGTAAAGAGGGGTTTAGGGTAGTATTCCCTGATTTTCATCCCAGCTTCATCTTCCAGAGGGTGGGAGGGATTTTTGTCCTTATTTAGCTTGTAATTGTCATGGTGTTGGTTCTTGATGGGTCCTTATGTATAAGGCCAGTTTTATGTAATGAGAGCTTAATGAGCAACAGGTCACATTTGAACATAGGAGATTCCCCACCTTTTTTTGTTTGCTTCCCCAATACTTATCACCCAAAAGGTGTGGTTTCACGTCAGTCTGCTTTGTCCATGGACCCTTGCTGTTTATAAGCTGCATGATCTTTTGCACCCTGGTTCCTGCCCCCGTTTCTCTGCTCATATCTAGCTACCTGCCTGCTACAACAGTATCTTTAATCACAGCAGTCTTTTGAGGTTGATGGTATTATTGTTAATCTCACAGTTGAGGAAACCGGGACTCAAGGAGATGCATGATACAGGATGCTCGGGGCTGGTGCACCGGGATGACCCAGAGGGATGGTATAGGGAGGGAGGTGGGTTCAGGATGGGGAACACGTGTACACCTGTGGTGGATTCATGTTGATGTATGGCAAAACCAATAAAATATTGTAAAATAATTAGCCTCCAATTAAATACATTTATATTTTTTAAAAAAGTTGCCCAGAGGGACATAGTGGTGCAACCAGGATTCAGACTCACGTTTTATGACTCCGTAGTCCCCTATATCAGTTTCTTGCCAAACTAAAATCATGCTTACCCACTTAAATGAAACTAAACCAGATCAGTCATGCAGCTTAAAAGAGTGTGGTGAGAAACAGCTTTCAGCTTTGTGCTGTAGACTGTCCCCCCTCTCAGTTTACAGTCTGTTGGAGAAACTATATTCTCTACTCCACTGACACATATAATAGTTGAAATACATGGTGATTCTTATTTTTGGTACCACATAAGATGTCATAGTCATCAGTAAGAATAGGAGAAAGTCTTTGAAATATTGAGAATGTTTCATCCAAGAGGAGAGGAGGAAGAGCATTCCAGATGGCAGAGAATACTCATGAGCAAAGGTGAGAGGGAGAAGGCAAGCCTGTAAAGCCATCTGTGTGCACGTGTGAGTGTGGCACATTGTCCTGTACATGATCACAGTGCTTTTTGACACTTTTCTAGCTGTCTTTATACGTCTTCCTTCAGTCTGTGAGGTAGGTATAAGCTTATTTTGTAGTTAAGGAAATAGGCTTGGGAAATGAAGTAATACGCCTTGGGTTACAAAGCCAGCGAGTCTCTCAAGAACACAATTGGAAAGCTGTTAATACAGTGATTTTTCTAATAATTCACATAATGAAGTGAATTCAACTGAATTGGGGAAATGAAGTTAGTGGAATAAGGTGAGGCCAAATTATTGAAACTATTGAAAAGTAGGAAATCATAAGCAAGGTCTCATGGTAAGAAATCAGGCATCTCCAAATGTTCTGAAACGGTAATATCTTGATGAGAGTGACTTTGAAGGAATAAGTGAGAACATGAGAAATTGGATTGGGAGAAAGATAGAAGAAAGTGCCAAGAGCAAGAAAGATGTTCTTCTGTATGTCTGGGAAAATGCCATGTTTCTGAGAACAGTTGTAGAAGTGCCAACTTTGGCTATCAAAATAGTTATATCCTGGAGACAACTGGAAATAGGAGTCTGGACAGTTGTAGAAATCATAGATATGTAGGTTTGAGCTGACAGATGGGATGCATGTTGAGAGAATGCGTTGTCTCAGTCTTGGTGACAAGCATAGTTGATAGAGGGCAGGGCTGCCGAAAGATGAGAAGGAAGGAAGAGTCTTTTCAGGCACAGAGCATTAGACATGAAAGGAATTTAAGAGGTAACTGATTCAATTTGCTCATTTTACCAATGAAAAGCTAAGTCCCAGAGAGGGAAAGTTACTTATCCAAAGTTACTGAAAGGAATCAGAATATAACCTAGTTTTCTTCGCTTTTGGTCCTCTGTTCTTTCTATAACATCAGAGAGTAGAATACCTAAATAGGACTGTAACCTGATACCAAAAAAGAAAAAAGGAAACCAATACTTTCTTTGGTCAGTGGATAGGTGCATATTTAACAATGAAATAGGAAGGAGCACATGAGAGTTATAGGCTCCAAGGAAAAGGGTTTATTGAGGGAGCAACACCCCAAAGATGAAAAGGACTTTGATTCACAGTATCAGTTCAGTTCAGTCACTCAGCCGTGTCTGACTCTTTGCGACCCCATGAATCGCAGCACGCCAGGCCTCCCTGTCTATCACCAACTCCCGGAGTTCACTCAGACTCAGGTCCATCGAGTCAGTGATGCCATCCAGCCATATCATCCTCTGTCGTCCCCTTCTCCTCCTGCCCCCAATCCCTCCCAGCATCAGAGTCTTTTCCAATGAGTCAACTCTTCGCATGAGGTGGCCAAAGTACTGGAGTCTCAGCTTTAGCATCATTCCTTCCAAAGAAATCCCAGGGCTGATCTTCAGAATGGACTGGTTGGATCTCCTTGCAGTCCAAGGGACTCTCAAGAGTCTTCTCCAACACCACACTTCAAAAGCATCAATTCTTCAGCGCTCAGCCTTCTTCACAGTCCAACTCTCACATCCATACATGACCACAGGAAAAACCATAGCCTTGACTAGACAGACCTTTGTTGGCAAAGTAATGTCTCTGCTTTTGAATATGCTATCTAGGTTGGTCATAACTTTCCTTCCAAGGAGTAAGCGTCTTTTAATTTCATGGCTGTAGTCACCATCCACAGTGATTTTGGAGCCCCCAAAAACAAAGTCTGACACGGTTTCCACTGTTTCCCCATCTATTTCCCATGAAGTGATGGGACCAGATGCCATCATCTTCATTTTCTGAATGTTGAGCTTTAAGCCAACTTTTTCACTCTCCACTTAAACTTTCATCAAGAGGCTTTTTAGTTCCTCTTCACTTTCTGCAATAAGGGTGGTTTCATCTGCATATCTGAGGTTATTGATATATCTCCCGGGTTAGGCTTTAGAGCTTGTCATCCAAACTTCTCAAAAAAACTTGTCTACACTCACATGTAACTAACACCTCAACTAACTGCAGTCTGGCTTTTATGCTCACTTTTAGTGTTCTCATTCCTAATTGCCAAGTCCTTACATTACTCTTCTGCATTGACACTATCCATCACTCCTAATTTCTCCTGGAAATAATTTCCTCTTGTCCATGATATCAAACTGTGTGTTCTCATAATCATCTATTTTCTTATTAATGGGCCCCTCTTCCTCTCTGCCTCCTGCTCTTCTCAATCTACAAACTCCCTACATAGTGAAATCTACTCTCATAATTTCAACTGCCACAGTACGCTTTGGCCTGTTCAATGTGCGTTTCCATCCTCTTTCTAGTTCTTTTGAAGAATTCCTCCCTTGCTGGTATTGTGAGGTGTCATCCGTGGTGCTCATATCCTCCCTGCCACAGAAGTAGATGTGAGGCCTGCATGCGCGTGCTGAGTCATCTTTGTAACCCTGCAGAGGATAGCCCTCCAGGTTCCTCTGTCCATGGGATTCTCCAGGCAAGAATACTGGAGTGTGTTACCATACCCTCCAGGGGATCTCCCTGACCCATGATCAAACCTACATCTCTTATGTCTCCTGCATTGGCAAGCGGATTCTTTACCACTAGCACCACCTAGGAAGCCCCAGCTGAGCCAATCATGTTATTTCCTTTTCTTCAACACAGTAAGTAATGAAAGGATAAGTATCTGTCCAAGTTGGCCTAATCAGAGGCCTCCTTAGTCTTTTCTACTAGAAATAGTAGGAAAGACTGTCTTCCTTTTGGATAGTGAGTTGTAAAGATACAGGCCTAGGGTGGTCAGTGGCCAACTTTTTCTCTACCTGGAGGAAGACAGCAAAAGAGTATGAGTTATAGAAAGAGAATCTGACAACTGAGGAACACTTTAAGAGGCTGGAGCCCTGAATCCAGCTGTGTCCAAACACAGCAAGCTCTACTCCTGGATGGATGAGCCAATAATTAGTTTGAGGAATTCTCATAACTCTGAAATCTTATCCAGAACTTTGATGTATGATATCTAACATGACATAGAAATACTTGCCTGCTGGATGGGCACTTGGAAGTCCCATATGGTCTCTAAGCTTGTCATGTCTTAACTGGATTTGACTGGTCCCCCAAAAGCCTGTTTCTCCTGCTATGTTCCTTATTGTAGAGAACATCATTACCATTATATCCAGTTACCCAAGTTAAAAATCTAAAAAGTTGCCCTAAACTTCTTCCTACTTCCCTATATTTATTCTCAACAATATTGCTAGTTTTACTCACTGAACCCAGCTCAACTCCATCTCTTCCTCTCTATCCTCACTTACAGTTTGGTTTCAGTCCTCATTTTCTCTTGTTTGGACTATAGCAAGAAACCTTTATGTAGTTGACCTGCTCAAATCTATTTGTCATACTGTTATCAGAATTACCTCCTTTATAGATTTGACCACATCTCTCCTACAAATAGATGGGGAAACAATGGAAACAGTGACAGACTTTATTTTCTTGGGCTCCAAAATCATTGTGGATGGTGACTGCAGCCATGAAATTAAAAGATGCTTGCTCCTTGGAGGAAAAGCAATGACAAACCTAGACAGTGTATTAAAAAGCAGAGATATTACTTTGCCTATAAAGATCCATGTAGTCTAAGCTATGGTTTTCCCAGTAGTCATGTACAGATGTGAGAGCTGTGCAATAAAAAAGGCTTTTTTCTCCAGAGCTCCAGATATGTTTCTAATGAACAGTCATGTTTAAAAACAACTGGACTATATGATGATCTTTTATTTTTATCTAGTTTGTTTCACATTTTTTATTTCATATTCAGTGCTCCCATTTCATTTAGTTTATATTCTCCAATTTCTCCATCTCTTTTTTTTTTTTGATGTTCTTTCTCAAGCCTTTATCAAGTGTAGTAAAACAGCTTTTGTATGCATAGATATAAATATGTATAATATATATTTTATAAAACTTATGAATTTTTGCCTAAAAAATTATGACATTTTGATTCCACTTGTTTGACTTAGCATGAATAGAATGCTAGATTTCTAATTAAAAAATATATCTGCAATAAGCAACAAAAGTTTGCTGTATAGCATAGGGAACTATAGTCAATATCTTGCAATAACCTGTGATGGAAAATAATTTCAAAAATAGTATATGTATATTTATATAATTGAATCACCTTGCTGTGCACCTGAAACATTGTAAGTCAACTATACTTCAATAAAATATATATATTAAAAGGCTGAGTGCCAAAGAATTGATACCTTTGAACTGTGGTGCTAGAGAAGACTCTTGAGAGTCCCTTGGACAACAAGGAGATCAAATCAATTAATCCTAAAGGAAATCAACCCTTAATATTCATTGGAAGGACTGGTGCTGAAGCTGAAGCTCCAATACTTTGGCCACCTGATGCGAAGAGCTGAGTCATTGGAAAAGACCCTGATGGTGGGAAGGATTGAAGGCAGGAGGAGAAGGGGAGGACAGGATGAGATGGTTGGATGGCATCACCAAGTCAATGGACATGGGTTTGAGCAAACTGGGAGATGATGAAGAACAGGGAAGCCTGGTGTGCTGCAGTCCATGGGGTTGCAGAGTCATATACGACTGAGCGACTGAGCAACTGAACAACTCCTCAGTTTAAATCTCTCCACTGCCTCCTCATCTTCTCTAGGATAAAGCTGAAAGTCTTTATAACATGGATTATAAGGCCTTCTGTTATCTGACCCAGCTGTCCTCTCTAGCTTCAGTTCCTGGCCTTAAATTCTATGCTCTTGCAACAATGAACTACTTGTTCCCAAATACCCACTGTGCTGTTTCACACCTCTGTGCTATTGCTCATGCTGTCTCCTCTCCATACCCGCCTTTTCCTTTAAAAATCAGCCAGGCCTTACTTCTTCCAGGAAGTTAACTGCCCTCCTCCTGGGCAGTTTCTAATTCCTGCCCTATTCCACCTGGTTTAGGTATTGTCTTCTGTGCTACCACAATACCCCTCATTCCATCAATAAATGTTTATTGAGTGCTGATTAAATTGAACAAGATAGCCTCTCCCTTCATGGAGGTAACATTTTCTTGCCTTGTGGTAAAGTTCATATCAGTCACTGCACTTTACACTGAATTAAGTTGAATTATACTCACCTGTTTGACTTTTCTGCTGGATCGTGAGATATAAAAGGATAAAAATCATGGCCAATTTAACTTTTTAGAACATGGCCAGGAAACTGGCACATGATAGACACTCAATATTTGTTGACTGATTTAGACTCAGGAGGGTCATTCCAGAAGACGGGTAGGAGGGAAAGAGGAGTAGGGTTAGGTCTGATCTCAGTGGGGACAGGGAAAGAGAGACTGGAGAGAGAGATAAAGGGATAAATGTGACTACAGTGTGGAAAGCATGTTAGTAGAGGCTATGGGAGCCCAGAGATGTGTTTTTATGCAGTGTATTGAAGCAGTTGGTGACCCATGAGGCTGTTCACTCTGTATGGTTAGCAATCTTTTATGGAAAGGGGAAAGCCTGCTGCTCTACTAAAAGGGAGAGATTATATGCTGACGTTCAGTGTATGCTTTCATTGAGTCCTCCTTCATACTAGCCCTGCAAACTGTGTTAGTACTATTTTACTAATGAGAAAGCAGAGACTCAGAGGTGAAATTATTTATCCAAGGCCACACAGTAAGTGGCAGAGCTGGGACTTGAGCCCAGGTCTGATTCTAAACAGCATGCTGCTGCTGCTGCTAAGTCGCTTCAGTCGTGTCCGACTCTGTGTGACCCCATAGACAGCAGCCCACCAGGCTCCCCCGTCCCTGGGATTCTCCAGGCAAGAACACTGGAGTGGGTTGCCATTTCCTTCTCCAATGCATGAAAGTGAAAAGTGAAAGTGAAATCGCTCAGTCGTGTCCAACTCCTAGCGACCCCATGGACTACAGCCCACCAGGCCCCTCCGTCCATGGGATTTTCCAGGCAAGAGTACTGGAGTGGATTGCCATTGCCTTCTCCCTAAACAACATAATCAGTTATTATTAGGTTCTACTGCATATAATAGAAAAAAATGCCAGATAAGAATGTATTAAATAAAATAGAGATTTATTTCCCTCTCATAAAAAAGTCTAGAGGTGGGAGGTCTGGAGTTGGTATGGTGATTCCTTGGCATCACCTAGGACCTAAGCTCCAATTTCTTGGTGCCACCATCTCCAGTATTAGTTTCCTTCCTGGAGGTTACCTCATGGTCTAAGACAGCTGCTGAGCCTAGTCTGCTATATATGCATACCAGGCAGCAGTTAGAAGTAAGGGAAAACAAAAGAGTACTTTTTTCCCCCAGGCAAGTCAACTCCCTTTAAGCTATCTTCTGAGAAGTTAAACACAGCACTTCTGCTTATATCTCCTTGCTAGGAAGCTTATATCAGGTGTATATAGCTGGGGTGGGGAGGGGGGGTTAGAGAAATGCACTCTTTCAGCTAAGTGAATTTGCTGCCTCTAATAAAGGTGGACTATCGCTATTAAAAAAAAAGAGGGACTAGGTATTGAGTGCACCAGGCAATCTCTGTAAAAATATTGTTTCAGTACATTTTAGGAATAATTTACATGTAATAAAGGGCTCATTTTAAATGTGCAAGCTGATGAGTTTTGACAAATGTAAGCAGTTGTATAATCAGCACCACAATCAAGATATTAAATATTATTTTATTATTTCTAAAAGGCCTTTTGTGTCCCCTTGTAAACAATGTCCTCCAATCCCTGGTCCCAGACAATCAGCGATTTGCTGTCACTTTAGTTTTTCCCATTCTGTTGGGTTGGCTAAAAAGTTCCTTTGGGAAAGACCTGAGTGAACTTTTTGGGCAACCCAATAGAATTTCATGTAGTCTTTTGTGTCTGATTTCTTTCACTCTGCATGTTTTATAAGTTTATTCTTTTTGTTGTATGTATCCATAGTCTGTTCCTTTTTATGGCTGAGTGGTATTATATAGTGGAGAAGGCAATGGCACCCCACTCCAGTACTCTTGCCTGGAAAATCCCATGGACGGAGGAGCCTGGTGGGCTGCAGTCCATGGGGTCGTGAAGAGTCGGACGTGACTGAGCGACTTCACTTTCACTTTTCACTTTCATGCATTGGAGAAGGAAATGGCAACCTGCTCCAATGTTCTTGCCTGGAGAATCCCAGGGATGGGGGAGCCTGGTGGGCTGCCATCTATGGGGTCACACAGAGTCGGACACAACTGAAGCAACTTAGCAGCAGCAGCAGCAGTATTGTATGGTATAAATATCCCACGGTTTTAAAAACCCATTCTCAGTCAAGATGGCAGAATAGGAGGATGCAGTATTCAGCTCTCCTTACAAATACATCAAGAATATATCTACAAATGGAAAAATTCTCACAGAGCACCTGCTGAACATTAACAGAAGACTTCAGACACCTCAAAGAATAAGAAAAAATCCTTCACAACCAGATAGGATGAAAGAAAGAAAAAAACGAGGAATTGGGAAGGGACCAGCATGCCTGGCAGGAAGCTGAAGATGAGGAGAGGTCCCTGCACTGCACACAGTGGGGAAATCTGCTGGGACCTTTTGGGGATTGAAGGGGAATGCAGTGAATGCTATGTGGAAGGCAGGGCAAAGTAAGGACTGTGTGCATGGTCTGGGTCACAGCCCAGCACACCCCAGCCTGAGTCATGTGTCTCCTTTTATGGAGGGGGACTGGGTGCTGAAAAGTGGGATTTGGAGTGCAGATCCAGGGAGGGGACAGCTGTTATGTGTGAAAAGACAGCCTGCAGGGACAGGAGTGAGGAGCTCCACAACAGGAGAAGTTTGTGGAAGATGCCTGGAACACCATAGAGCCAAGGCATCATTGTTGAGTGGCATGCAAGGGTTGGAGCCACCACTGCAACCCCCTTTCCCACCTGCTGGCTTCTGCCTTTGCAGGCACTGGGAAGGGCACTCATCTGAGCAGGCTCACCCACACCTCAAGCCAAGGCCTCTATCCATGTAGATTCTGAGGTCCTGAGTACCACCCATGCCAAAGACTTCTCAGAAATCAGCCCTGGGAAACTCAGCCAATGCTGGAGGGGACTGAGTGCTAAAGTGTGGGGTTAGGAGATCAGATCTGGAGAATAGACTGCTGTTGGATGCATGGATACAACAGAGGGAACAGGAATGAGGGGCTCCGTGGCCAGGAATGCTCCTAGAGGAAGTGTGGTCTTCCTAGGAAACAAGGAGCCATTGTTGAGTGGTGCACAAAGGGTGGGGCCACCACCACCACCACATGCCAGCTCCTGCCTCTGTGGGATCTGGGAGAGACTTCACCAGAGAGAGCATGCCCCAGTCTGTTGCAACTGCATGCTGCTGTCTGCTGCCACAGGCACTATGTACATACCCCAATTGTGGGTGCCATGCCCCTCCTGAGTAAGTAAGTGTGCCCTAGTCAGCCCCTGGTTTCACTCCCTCTCAGCTGGGTGGGGAACAGACACTTGAGGGAGTGCACATGCAGAGGTGGGGCCAAAACCAAAGATAAGCCCAGGGCTCAGAGTCTAAGCTATCCCACAATACCCACAGCAGGTCCAGAGAACTAGATAGAGGTATTGGAGGGCCTCCTGGGGGGATGAGGGTTGGCTGTGACTCACTATGGGAGCAAGGACACTGATAGTGGAAGCCACAGGAAAATATTACTATTCTTTTTCGATTGTTTGGTCTTGTTCAGTTGTTTTATTCTTACTTATTCTTCTAAAGATATTTAATATGTCTTATTAAAATGTGTCTTTTATGTTTCTTTTTACTTTTTTTGTTATTTTATGTTTTTTATATTTTGTTAGCTTAACACAGTCCCAACCATTAGCAGACAGGCTGCCTAAAGTTGTAGTAAGCTCACAGACACCCCAGAACACATACCTGATGCAGCCCTGTCCCCCAGGGTACAGGCACCAGTCCCTCCCACCAGGAAACCTACCCAAGCCTCTGGACCAACCTTACCCACCAGGAGGCAGACAACAGAAGCAAGAGGAACTACGACCCTATAACTTGGAGAAAGGATACCATAAACAATAGGTTAGACAAGATGACAGAAATATGTTTCAGATGAAGGAACAAGGTAAAAACCCACAAGAAAAAAATAAAGGTGAAATAGATAATATAACTGAAAAAGAATTCAGAGTAATGAGAGTAAAGATGACTCAAGACCTTGGAAACAAAATGGATGTATGGATCAAGATGATCCAAGAAACCTAGAGGGACACGGACCTAGAAGAACTAGAGAACAAACAATAACTGAAATGAAAAATACACTAGAAGGAATTAATAGGAGAATAAATGAGGAGAAAGAACAAATAGGTGAGTTTTAAGATCAGATCAGATCAGATCAGTCGCTCAGTCGTGTCCGACTCTTTGTGACCCCATGAATCGCAGCACGCCAGGCCTCCCTGTCCATCACCAACTCCCGGAGATCACTCAGACTCACGTCCATCGAGTCAGTGATGCCATCCAGCCATCTCATCCTCTGTCATCCCCTTCTCCGCTTGCCCCCCATCCCTCCCAGCATCAGTCTTCCAATGGGTCAACTCTTCGCATGAGGTGGCCAAAGTACTGGAATTTCAGCTTTAGCATCATTCCTTCCAAAGAAATTCCAGGGCTGATCTTCAGAATGGACTGGTTGGATCTCCTTGCAGTCCAAGGGACTCTCAAGAGTCTTCTCCAACACCACAGTTCAAAAGCATCAATTCTTTGGTGCTCAGCCTTCTTCACAGTCCAACTCTCACATCCATACATGACCACAGGAAACCATAGCCTTGACTAGACAAACCTTTGTTGGCAAAGTAATGTCTCTGCTTTTGAATATGCTGTCTAGGTTGGTTATAACTTTCCTTCCAAGGAGTATGCTTTAAGAAAGAATGGTGGAAATACTGCAGATGAGCAGAATAAACAAGAGGGAAAAGAAATGACAGTCTCAGAGGCCTCTAGAACAATATTAAATATACCAACATTTGAAGTATGGTCTGAGAATATATTTGAATAGATTATAGTTGAAAACTAACATGGGAAAGGAAATAGTCACCCAAGTTCAAGAAGCACAGAAAGTCCTATACAGGATAAAGCCAAGGGGAAACACACTGAGACACATAAAATCAAACTATCAAAAGTGAAATACAAAGAATAAAAAGCAGCAAGGGAAAAGTGACAAATAACATACAAAGACATCCCAATAAGGTTATCAGCTGATTTTTTATCAGAAATTCTATAGGCCAGAAGGGAGTGCCCTGATGTATTTAAAGTGATGAAAGGTAAAAACCAACAACCAGTAATTCTCTACCCAGCAAGGATCTCATTCATATTTGACAGAGAAATCAAAAGCTTTATAGACAAGCAAAGGCTAAGAGAATTCAGTACCACCAAACCAGCTTTACAACAAATGTTAAAGGAACTTCTTTAGGCAGGTAACAAAAAAGGATATGACCTACAAAAACAAACTAAAAACGGTTAAGAGAATGGTAATAGCAACATACATATTGATAAATGTAAGTGGATTACATGCCCCAACCAAAAGAAACAGATCAGCTGAATGGATACAAAAACAACATCAGTATATATGCTGTCTACAAGAAACCCACTTCAGACCTAGGGACACATACAGATTCAAAGTGGAGGAATAGAAAA
This sequence comes from Bos taurus, assembly GCF_002263795.3. NCBI lineage: Eukaryota > Metazoa > Chordata > Mammalia > Artiodactyla > Bovidae > Bos > Bos taurus. The sequence continues at coordinate 81,883,595 of NC_037357.1, read as the reverse complement.
AGATATTCCAGGCAAAAGAAAGCAGGAGTAACAATACTCGTATCAGGCAAAATAGACTTTAAAGACTATTGCAAGAGACAAAGAAGAACACTGCATAGCCATCAAGGGCTCAATCCAAGAAAAGGATAGTAGTAAATATTCATGCACCCAATGTAGGAGTGCCTCAATACATAAAGCAAATGGTAACAGCCATAAAAGGGGAAATTGACAGTAACTCAATAGTGGGGATTTTAACATCCCATTTTCCAATGGATAGAACATTCAGACAGAAAATGCCTTGCAAGCAGATTCTTTACCACTGAGTCACCAGGCAAGCCCCAGTAAGGAAACACAAGCCATAAATGACACATTACACCATAGACTTAATTGCTATTTATAGGACATTTTATCCAAAATTAGCAAAATATAGTTTCTTCTCAAGTGAACATGGAACATTCTCCAGGATAGATCACATCTTGGGTCACAAATCAAGCCTTGGTAAACTTAAGAAAATTGAAATCATATCAAGCATCTTTTCTGACCACAGCATAATGAGATTAGAAGTACATTACAGGGAAAAAATAGAAAACAGGAATGCATGGAGGCTAAACAGTGTGCTACTAAATAATCAATGGATCATTGATAAAATCAAAGAGGAAATAAAAAAAATACCTAGCAACAAATGACAACCAGTACATTATGACCTAAAAACCTATGGGATGCAGCAAAAGCATTTCTTAGTTTATAGCAATATAATCATACCTCAAGAAATAAGAAAAATAAACAACCCAACCTTATACCTAAATCAACTAGAGAGAAGAACAAAAGACCCAAAGTTAGTAGAAGGAAAGAAATCTTAAAAATCAGAACAGAAATAAATAAAGTAAAAACAAAACAATAGCAAAGATCAGTGAAACTAAAAGCTGGTTCTTTGAGAAGATTAACAAGATTGATAAACCTTTAGCCAGACTCATCAAGAAAAAAGGGGAGAAGACTCAAATCAATAAACTTAAAAATGAAAAAGAAGAAATTACAACTGTCATCACAGAAATAAAAGTGATCATAAGAGACTACTACAAACAATTATATGCCAGTAAAATGGACAACATGGAAGAAATGGGCAAATTCTTAGAAAAGTACAACCTTCTAAGACTGAACCAGGAAGAAATAAAAAATATGAACAGACCAATCACTAGTAATTAAATTGAAACCATCATTAAAAATCTTCCAACAAACAAAAGTCTAGGACCAGATGACTTCACAGGCTAATTCTATCAAAAATTTAGAAAAGAGTTAACACCTACCTATCCTTCTCAAACTCTTCCCAAAAAATTACAGCAAGGAACACTCCCACACTTATTGTATGAAGACACCATCACCCTGATACCAAACTAGACAAATACATTACACAAATTACAGGGGCCAATATCACTGATGAACATAGATGCAAAAATCCTCAACAAAATACTAGCAAACAGAATCCAGCAAGCCATTAAAAAGATCATACACCATGATCAAATGAGATTTATCCCAGGAATGCAAGGATTCTTCAATATACACAAATTGATCAATGTGATACACTATGTTAACAAATTGAAGAATAAAAACCATATGATCACCTTAATAGGTAAAGCTTTTGACAAAATTCAATACCCATTTATGATAAAAAAAAAAAAAAAGTCTTTCCAGAAAGTGGACATCAGATCAGATCAGTCGCTCAGTCGTGTCCGACTCTTTGCGACCCCATGAATTGCAGCATGTATGGATGTGAGAGTTGGACTGTGAAGAAGGCTGAGCGCCGAAGAATTGATGCTTTTGAACTGTGGTGTTGGAGAAGACCCTTGAGAGTCCCTTGGACTGCAAGGAGATCCAACCAGAAGGAACCTATCTTAATATAAAGGCCTTATATGAGAAACTCATAGCAAACATTATTCTCAGTGTTAAAAATCTAAAAACATTTCCTCTAAGATCAGGAGCAAGACAAGGGTGTCCACTCTCACCTCTACTATTAAACATAGTCGTGGAAGTCTTAGCCACAACAAAGAAAAAGAAAGAAAAAGAATCCAAATTGGCACAGAAGAAGTAAAACTGTCACTGATTGCAGATGGCATGATACTATACATAGAAAATCCTAAAGATGCCACCAGAAAACTACTAGAGCTAATCACTGAATATAGTAAAGTTGCAGGATACAAAATTAACACACAGAAATCTCTTGCATTCCTATACACTAGCAACAAGAGATCAGAAAGACAAATTAAGGAAACAATCCCATTTACCACCACAACAAAAAGAATAAAATACCTCCGCATAAACCTATCTAAGGAGGCAAAAGACCTGTACTCTGAAAAGTGGAAGATACTGATGAAAGAAAGAAAAGATAACACAAACAAATGGAGAGATATACCATCTTCTTGGGTTAGAAGAATCAATATTGTGAAAATGACTGTACTACTCAAAGGAATCTACAGATTCAGTGCAATCCCTATCAAATTACCAATGGCATTTTTCATGGAATTAGAACAAAAAATTTTTGCAATTTGTATGGAAATACTGAAGACCCCAAATAGCCAAAGCAATGTTGAGAAAGAAAAACAGAGCTGGAAGAATCGGGCTCCCTGACTTCAGACTATACTGCAAAGCTACAGTAACCAAGACAGTAAGACCCTGGCACAAAAACAGAAATATAGATCAATGGAACAGGATATAAAGTCCAGAGATGAACCCACACACCTATGGTCAATTAATCTACAGCAAAGGATGCAAGAACATATAATGGAGAAAAGAGTGTCTTCAATAAGTGATGCTGGGAAAACTAGATAGCTACATATAGAAGAATGAAATTAGAACACTCCCTAACACCGTATACAAAAATAGACTCAAAATGGATTAAAGGCCTAAATGGAAGGCCAGACACTGTAAAACTCTTAAAGGAAAACATAGGCAGAATACCATTTGCAAGTGTTGATAAATCTTTGATAAATATCTTTGATAAATCACATAAAGATCTTTTTTTGATCCACCTCCTAGAGTAATGAGAATAACAAAAATAAACAGATGAGATAAAAATAAAACTAATAAAATTCAAAACCTTTTGCACAGCAAAAGAAACTGTAAACAACACAAAAAGACAACCCTCAGAATGGGAAAAAATATTTGCAGATGAAGCAGCTGACAAGGGATTAATCTCTAAAATATGCAAACAGTTCACACAGCTCAATATCCAAAAAAACCAAACAACCCAATCAAAAAAAAAAAAAAAAAATGGGTGGAAGATCTATGCAGATATCTCTCCAAAGAAGATATACAGATGGCAAAGAGGCACATGAAAAGATGCTCAAAATCACTAATTGTTCAGTTCAGTTCAGTCACTCAGTCGTGTCCGACTCTTTGCGACCCCATGAATCACAGCATGCCAGGCCTCCCTGTCCATCACCGTCTCCCAGAGTTCACTCAAACTCACGCCCGTCGAGTCGGTGATGCCATCCAGCCATATTAATCGTAGTTGTTTTAAATTTCTCATCTGATAATTCCAACATCCCTCAATGTCTGGCTCTCATGCTTGCTCTGTCTCTTCATATTGTGTTTTTGCCTTTTGGTGTACTTATATGTTTTTCTTGATAGCCAGACATGATGTACCATGTATAAAAAAGAATTGCTGTAAATAGACGTTTAGTAATGTGGTAAAGTGAGGGAAGAGGGGAAGCATTCTGTAGTCCTATGATTAGGTTTCAGTCTTTAAGTGAGCCTGTGCCTCTGAACTATATATTCCACAAGTGTTTCTCAGTTTTTTCCTCCCCCTTTTGGTGGCACAGGTTGGTTACAGTTGGCTGGAGTTGGGTATTTCCCTTCCCTCTGACAATTTGGCCCTCATAATGCCCCAACAGTTTAGGCTCTAGTTTCCCCTAAGGGCAGGCCTTTCTAAGTGCAGAGTGCTCTGGCTATTTTTAAATGTTTCCTTTTTCCCTCCTCTTGCTAGAAGCCTGAGAAGATTTTTCCCTTAATATTTGCCTCAGGCTCAAATATAGTTTAGTATAAAACTCAATATAGGAGAAGGATGCGACAGAGGACCAGATGGTTGGATGGCATCTCCGACTCAATGGACATTAGTTTGAGCAAACTCTGGAAGATGGTGAAGGACAGGGAGGCCTGGCGTGCTGCAGTCCAAGTTGGTCCCAAAGAGTCGGACACGACTTGAGTGACTCAACAGCAACAACAGAACTCTTGTTACCCTGTATCTACTTAAACTCTGTTAGCCTTTACCCTGCTTCATCTGGTGATGTCCATGTCATCTCTTGGGTTGTTGGAAAAGACTGTTTGCTCTGACCAGTGTGTTTCTCCTAACAAAAACTTTGTTAGCCTTTACCCTGCTTCATTTTGTATTCCAAGGCCAAACTTGCCTGGTATTCCAGGTATCTCTAGACTTCCTACTTTTGTATTCCAATCCCTTATGATGAAAAGGACATCTTCTTTGGTGTTAGTTCTAGAAGGTCTTGTAAGTCTTCATAGAACCTTTCAACTTCAATTTCTTTGGCATCAGTGGTTGGGGCATTGACTTGGATTACTGTGATGTTGAATGGATTTTGGAAACAAACTGAGATGATTCTGTCGTTTTGGGGATTGCACCCAAGTACTGCATTTCGGACTCTTGTTGACTGTGAGGGTTACTCCATCTCTTCTAAGGGATTCTTGCCCACAGTAGTAAATATAATGGTCATCTGAATTGAATTCGTCCATTCCTGTCCATTTTAGTTCACTGATTCCTAAAATGTCAATGTTCACTCTTGCCATCTCCTGCTTGACCTTGTCCAATTTACCTTGATTAATGAACCTAACATTCCAGGTTCCTATGCAGTATTGTTCTTTACAGCATCAGACTTTACTTTCACCAACAGACACATCCACAACTGAGTGTTGTTCCTGCTTCATTCTTTCTGGCGGTATTAGTAATTGCTCTCTTACTCTTCCCCAGTAGCATATTGGACACTTTCTGACCCAGGGGGCTCATCTTCCTGTGTCATATCTTTTTGCCTTTTCATGCTGTCTATGGGGTTCTTCAGGCAAGAATACTGGAGTGGGCTGCCTTTCCCTCTCCAGTGGACCATGTTTTGTCAGAACTCTTCATTATGACCTGTTCATCTTGGATGGCCCTGCTTGGCATGGCTCATAACTTCACTGAGTTATGCAAGACTCTTCACAAGGCTGTGATCCATGAAGGAGGAGTCTCTTGTAGGGAACCTATATTTGGGTCATGCTTTTGTATGCATTCAGCCACTCTATGTCTTTGATTGTAGCACTCAATCCATTGACATTTAAAATAATTTTTGATAGGTATGTACTTATTGCCATTTTAAACCTTGTTTTCCAATTGTTTTTATAATTTACTTTAGATCATTTTAAATTCTTTTTGTTTTTCTGTTTGATGTTTGATGATTTTCTTTTGTAGTATTCTTGAGTTCCTTTCTTTTTGGTTTTTGTGAATCTATTGTGTGTGTTTTTTTTATTTGTGGTTGCCAAGGAATTCAAATATGTTGACCCATAACTGTATCTACTAGCTTTAATGTGATAGTCAAGTAAGTTCAAACTTATTCTAAAAGATATACATTTTTATACTCCCCTCCCACAGATTTTGATGTCCTATTTTTACATCTTCATGCTTATTCTTTTCCTGTAAATTGCTTTTACAAATTTTTTATTGTTTTTTAACCTATATGCTAACTTATTTAAGTGATTTTCAATTCTTTTATATATTTGCCTTTCCTATTATGATTTTACATTTTCTATTGATGGTTCTTTTCTATTTAGAGGAGATGTTTTGATATTTATTTTAGGGTAGGTTTAGTACTGCTGTATTATTTTAGTTTTTGCTCAAAGATTTTACAGTTCTAATCAGATCTGCCCAAGTGTGTTCTACTCAATGACCAATTTGGAACTTTGCTAGTATTTTATCCCTTAACTTACTTTTCAAAATCTATGTATGTTACTTTGGATCAGGTCCATGCACATACAATTGGAAATGCAAGCTTGGGAGTTCATAAAAAGTTTTACAGATCACTTTTCTGAATTTCTCCCTCTCCATGATCCTCCCTGGTACTTTCTGCTTCTGTAGCTCTTTTTTTTTTTTTTTGTCCTCTAGCCATTAAACTAGAACTTTAGGTACTCTGTTCTGTCATGCACTTTCAGCAACTGTGCCCATATTCAGGGCCAAGTGACAGGAGAACAGAGAGGAAAACATGCAAAGGGGGTTCACCTGAGGAATATTTCCCTCTCTGTGTATGTTGCCTCCTATTTGTTACTGTTGCCACCACTACTAGTACTGCAACAGGGGACTGGAGCACAAGAGAATTGAGAAAAAAGCACAAAAGGAAAACAGGGAATTTTTACACTGTTTTTAAGCATTAGGGGGATCCCTTTTCAGCTCCTTACACTAAAACTAGAGATTTCCTGGAACTGTATCTTCACTAATGCCCACTTCTGGGTTTGGGGCTGTACTGAATTCAGGTTAGGGAATGCTCGAGGGAAGAAAACTGTAAACTCATTGCCAGTGGAAATGGTACTTCAAATTCCAACTTTCTTTTCCAATCCTCCAATCCTCCTGTTACTGTTTACTTTTCGTAGTCCTCAATTATCTGCTCCATTCATGCCACCATCCCTTATAACTGCATTCAATCAATGGGAGAGAAGTTGTAAAATGTGCTTACCCCGAACTAGTATTCCTAATTATTACTTTTCAAGATGATTTTTACTTAAAATAATTAATTTTATTTCAGAAATAGACAGTGATGGTTATTGTGTGCTCAGTTGCTAAGTCATGTCCAACTCTTTGTGACCCCTGTGGACTGTAGCCCGCCAGGCTCCTCTGTCCATGGGATTTCCTAGGCAAGAATACTGAAGCAGGTTGCCATTTCCTCCTCTAGAACGATGGTTACTACAGTGTCATAACACAGACTAAAAATTATTAAATTACTGGCAAACCATCATCTGAATTACTTTCTGAAGACCTAGGCTTCCTTAAACTCATGTTTAATGTCTTTCCTTTGGGAAAGTTTGTCACGATTCTACCTAAAGACGATGTTAGAAGTGAAGAGAGTGAATTAACTATAAATATAAAGTTTTCATAAGCCTGTAGACTCAAAAAAAGCTTTATGGTGTACTTGACAATGGCTTTGTGGGTTTTTTCCCCTGTTTTTAAACCAAGATGCCTTTGACTCAAATATACAGATGCTCACTATGTAAACTAGATTAAAACAAGGGAATCAGCTCTGTTGAGCACCTTCCAGTGCCTCATTAAGCCTTAGTGGCTGTATTGAGCCTATGTGGAGTTCATAAAAAATCAGTCATGGACCCAGGCTTTGGAAACACACCTGACTATATCAGTGCTACTTAAAACAAGTAATTTCATCTCTTTGTGTTTTCTCATCTGTAAAGAGTGTTTTGTCCTCTGTAAAATGGGCTACTTATACTCTACCCACATATCTGTTTTGAAGATGAAATGAGCTTTCATGAGTCAAAAGTCACATTTTCTTAAAATACATTGATAAAACTACTGCTAGTTAGACTAATCACAGATAGTCTTCATCTTTACTTCTCTTGGAGCTTTAAGATGGAAACTTTTCATCTTGTGTGCTGTTTAAAGCAGTCTAGTTGTTTTGACAAACCTTTGGATTCTTGGCTTTTGTGCCAGTAGCTCTGCAGTCATGTTACTTCCTCCTTCCTTAACCTGAGCCACAGATTTCATACCTCTAAACTGATATGATAAAAGTGTTTACTTCATAGAGTTTTGTGAATCTTAACTAAGTTAATGCATGTACAGCACTGATCATGGAGACTGGCATATAGTAAAAAAAAATGGCATATAGTAAAGATGAGATATTTTCTGGCTAAGAAGATAGAAAATATAAAGCATCATTCTCAGAAGATGTAGAATTGTCTTATTCCTGTTTATTTACCTCTATTTTGGCTGTCTTTCCGAGTATCTAGATTGAGTGTTCAATGAGAACTATTGTGGAGTATCAGTCAAGCCACTTAATTTCTCTGAGTATTTCTTCTTTCTTGCTTAAGTTAGAGTATTCTGCCCACCTGTCTCAATCATGACATGCTGGGAACAAAGGATTATGATGATTTAAAATATGATTTTAAAATGTGTCAACCATTCTTTGACATTCTTCTTCAAAAGATGAAGCCTAAGTCCCCTTTCCTTTAGGATTTGCTCCTAATGAATAGCATAAAGCAATGGTAACCGTGTCACATTTCAGAGATTAGGTCATAAAAGGCACTGTGGCTTCTTCTGAGCTTTCTTTCATCGATCAGTCACTCTGGGTGAAGTTAGTTGCTACATCATGAGGACACTCAGACAGCCTAAGAAGAGACCCATGTGGTGAGGAACTGAGGCCTCTTGTCAACAGCTATGTGAGTGAATCGTTTTCAGAGTAAATCCTGTATCACCATTCAAGCCTTCAGATGATTGCAACCTTGCTTATATCCTGACTACAGCCATGTGAAAGACCCTGAGCCAATGTTCCCAGATAAGCCACTCCCAAATTCCTGACCTACAGAAATTATAAGATAATACATTTTGTGTCTGTGTGTTTTAATTTATTGGGTTTTAGAGTAATTTGTCATGCAGCTTTAGATAACTAACACAGATTTTGATACCTGGAAGTGGGATGCCAACATAACAGATACGAAAAATGTGGGAATGACTTGAGAATCAGTCAAAAACTGGAAGGAGAAGCTAATATTTTTTGGGCAGATTGTTAGTAGAAATCTAAAACTTTGAGGAGGCTTCCAATGAAGATTTAAATAGAAGTAAGGAATGTTACTAGAAAATGAAGACAGGGGGAATCCTTGTTATGTAGTGGCAGAAAATTTAGCAACACTTTCACCTGAACTTATTTGGAAAGTAGAATATCTATACAATGAACTGCCTGGTTTCTTCATGCTGCTTATAGTGAAATGTGAAAGGAGTCCAGATTTGCTGCTCTTGAAGATTTCTAATGGTCTAAGTGGTAAATAATGCTAAAATTAAGAAATGGCTTTACAACAGGGATTTCTCAGGATAGCATGTTCTAGAGATAAAGCCTAAGTAAGGTAAGACTGTAAAATCCTTTATTAAGACTTCAGAAAGTTCCAAGGTCATGGCTCAAAGAGCATCCAGTCAAGCAATAGAACTTCTAAGAAGCTTAACGGTATCCTCCTTCTGTACTCTCAGAAAAAGTTCAATGCTAGGAAGAACTTAATTCACAGATATTTTGGGGAGAGTCTTTGATGTAATAGAGTAAATATTAAGAAGATTCACAGAAGACTTGCAAAGTTTTAGAGAATTATATTTAGAGAAACACTATCATTTTGGACTGAAAGGGGCAGAAACAGTACAAAATGAAATGAGACATTCGGACCCCCAAAGCTCTTCTGCCAGGAAAAAATATGAGAAAACTTTGCAAGTGTAAACATAGACTGACTTTCAAGGAAAAGGAAAGATTACCTCAAAGGTGGAAACAAGACTCCAGCAGGGGCAGAGCCAAGAGCCATGAAAAATTACTCCCAGATAGGAGGAGGACTGAATCAAGAAACTTCCAACATTGTCACAGGTAGATTTCAGAATTGTTTATGAAGCAGTGACTCCCTTGTGCCTTCTATTTCCCCTCTTTTTTTGTAGAGCAGTATTTTTATAGGTTATCCTGTGCTTTCTAACCACTGTATGTTGAGTGATGGGAGTGGGGTGGAGTGACGAAGGCAGATAGTTTGTCTCTGTAGTTCATGGTCACCACGTTGAGAGGAACAGTAATCGAGAAACTATATTTAAAGAACTACAAGAGGGGAGCTTCAAGTATGCCTGGATCTGATTTATATGATGATATTCTGGGCTTCAAGCTGATGCTATAATTGGATAAGACTTTGAGGATCCTTGGGAGTGGTGAGTGTAATTTGCATGTGGGAGGAATATCAATAATTTGTGGACAGAGGGAAAACTGGTAGTTTTGAAATATGTCCACCAGTTCTTTGCTACTCTTTCCTTCAAAGGCAGACCCTATTCCTGTCCCCTTAAAGGTCAAGTGCCTGTAATGTGTTGCTTCCAATGAATAGGATGAATATTCATTAGTGAGTTGCTTCTAATGAACAGAATAAAGCAGAATTAACTGTGTCATTTCAGAGATTAGTCATAAAAAGTCAGTGTACCTTCCCCTGTGCTCTTTCTGTATTGGATCACTCATTTTGGAGTAAGTCAACTGATATATTATGATGGCACTCAGATGGCCTATGGAGATGCCCACATGCTGAGAAACTGAGGACTCCTGCCAAAAGCCAAGTGACTGAGCCATCCTGAAAGTGAATCTTCCAGCCCTACGAAAGCCTTCAGATGACTGAAACCCCTGCCAATATCTTAAGTGCAACTACCTTAGAGACCTTGAGTAAGAACTTATCAAAATAGTTCAGTTCAGTCGCCCAAGTTGTGCCCGACTCTTTGCGACCCCATGAACTGCAGCGCGCCAGGCCTTCTTGTCCATTACCGACTTGCAGAGTTTACTCACACTCATGTCCATTGAGTCGGTGATGCCATCCAACCATCTCATCCTCTGTCATCCCCTTCTCCTCCTGCCTTCTATCTTTCCCAGCATCGGTGTCTTTGCAAATAAGTCAGCTCTGCACATCAGGTGGCCAAAGTACTGGAGTTTCAGCTTCAGCATCAGTCCTTCCAATGAATATTCAGGACTGATTTCCTTTAGGATGGACTGGTTGGATCTCCTTGCAGTCCAAGGGACTCTCAAGAGTCTTCTCCAACACCTCAGTTTGAAAAGATCAGTTCTTCGGCACGCAGCTTTCTTTATAGTCCAACTCTCACATCCATACATGGCTACTGGAAAAACCATAGCCTTGACTAGATGGCAAAGTAATGCCTTGCTTGTTGCTTGTTTGCCTTGACTTGTTGGCAAAGTAATGTCTCTGCTTTTTAATATGCTGTCTAGGTTGGTCATAACTTTCTTTCCAAGGAGTAAGAGTCTTATTTTCATGGCTGTAATCACCATCTGCAGTGATTTTGGAGTCCCCAAAAATAGTCTGTCACTGTTTCCAGTGTTTCCCCATCTATTTGCCATGAAGAGATGGGATCAGATGCCATGATCTTAGTTTTCTGAATGTTGAGCTTTAAGCCAACTTTTTCACTCTCTTCTTTCACTTTCATCAAGAGGCTCTTTAGTTCTTCACTTTCTGCCATAAGGGTGGTGTCATCTGCATATCTGAGGTTATTGATATTTCTCCCAGCAATCTTGATTCCAGCTTGTACTTCATCCAGCCCAGCGTTTCTCATGATGTACTCAGCATATAAGTTAAATAAACAGGGTGACAGTATATACCCTTGACGTACTCCTTTTCCTATTTGGAACCAGTCTGTTGTTCCATGTCCAGTTCTAACTGTTGCTTCCTGACCTGCATACAGGATTCTCAAGCGGCAGGTCAGGTGGTCTGGTATTCCCATCTCTTGAAGAATTTTCCACAATTTGTTGTGATCCACACAGCCAAAGGCTTTGGCATAGTCAGTAAAGCAGAAATAGATGTTTTTCTGGAACTCTCTTGCTTTTTCTATGATCCAGTGGTTGCTGGCAATTTGATCTCTGGTTCCTCTGCCTTTTCTAAAACCAGCTTGAACATTTGGAAATTCATGGTTCATGTATTGTTGAACCCTGGCTTGGAGAATTTTGAGTATTACTTTACTAGTGTGTGAGATGAGTGCAATTTTGTGATAGTTTGAGCATTCTTTGGCATTGCTTTTCTTTGGAATTGGAATGAAAACTGACCTTTTCCAGTCCTGTGGCCACTGCTGAGTTTTGAAAATTTGCTGGCATATTGAGTGAAGCACTTTCACAGCATCATTTTTTAGGATCTGAAATAGCTCAATTGGAATTCCATCAGCTCCACTAGCTTTGTTTATAGTGATGCTTCCTAAGAAGGCCCACTTGACTTCACATTCCAGGATGTCTGGCTCTAGGTGACTGATCACAACGTCATGATTATCTCGATCATGAAGATCTTCTTTTGTACCGTTCTATGTATTCTTGCCACCTCTTCTTAATATCTTCTGCTTCTGTTAGGTCCATACCATTTCTGTCCTTTAGTGAGCCCATCTTTACATGAAATGTTCCCTTGGTATCTCTAATTTTCTTGAAGCAATCTCTAGTCTTCCCCACTCTATTGTTTTCCTCTATTTATTTGCACTGATCACTGAGGAAGGCTTTCTTATCTCTCCTTGGTATGCTTTGAAACTCTGCATTCAAATGCGTATATCTTTCATTTTCTCCTTTGCTTCTCACTTCTCTTCTTTTCATAGCTATTTGTAAGGCCTCCTCAGATAACCATTTTGCCTTTTTGCGTATCTTTTTCTTGGGGATGGTCTTGATCAGTGCCTCCTGTACAATGTCACGAACCTCCATCCATAGTTCTTCAGGGACTCTGTCTACCAGATCTAGTCCTTTAAATCTAAATAGATTTAGATTTAAAATTAGATTTAGATTTAGAAATGACAAATGTCACTTCCACTGTATAATTGTAAGGGATTTGTTTTAGGTCATACCTGAATGGTCTAGTACTTTTCCCTACTTTCTTCAATTTAAGTCTGAATTTGGCAATAAGGAGTTCATGATCTGAGCCAAAGTCAGCTCCTGGTCTTGTTTTTGCTGACTGTATAGAGCTTCTCCATCTTTGGTGGAGAGTTCTGACAAAATGTGGTCCACTGGAGAAGGGAATGGCAAACCACTTCAGTATTCTTGCCTTGAGAACCTCATGAATAGTATGAAAAGGCAGAAAGATAGGACAGTGAAAGATGAACTCCCCAGGTCGGTAGGTGCCCAATATGCTGCTGGAGATCAGTGGAGAAATAACTCCAGAAAGAATGAAGTGACAAAGCCAAAGAAAAAAACAACACCCAGTTGTGGATGTGACTGGTGATGGAAGTAAGGTCTGATGATGTAAAGAGCAATATTGCATAGGAACCTGGAATGCTAAGTCTATGAATCAAGGCAAATTGGAAGTGGTCAACCAGGAGATGGCAAGAGTGAACATCGACATTTTAGGAATCAGCGAAATAAAATACACTGAAATGGGTGAATTTAACTTAGATGACCATTGTATCTACTACTGTGTGCAAGAATCCCTTAGAAGAAATGGAGTAGCCATCAAAGTCAACAGAAGAGTCCAAAATGCAGTACTTGGATGCAGTCTCAAAAACGACAGAATGATCTCTCTTCGTTTCCAAGGCAAACCATTCAATATCACAGTAATCCAAGTCTATGGCCCAAGCAGTAATGCTGAAGAAACAGAAATTGAATGGTTCTGTGAAGACCTACAAGATCTTCTAGAACTAACACCCCCAAAAGTTGTCCTTTTCATTATAGGGGACTGGAAAGCAAAAGTAGGAAGTCAAGAAACACCTAGAGTAACAGGCAAATTAGGCCTTGGAGTACAGAAGGAAGCAGGGGAAAGGCTAGTAGAGTCTTGCCAAGAGAATGCACTGGTCGTGCATTCACGACCTCATGAATGCACACACCCTCTTCCAACAACACAAGAGAAGACTCTACACGTGGACAACACCAGATGGTCAACAGCAAAATCAGATCGATTATCAGATAAGCTGCTCCTTATATCCTGATCCATAGAAACCATGAGACGCTTTGTTTCTTGTTTTGGTGGTAATTTGTTATCCAGTAATAGATAACTGAAGAAGGAAATGGCAACCCACTCCAGTATTCTTGCCTGGAAAATCCCATGGATGGGGGAGCCTGGCAGGCTACAGTCCATGGGAAATAGTCAGACACGACTGAGCCACTTTATTCACTCACTCACTCACTCAGTTGATAACTAATACAGGGCTTGAGTTGAGGTAGTGGGCTAGAATGGAAGACTATCAAAAATGCAGAAGCAAGAAGTGAGTGCCAGGCAATGAACACTTAATTCCCAAGGTACCTTCTGTACAAGCATAGAAGAACATGCAGTATTGGATAATTCTTATACATGCTTAAGACAGTACTACACTACCACCATAACCTTTCTGCTTCTGCTCAAGTGATTTTAAATGAAGCATGCTTTCTCATACAATTGAAACACTTCATGGAGACCTAGGCCTCACAGCTCTTTGAGAGGATGAACAAGTGGCAGAATTGACAGATGACATTTCTGTCTCTGCAGACTGGCAACTCTTTTTCTTCAAAGATTCTATATGTTTTCTGTCAGTTCTGTGTGTGTGAAGGTGATGGGGAACAGGGATGTGATTGACAAACTTCTGTTATCTTGGCTAGAGGGCATCAAGACATCTATTTTCTACTTTTTCCAGGGTAAGGCATAGATTAACCAGCATAGGTCCTGTGTTAGAATGATGACTCCAATGGAGGACAATCCTAGGACTTTCCAAGCCATTCCACAAGTAGGATGGAAGCCTAGCTAAACTGGTGACTCAGTGTGTTTATGGGTGGCCATTCAGTACAACCCATGACTCAGGCTTTTACATGACTCACCTTCAAGGCTGCAAATGAGCTCACAAAGGTATGTAGGCTGTGTCCTCCTAAAATCTGCTTTTAAACACACATGCCACCAACATGTACAATTGTGTCTGTCCCTGTGATGGATCATGTCGTTTGTCCTGGGCACCCTGTTATCACTGCTGGGAAATTTCTCAGTCCATTGGGAGAAGAAATTGTCCATTTCTAGGCTCACTCTTCCTCTCCTCTTTCTACTCTGATTGGTTAACCATGGTACAGGGGTGAGAGGACTGAGATCAGTGATGTGTTCAAGCCAGTTCACAAGAGCTGATTGATAAATTTTCAGAAATCTTGCTTGCTGGTTATTAATCACAGCCATTATTAAACATTAAACTTACTCTTAAATATGTTATACTAAAACATAGGTATTAAATACTCAAAGCTAAACACTTCCTAATGATTTTACTACCTTTTACTGTTATTTACATCCATGCAATCTATATGGTAGAAATACTAAACATATATATTAGTGTTAGACATACTGTACATCTCTCCTCAACTTTGTATTCAGTGGTATAATATTGATAGCTTGGAATCAGCCATAGTGAATATTTGCACCATGGAAATCATTAAAGCTTTTTTTTAGGAGGGCTGTTTATTACACATTTACCAGCATACCTCTGCCTGGGGCCCACCTATGGATCTAGGCAAGGGTGGATTCTGTGGTATTTCACAACTTTTAAAATGAAACCTGTTTCAAGAGACTTAGCTAGGCAACTTTCCTGACACTACAGTAAGTCGGATGAGATAAATAGAAATCTGCTGGAAGGAGCCCATGTAACACTATTTACCCTTGCAGGTCAGGATAGGGACTATACAGGGCCATGGGTGCTGTCAATCATTCATGCATCCATGACTCAGAAAGACCTTGTCATGTCCTTCACCTAGGGCAAACTGTGGGTCATATCCAGTCTGCCTCACCCAGCAAATAGACATTCTGTAAAAGAACTGCCTGAGAGGTATGGAGAATAGCTGTTCCACACAGTAACCACAAAAATGTAATTGATCTCATTACAAGGTCAGGAGCCCTTGCAAAATGAGGTATCTTTTCAAAGTTAGAATCTTGAGATTCAGGGAATACCTCAATCAGAACTTTTGTGTAGGGTCCTCTGGCACTCAGATTCTTTTGGTGGCATCCCCATTATTTATAAAAGAGGACAGAAGATTTGCTGCATACTTCTGTTTAATTGCATCCTGCTGAACAGTTGAAGCAGATTCAGGAATTTTCAAAATTTGAACTCAATGGGCCATTTATCTTTTAATGCTTGAGAAGGAATAGGGAAAGAGAGCATTCAAGTTTTAAACTGGGGGAATTCAAGTACCCAAGGGCTGTCCTGTTGCAGGGAGCACTAACTGATGACCAAACGTCCAAGCTTCCCTTCCATGGTGTAGACTTGTTTCTGAGAGGAGGCTTCCCAGCCATTTCCCAGCCCCACCTGCCTCTCAGTTCAGTTCAGTTCAGTCACTCAGTAGTGTCCGACTCTGCGACCCCATGAATCGCAGCACGCCAGACCTCCCTGTCCATCACCAACTCCCAGAGTTCACTCAGACTCACATCCATCGGGTCAGTGATGCCATCCAGACATCTCATCCTCTGTCGTCCCCTTCTCCTCCTGCCCCCAATCCCTCCCAGCATCAGAGTCTTTTCCAATGAGTCAACTCTTCGCATCAGGTGGCCAAAGTACTGGAGTTTCAGCTTTAGCATCATTCCTTCCAAAGAAATCCCAGGGCTGATTTCCTTCAGAATGGACTGGTTGGATCTCCTTGCAGTCCAAGGGACTCTCAAGAGTCTTCTCCAACACCACAGTTCAAAAGCATCAATTCTTCGGTGCTCAGCCTTCTTCACGGTCCAACTCTCACATCCATACATGACCACAGGAAAAACCATAGCCTTGACTAGACAGACCTTTGTTGGCAAAGTAGGCAGGACCATTTGACTAGTTCTTATCAGTACAATAGGTAGGTATGATATGTATCATTTCAGGGCCAATATGGTTAAGTAGTGCTTGATTCTTCACTCTCATTTTTCTATCTACTGTTGGAACATTAGGGTGACCTTGAAGCCACAATGTGGGATAGAGATGGAAATATTATTGAGTTCTGAATATTCTTGCTGATTTTCTATTTCTTCTATCAATTATTAAGAAAGGGATGTTGCAGTCTCCAACTTCAGTTGTGGGTTTGTTTGTTTCTTTTAATTCAGTTAGTTTTTGCTTCACGTATTCTCTAGCTTCATTTTTTGGTGCATGCACAAATGCACTAAACTATGCATTAGGGTAACTATGTCTTCTTAACTGACCGACCATTTTATCAATATATAATGCTCATTTCTATCTCTCATAATTTTATTTTGCTTCAAACTTATTTTATTGATTATTATTATAGCCACTCCTGTTTTCTTAGATTATTTATTGTTGATTATTGACTACTATTGATACATTTGTTTCATCTTTCTTACTTTCAATCTACCTGTATAATTATACCTGAAATAAATTTCTTGTGGATATAGTTAGGCCATGTTTAATTCTCTCCACCAGTATTTTTGCTTTAATTGGTATATTTAGAACATTTGCATTGTGTTGTTATATCTTTGTTAAGGGCTTAAGCCAGTCATTCCATTTTCGTTTTCTGTTATCTCTATCTTTTATTTGTATTTTTCATATGTAACTTTCTGTGAATCTCTGGAACATTTTTAAAAATTCTGTTTAGGTTTATCTATGAGTCTATCTATTTGAATATATTTTATATTGATTTCTATAGTTAATATATTATATACTGATAACTTATATTAGTCTACTTGTGCTGCTATTTACTAGTTTTCCTTTCTTTACATCTTTTTATGCTCTATATAAGGCCTTAAATATTTTCTCTGATTTAGAATCACATCAGACAGTTCATTTTTTTGTTCAATCACCAAACAGGAAAGTTAAAGAAAAAAAAAGTCAAAAAAAAGAGATGGAAATAGCTGAATTATTGAGTCACCACTTGGAGATGTGTCACAGATTCTCCAACAGATTGACTTGAAAGATAAATAAGATTCCATTGTGCTAAGCCCCTGAGATGTAGGAGTTGTTTGTTATTGAAGCTAGTGATTAATACATGTTCTCTGGCCTGTTAAGTACTCCAGTCAAATTCTAGGGCCTTAAGGCTATTGTCTTCTGTGACCTCTTGGACCAAGGAGTGGCTGTCTATCTCTGAGACACTGTTTCCTTCAAAGCTGGCTTCCAGTGAGCCCCTGGACTGAGTAAACCTGGTACAAGATAAAAACTAAGGGAAATCAGGTACTGCCTCTTCCACCTTAGGAAATTCTTCATTTAGTGATATTTTGAATTCCCCACCTCTTACTGCGCTAACAGGCTCGATCAGGAGTCAGCAATGATTCAATGCTCAAGATGATCAGAGTCTGGCAGAGCCTCAGCTCTCTGCCTTGCCAGATTTCGCAGTGCACATCAACACTAG
This sequence comes from Bos taurus, assembly GCF_002263795.3. NCBI lineage: Eukaryota > Metazoa > Chordata > Mammalia > Artiodactyla > Bovidae > Bos > Bos taurus. The sequence continues at coordinate 81,865,629 of NC_037357.1, read as the reverse complement.
CACAGCCTTTGGGAGATCCCAGCAAGGGTATTCTGCCGAGGCGTCACTGCTACCCTAACAGACAGCCTGACAATCGACTTGCTTGTTGAGGTTTTTGGAAGGCCTGAATAAGGCCCAGTTTTCTGAATGACACACATGGAAAAAAACATATAGGACCAAGGATAGACTAGGAAAGCCTGAGATTTATCTTATGCTTTTATCCCTCCCCTCCTATGGCTACAATCCCACATTTGCTATGGGGCAGATGCCCTGAGTAAGATAGTCTATTTCTTGACTTGCCACTTCAGTGCCATTATCTGCTGCCTCATTGGTGCCTGCAGGACATACTCCAACTCCTTGACTTACACTGCCATATTTTTTTAAATCAAGAATCCATCTATCTTGTGCCTTTCCCAGGGCTTTCAACTACAATTCTCCCTGTCCACTGCTCATCTCCTTTAGATAAATTGTCAGTTGAAATATGCTAAACCAGACCCTCAAATGCTCTGGCATTCTGCCTGCCACACACAGGACTCTTGAGCTCTGACCTCCCTGATAACCAAGTTTGACATCTTACACACCTCTTCCTCTGCCTAGAACCCCTAACCATTTAAGTAGCAAAAGACACAATCTCTGCTGTTTTCCTGCACCACCCAGTACTTCCAGGTTATAGTCTTTGAGAACTCTAGGTTGCCTATAACCAGTAATACTGTTCACTGGAATGGGGGAAAGATGTATGGTAAAAAGCTGATCTTGCTTTCCTCCTGTCCCATGTCCTACCTCACGTTTCCCAAGCGACCATGATAAAAACTAGAAGACTTTTTTTCTGGCTCCATTACAGATTTCTGATGCTTTTGAACTGGGGTTTTGGAGAAGACTCTTGAAAGTCCCTTAGACTGCAAGGAGATCAAACCAGTCCATCCTAAAGGAAATCAGTCCTGAATATTCGTTGGAAAGAATGCTGAAGCTGAAGATCCAGTGCTTTGGCCACCTGATGTGAAGAACTGACTCATCAGAAAAGACCCTGATGCTGGGAAAGATTGAAGGCAGGAAGAGAAGGGGATGGCAAAGGATGAGATGGTTGGATGGCATCACCGACTCATGGACATGAGTTTGAGCAAATTCCAGGAGTTGATGATGGACAGGGAAGTCTGGCATGCTGCAGTCCATGGGGTCGCAAAGAATTGGACATAATTGAACTACTGAACTGAACTACTGCCTCAACCTTACTCACAGCAGGATATAAAGTGGTCCATAGGATACCTTAAGCTTCTGATAGGTACCTGGCTTATTGCTGTTACAATACTACCAACCTCAAAGGACCAAACCAAAGGAGGCTATAAGAAGAACTAATCATTTATTTGTTCAACAGATGTTAACTAAGCACCAAGTATGTTGCAGATACTGTGCCAGGCACTGGGGATACTACAGTGGATAAAAAAAAAAAAAAAAAAAAAAAAACTCCTCTCATCTCTCATGTAGCTGAAACTCTGGTAATGAGATAGATACAATAAACAAATAATTAAACAAGGATGTGTCAGATGGATGTTTAAGTGCTGGAAAGAAAATTAAGCAGAGTAAAAACACAAAGAATGACTAGGAGAGGGGTTGCTCTTTTAGGAAGAGTGGTCAGGGAAGCCTTCTCTGAGATGCTCACATTTGAATGAAGTCCTGAATGCAGTAAGGTAGCAAGGCATGGAGAAGGTGTTCTAGGAGAGGGGACAAGCAAAACAGCCTGACATGTGAAAAAGTGCGGTGTGTGTGATGAACAGGAAGAAGGCCAGAGTGATCAGAGTTACATTCTCTTTAAAAGACCGTCAGACCCCTCATGCCTTACATTCCTGTTTAATTTGCCACAAGAAGGAAGTTCAAGCCTCCCATTATCACCTGCACCATTCTCTTTGCTTGGCTCTGTACACCCTCTAATCCAACTCCAGCTCCCATCCCTCTCTGACCCCATAAAACCTCCACTGTGCCCTAGTTCAACCAAATTCTCCCCTTGCATTCAGACATCTGAACATGGCTGAAGGGGGAAAAAAAAACTATGTTGACAAGTCTCACTTTTAAGTTTATAACCACAATACTTGAGCCCCTAATCTCCTAACAATCATAAATTTTCTTAACCATTTACTCTCTCATTCTTCTAGATAGCTATTTCACACCTTTTCCTCTCTCCTCAAGCCTCCAACATCTTTCTGTCTCTCCACTCTTAGTAATAACCTCAATTCTTATTTTTTGTCTATACAGAAGCAATCAGAAGACAATTAGCTGACCTTCCCACAACCAAATTGGTCCTTCTTCAGACATCCATCCTTGTACTATATGCCTTCATTCTTAACACAAAGGATGCATTCTCCATGCACTTATCATAGGACCATCCTTCCACTGTGAACTGGAATTCATTCCTTCCAGACTATTCAAGGACTTTGCTCCTGTAAATAAACCCTCTCTTTCTCCTATGATCATCAATATTTTCCTGTCCATTGAATCAGTTCCATCACTTACCAATATGCTTCTCTACCCTATATCCACTTATAACTACTCTCCAGTTCTCTACTATTCCCTATGGTGAAGCACTACAAAGAGTTATCTGTACCATCTGGCTCTACTTTCTTATCTCTCATTCTGTCTTCAACCTTTTCCTCCCAGGCTTTTGGGTAATGGTTACATGGATGTTTATTACACTATTCTATGTTTGTATACATTTAATTTTTTCCACAATAAAAATTAAGAGTCAAGAAAGTTTATTTTGGTGGGTGAGAGCTCTCTCAAACATGAATAGTTGATTTGGTCACCATCACCCTGATACCACCACCAGACAGAGACATCACACACACACACACACACACAAAACAAAATTACAGGCTAATATCTGTATGATGAACATAGATGCGAAAATCCTCAACAAAATTCTAGCAAACAGAACCCAGCAACACCTTAAAAGGATCATACGCCACGATCAAGTCAGATTTATCCAAGGAATGCAACAGATCTTTAATATATACAAATCTATGTGATACACCATATTAACAAATTAACAAAAGATAAAAATCATATGGTAATTGTATTGCTTCTCATCCTGTTCCTGACATCAGTTGTCTCTCTTTTCACACTCTCTGCACTGTTTGCTGAACCCAGGGTAGGCAAGGCATGAGGAAAGAGGCCGGAAGAAGATGCAAGGAGCCACAGGAACTTCAGGCATGTTTATTCTCTTCTGGCTGGCACAGCAGCTGTAGCAACAGACATAACATAACACAACATGACCACACACAGCCTCTTTCCTGGCTGATAGAGCAGCCATAACAGTATTCTCTTCTGGCTGATGCTACAGCCATAGCAGTATTCATCCATTCTCTCCTCTCCTGGCTAATCCAACAGACACAGCCATGATGCAGCAGAAATGCCGCCGCTTTTTTGGATGGAGCTCACATATATGCATACCACACAAAGTAGCATGTGAACAAACGAATAACTCATGATGTGAAGTGCTATAAGGGATCTCAGCTGTTACATAGTCATTATTTACAAAATGTGGGGCGAGAGAGCCTGAACACGCCATCTTGGCTAATTTGCTGTCTCCCCACAATAATCTCAATCAGTTCAGTTCAGTCACTCAGTCATGTCTGACCCTTTGCGACCCCATGGACTGCAGCTTGCCAGGATTCCCTGTCCATCACCAAATCCCGGAGCTTGCTCAAACTCATGTCCATTGAGTCAGTGATGCCATGCAACCATCTCATCCTCTGTTGTCCCCTTCTCCTCCTGCCTTCAGTCTTTCCCAGCATCAGAATCTTTTCCAATGAGTCAGTTCATCACATCAGGTGGCCAAAGTATTGAAGCTTCAGCTTCAGCATCACTCCTTCCAGTGAATATTCAGGACCGATTTCCTTTAGGATGAATTGGTTTTATCTCCTTGCAGTCCAAAAGACTCTCAAGAGTCTTCTCCAACACCACAGTTCAAAAGCATCAATTCTCCAGAGCTCAGTTTTCTTTATAATCTAGCTCTCACATCCATACATGACTCCTGGAAAAACCATAGCTTTGACTAGCCTGACCTTTGTTGGCAAAGTAATGTCTCTGCTTTTTAACATGCTGTCTAAGTTGTCATAGCTTTTCTTCCAAGGAGCAAGGGTCTTTTAATTTCATGGCTGCAGTCACCATCTGCAGTGATTTTGGAGGCCTGCCCCCAAAATAAAGCCTCTCACTGTTTCCATTGTTTCCCCATCTATTTGCCATGAAGTGATGGGACCAGATGCCATGATCTTCGTTTTCTGAATGTTGAGTTTTAAGCCAACTTTTTCACTCTCTTCTTTCACTTTCATCAAGAGGCTCTTTAGTTCTTTGCTTTCTGCCATAAGGGTGGTGTCATCTGCGTATCTTAGGTTATTGATATTTCTCCTGGCAATCTTGATTCCAGCTTGTGCTTCATCCAGCCCAGCATTTCTCATGATGTACTCTGCATGTAAGTTAAATAAACAGGGTGACAATATACAGCCTTGACGTATTCCTTTCCCAATTTGGAACCAGTCTGTTGTTCCATGTCTGGTTCTAACTTTTGCTTCTTGACCTGCATACAGGTTTCTCAGGAGGCAGGTCAGGTGGTCTGGTATTCCCATCTCTTTCAGAATTTTCCACAGTTTGTTGTGATCCACACAGTCAAAGACTTTGGCATAGTCAATAAAGTAGAAATAGATGGTTTTTTGGAACTCTCTTGCTTTTTCAATTATCCAATGGATGTTGGCAGTTTGATTTCTGGTTCCTCTGCCTTTTCTAAATCCAGCTTGGACATCTAGAATTTCATGGTTCACATACTCTTGAAGCCTAGCTTGAAGAATTTTGAGCATTACTTTGCTAGCGTGTGAGATGAGTGCAATTGTGTGGTAGTTTGAGCATTCTTTGGCATTGCCTTTCTTTGGGATTGGAATGAAAACTGGCCTTTTCCAGTCCTGTGGCCACTGCTGAGTTTTCCAAATTTGCTGGCATATTGAGTGCAACACTTTCACAGCATCATCTTTCAGGATTTAGAGAAATGCAAATTAAAACCACAAGATATCATCTCACACTTGTTATGATGGCCATTATGTAAAAAAAAAAAAAAAAAAACAGAAAACAGTGAGTGTTGGTGGATATAGAGAAATTGGTTGGTGGGGGATGTAAAATGGTGCAGCTACTATGAAAAACAGTATGGAAGCTCCTCAAGAAAATAAAAATAGAACTAACACATGATCCAGCAATCTTACTTCTGCATATTTGTCCAAAAGAAATGAAAACAAGATCTTGTAAATATATTTTTCTTCCATATTCATTGCTCCATTATTGGCAATAACTAAGAGGTGGAAACAACCTAAGTGTCCATTGACAGATAAATGGAGAAAGAAAAAGTTTCATATACACAGAATATTGTAAAAGCTAAAATTTTATGGAATAGCAAAGAATTTCAAATAGACAAACAATCTTGAAAAGTTGGGGCACTCTGACTTGCCAATTTCAAAACTTACCACACAGTTGTAATAATCAAGACTGTGGTACTAGAATAAAAAGAAAGATATATAGAGAGAGACCAGTGAAATAAAACTGAGAGTCTGTAAATAAATCTATATATTTATAGTTATATTAGTCTGCCAGAATAAAATACCAGAGATAGCAGCATGGATTGAACAACTAAAGTTTATTTCCTCATGATTCTGGATGCTTGAAATCTGAAATAAAGGTTTTGTCAGGATTGATTGCTTCTGAGGCTGCTCTCCTTGGCTTTTAGATGGCCACCTCCAACGTATTTCCTCACATGGTCTTCTCTCTGTGTATGTTTGTATCCAAATCTCTTAAGAGCACCAGTTATATTGGACTAGGCCCCACCCTTAGACTTCATTTTAACATAATTGCTTCTTTAAAAACCGAAATTCAATCACATTCTGAAGTACTAGAGGTTAGGACTTTAATATATAAATTTTGACTTTTTTTAATGAGTTCCAAGATCAATCAATGGGAAAGAATAGTATTTTCAACAAATGATGTGGACACAAATGGATATTCTTTGGTCCCTACCTCACATCCTATACACTTAACCCATGATGTATCAAAGACCTAAATGTAATATTTAAAACTATAGAACTCTTAGCTTAGATTAAAAAATAGGTGTAAATCTGAGTGATTTTGGATTAGGCAACTACTTCTTAGATATGCCTTCAAAAGTAAAAGCAATCAAAGAAAAAATAGATAAATTAGACTTTGTACATATTAAAAGCTTGTGTGTCAAAGCAAACTATCAAGAAAGTGAAAAGACAACCCACCGAATGGGAGAAAATATTTGCAAATTATATATCAGTATCAAGTGACCAAAATATATGAAGAAAACTTAAAACTCAACAATAAATAAAAAGGCAACCCAATATAAAAATAAGTAAAGGATTTGAATAGACATTTCTCCAAAGAAGATATATAAATGACCAATAAGTGCATTAAAAAGTGCTTGACATAATTAACCAATAAGGAAGTGCAAATAAAAACCACAATGAAACACTACTTCATATCCATTAGGATAGTTATCATCAAAAATAAAGACAATAATAAATGCTGGTGAAGATGTTGAGAAATTGGAGCCCTCATACATTGCTGGAAAGAATGTAAAACAGTGTAGTCACTGTGTAAAACAGTTTGAGAATTCCTTAAAAATTAAATACAGAATTACCTTATGACCCAACAGTTCCACTCCTAGATATATATGAAGAGGATTTGAAATATATGCTCAAACAAAACTTATTTAAATGTTAATAGCAGGCGATGGCACCCCACTCCAGTACTCTTGCCTGGAAAATCCCATGGACGGAGGAGCCTGGTAGGCTGCAGTCCATGGGGTGGCGAAGAGTCGGAGACGACTGAGCGACTTCACTTTCACTTTTCACTTCCATGCATTGGAGAAGGAAATGGCAACCCACTCTGGTGTTCTTGCCTGGAGAATCCCAGGGACGGGGGAGCCTGGTGGGCTGCTGTCTATGGGGTCACACAGAGTCAACACGACTGAAGCAACTTAGCAGCAGCAGCAGCAGCAATATTTGTAACTGCCAAAAAGTGGAAACAGTCGAAAAGTCCATGAACTGAATGAATAAACAAAATGTGGTAAATCCTTACAATGGGATATTATTCATCCATTATATTAAAAAAAAAAAAAAAAGCATTGTTACTTGCTACAGCATGGATGAATCTCAAAAACTTTATGCCAGGTAGATGAAGCCAGTTACAAAGGTCAGATATTATTTGATTCCATTCAAATGAAATGTTCACAACAGGTAAATCCATAAAGACAAAACACAGATTAGTGGTTTCCAAGGGACATAGGGAGAGGAAATTGGGACTAGTTGCTAGCATGTATGGGGTAATAGAAATGTTCTGTGTATACATAGTGGTGGTGGTAGTTGCACATAATGAATATATTAAAAATGAAGTGCAAACTTCAAAATTGTGAATTTTATATCATGTCAATTATTGTTGTTTTTCAGTTGCTCAGCCATGTGCAACTCTTAGTGACCCCATGGACTACATCACACCAGGCTTCCCTGTCCTTCACAGTCTCCTGGAGTTTCCTCAGACTCAGTTCCATTGAGTTGATGATGCCATCCAACCATCTCATCCACTGTCATCCTCTTCTCCTTTTGCTTTCAATCTTTCCCAGCTTCAGAGTCTTTTCCTATGAGTTGGCTCTTCACATCAGGTGGCCAAAGTATTGGAGTTTAAGCTTCAGTATCAGTACTTCCAGTGAATATTCAGGGTTGATTTCCTTTAGGATTGACTGGTTTGATCTCCTTGCTGTCCAAATTACTCTAAAGAGACTTCTCTAGCACCACAATTTGAAAGCATCAGTTCTTCATTGCTCAACCTTCTTTATGGTCCAACTCTCACATCTGTACATGACTACTGGAAAAACTATAGCTTTGACTATATGGACCTTTGTCAGCAAAGTGAAATCGCTGATTTTTAATAAGCTGTCCAAGTTTTGTCATAAAGCAGCTACCGTCTTTTAATTTCATGGCTGCAGTCAACAGCCACAGTGATTTTGGAGCCCAAGAAAGTTAAGTCTGTCACTGTTTACATCATTTTCTCATCTATTTGCCATGAAGCGATGGGACTGGATGCCATGATCTTAGTTTTTTGAATGTTGAGTTTTAAGCCAGCTTTTTTCACTCTCAGCTGTTTGTAAGGCCTCCTCAGACAACCATTTTGCCCTTTTGCATTTCTTTTTCTTGGGGATGGTTTTGATCACTGCCTCCTCTACAATGTTATAAACCTCTATTCTTCAGGCACTCTGTCTATCAGATCTAATCCCTTGAATCTATTTGTCACTTCCACTGTATATCATAAAGGATATGATTTAGGTCATATCTGAATGGCCTAGTGGTTTTCCCTACTTCTTCAATTTAAATCTGAATTTTGCAATAAGGAGCTCATGATCTGAGCCACAGTCAGCTCTGGGTCTTGTTCTTACTGACTATATAGAGCTTCTGCATCTTCATTGACAAAGAATATAATCATTCTGATTTTGATATTGACCATCTGGTGATGTCCATGTGTAGAGTTGTCTCGTGTTGTTTGAAGAGGATGTTTTCTATAACCAGTGCATTTTCTTGGCAAGACTCTGTTAGCCTTTGCCCTGCTTCATTTTATACTCCAAGGCCAAATTTGCCTGTTACTCCAGGTATCTCTTGACTTCCTACTTAATACATAAGTATTCCAGTCTCCTCTGATAAGAAGGACATTTTTTTTTGGTGTTAGTTCTAGAAGGTGTTGTAGGTCTTCATAGAACCGTTCAACTTTTTCTTCTGCATTAGTGATTGGGGCATAGACTTGGATTACTGTGATGTTGAATTGTTTGCCTTGGAAACAAACAGATCATTCTGTCGTTTTTGCGACTGCACCCAAGTACTGCATTTTGGACTCTTGTTGACTGTGAGGGCTAGTCCATTTCTTCTAAGGGATTCTTGCCCACAGTAGTAGATATAATGGTCATCTGAATTAAATTTGCCCGTTCAGGTCCATTTTATTTCACTGATTCCTAAAATGTCTATGTTCACTCTTGCCATCTACTGTTTGACCACTTCCAATTTACTTTGATTCATGGACCTAACATTCTAGATTCCTGTGCAATATTGTTCTTTACCGCATCAGACTTTACATTCACCACCAGACACATCCACAACTGTGTGTCATTTCTGCTTTGGCTCAGCCTCTTCATTCTTTCTGGAGCTATTTCTCTGTTCTTCTCCAGTAGCATATTTGACCCCTACCAACCTGGAGGGGTTCATCTTTCAGTGTCCTAACTTTTGCCTTTTCATACTGTTCATGGGGTTGTCAAGGCGAGAATGCTGAAGTGGTTTGCCATTCCCTTCTCCAGTGGCCCCAGATATGTCAATTATATCTCAGAAAACAACAACAACAACAATGAGACAGCTTTACATACCCTCAGGAATATTTATTATTAAAAACACTGCAATACCAAATCTTTTGAAGGATGTAAAACAATCATAAATCTTATAAATGGGTAGTGAAAATGTTATAACCACCTTAAAAACAGTTAGGCAGTTCTTTCCTCTGGAGGAGGGCATGTCAACCCACTGCAGTATTCTTGCATGGAGTATCCCATGGACATAGGAGCTGGAGGGCTACTGTCTCTAGGGTTGCAAAGAGTTGAAATCAACTGAAGCGACTTAGCACACACAGGCAGTTCTTTTAAACATATGTATTCCCTATGACACAACAATTCCACACCTAAGTATGTATTCAAATAGAATTGAAACATATCCACACAAAGACACGAGCATGAATGCTCACAGTAGCCTTATTCATAGTGGCTCCAATCTGGAAACAATCCATATGTCTGTAAAATGAGAAATGATTAACAGACAGTGATATATAATATATATAATAATACACTATTCAACAACAAAATGAAATGAAATTATGTACGTAACGACATGGATAAATCTATACAATGTGATGAATAGGGGAAAAAACTTATACAAAGGCATGCATTATTGGATTATGTATTTCATATTTTGAATAATTGTAGATGGTGTTGTATTTTTCAGTTTTGGTTTCCATGTGTTCATTGCAAGTATACAGATGCATAACTGATTTTTATGTTTATCTTCTGTCCTATGACCATGCTGCACTCATTAGTTCTAGGAATTTTTTTGTAGATCCTTTGAGATTTTCTGTGTAGACAATCATGCCACCTGAAAATAGGGACAGTTTAATTTCTCCTTTGTAATCAGTACATCTTTTATTTCTTTCTTGCCTTATTGCTAGGACTTCTAGAACTATGTTGAATAAGTGGTAAGAATTTTCCTGATCTTAGAGGGATAACATTTAGGATCTCATCATTAAGTATAATGTTAGCTTTAGGTTTTTTACAGAAAATATGTATCAAATTGAGGGAGTTGCCCCTTATTCTTATTTTTCTGAGAGTTGTTTTTTTAATCAAGAATGCATGTTGAATTTTGTCAGATGATTTTTATGCATCAACTGTTCAGATTCTGTGATTTTTCTTCTTTAGCATGTTAAAGAGGTGAATTAAATTATTTTATTTTCAAATACTGAACCAATCTTGTATCCCTATGGCCCTTAATTAAACCTCATATTGTCAAGATGCATAATTTCTTTTATATACCACTGAATTCTATTTGCAAATATGTTATTAAGAATTTTTGTGTATATGTTTATGAGGGATCTCAGTCTATAGTTTTCTTTTTAGTACTTTGTCTGGTTTTGTATTCAGGGTACTACTGCCCTCGTAAATGAGTTGGAAGTTGTTTCCTATTTATCGGAAGATGTTGTGTAGACTTGTTAATTCTTTAAATGTTTGGTATAATTCTCAAGTTAAACAATCTGAGCTTGAGTTTTTAAATTATTATTTCAGTTACTTGAATAGTTATAGAGTGATTCAAATATCTATTTCAGATTAGATGAGATGGGGTAATTTCTTTTCCAAGTAATTGGTCACTTTCACTTAAGTTGTCAAACTGATGTGTGTAGAGTTGTTTGTGGTGTTCTTTTATCATCCTTTTGGTGTCCCAGGGTTTGTATTAATACCCTCTGTTCAATTCCTGATATTGGTAATTTGTGTGGGTTTTTTTTTCCTTTGTCAGTCTCAGCAAAGTATTTGTAATTGTATTGGACTTAAAAATATAGCAGCTCTTGGTTTCATTGTTGGGTTTTCTCCATGGCTCAGCGGTAAAAGAATCCTCCTGCTAATGCAGGAGACCTGGGTTCAACCCCTGGTCAGGAAGATCCCCTGGAGGTGGAAATGGCAACTCACTCCAGTATTCTTGCCAGGAAAACCCCATGGACACAGGAGCCTGGGGGGCTACAATCCATAGGGTCTCAAAGATTTGGACACAACTGAGCATTCATGCACAGTTTCATTGATTTTCTCTATTGTTTTTCTGGTTTCATTTTCATTGATTTATACTCTTTATTATTTCCTTACTTTGCCCTGCTTTGGAATTATTTTGCACTTCTAATTTCTTGTGGGAGGAGCATAGATGATTTTGTTAGATTCTCATTAATTATCTATTTTATACATAGTAGTGTATATATGTCAATTCCTATCTCCTAATTCATCCCACTCCTCCTTCCTCTGTAGTATCCGCAAGTTTGTTTTCTGTGTCTGTGCCTCTATTTCTACTTGGCAAATAAGATGACCTATGCTATTTTTCTAGATTCCACATATATGCACTAATATGCAATATTTGTTTTTCTCTTTCTGAGTTACTTCACTCTGCATGACAGTCTCTAGGTCCATCCATGTCTCTGAGAATGACACAATTTTGTTTCTTTTTATGGCTGAGTAATATTCCATTATATATATGTACCACATCTTGTTTATCCATTCATCTGTTGATGGACATTTAGGTTGTTTCCATGTTCTGGCTATTATAGTGCCTCAATGAACATTGGGATACAAGTTTCCTTTTGAATTATGGTTTTCTTAGGGTATATATCCAGTAGTAGGATTTGGAAGTCATATAGTAGCTCTGATTTTAGTTTTCTAAGGAACCTCAGCTGTTCTCCGCAGTGGCTGTATCAGTTTACATTCCCACCAACAGTGCATGAGGGTTCCCCTTTCTCCATACCCTCTCCAGAATTTATTGTTTTTTTGATGATGGCCATTCTGACCAATCCCTAGGTCAGGAAGACCCCCAGGAGGAGGAAATGGCAACTCACTCCAGTATTCTTGCAGGGAAAATCCCATGGACACAGGAGTCTGGTGGGCTACAGTCCATAGGGTCACAAAGAGCCAGACACAATTGAGCACACATGCATGGCTCATCCTGACCAGCGTGAGGCGCTACCTCACTGTAGCTTTGGTTTGAATTTCTCTAATAATTAGTAATGTTGAGCATCTTTTCATGTGTTTGTTGGCCCTCTGTATGTCTTCCTTGGAGAGATGTCTGTTTAGGTCCTCCACCCATTTTTTTTTAATTGTTTTTTTTTTTTTTTTTTTTTGAGCTACATGAGCTGTTTGTATATTTTGGAGATTAATCCTTTGTCCATTGCTCCATTTGCAAATATTTTCTTCCATGCTGAGGATTGTCTTTTTGTCTTGTTTATGGTTTCCCTGGGTGTGCAAAAGTTTTTAAGTTTAATTAGGTCCCATTTGCAGTAAGGAAAAAGCAAAAAATAACATACAAGACTCATTTCTGATTTTAATTTCTCTCTCTCATCTGTCTAGTAAAAGGTCTGTCAATATTTTTGGCATTTGCAAAGGATCAACTTTTGGGTTTACTGATTTTTTTCTATTGTTTCTCTATTCTTTATGACATTTAGTTTCTATCAAATACTTATTTTCTTCTTCTGCTGGCCAGATCTTAGTTTGCTCTTCTTTTTCTAGTTTCCTAAAGTAGAAATTTAGATTACTGATTTGTGTTATTTTTTAGATCTAGACTTGTGCAGCTATAGATTTCCTTCTAAGCACTGCTTTAGCTTCATTTCATGCTATAGACCGAGTATTTGTGTCCCCTCAAAATGCATATGTTGAAATCTTAACCCCCCAATGTGATGGTATTCAGATGTGGGTCCTTTGGGAGGTAATTAGGTCACAAATTACCAATATCAGGAATTGAACAGAGGGTATTAATACTAACACTTAATGAGATTAGTGTTCTTGTAAAAGAAACCCCAGAGAGGATATCTCATAAGTTTTGTGTTTAGTATTTTTTCATGCATCTCAAAGGTTTTTTTTCATTTCTCTTATGATTTATTCTTTGGTCCATTCGTTATTTGCAATCATGTTACTTAATTTGCATATATTTGTAATTTCCAAAAGTTCTTTCTGTTATCAATTACTAATTTTATTCTATTGTAGTTGTAGAACATACTATGTATAATTTCTATCCTTTTAAATTGATTGAGACTTCCTATATCATAACATTATGATCTATCCTGGTGAATGTTCCATGTACACTTGAGGTAAACCTGTATTCTGCTATTGTTGTATGGAGTGTTCTATAAGCTGTATGCTGCTGCTGCTGCTGCTAAGTCGCTTCAGTCGTGTCCGACTCTGTGCGACCCCATAGACGCCAGCCCACCAGGCTTCCCGGTCCCTGGGATTCTCCAGGCAAGAACACTGGAGTGGATTGCCATTTCCTTCTCCAATGCATGAAAGTGAAAAGTGAAAGTGAAGTCGCTCAGTCGTGTCTGACTCTTAGCGACCCCATGGACTGCAACCTACCAGGCTTCTCCGTCCATGGGATTTTCCAGGCAAAAGTTGGTATATAATATTGTTCAAGTCTTCTAAGGACTTGTTGATCTTCTGTCTAGCTGTTCTATGTGTAATTGAAAGAGGAATCATTGAAGTCTCTATCAAGTATTGTTGAATTGTCTATTTCTTTGTTTCTGTTTTTACTTCATGTGTTTTGCAGGCTTCATTTTTTGGTGCATATACATTTATAATTATATCTTCTTGATAGATTAACTCTTCTATCATTACAATATATTTGCCTTTAGTAACAAATTCTAGTCAAGGCTATGGTTTTTCCAGTAGTCATGTATGGATGTGAGAGTTGAACTATAAAGAAAGCTGAACGCCGAAGAATTGATGCTTTTAAACTGTGGTGTTGGAGAAGACTCTTGAGAGTCCCTTGGACTGCAAGGAGATCCAACCAGTCCATCCTAAAGGAAATCTGTCCTGAATATTCATTGGAAGGACTGATGCTGAAGCTGAAACTCCAATACTTTGGCCACCTGATGCGAAGAGCTGACTCATTTGCAAAGACCCTGATGATGGGAAAGATTGAAGGCAGGAGGAGAAGGGGACGACAGGATGAGATGGTTGGATGGCATCACCGACTCAATGGATATGAGTTTGAATAAATTCCGGGAGGTGGTGATGGACAGGGAGGCCTGGCATGCTCCAGTCCATGAGGTGGCAAAAAGTTGGACATGAATGAGCGCCTGAATGGAACTGAACAAATTTTATCTTATCTATTTTGTTTGATATTAATATAGCCACTCCAGCTCTCTTTTGATTACTCTTTGTATGGTGTATCTTTTCCAAGTATTTTATTATATTTATCAGTATTAAAACAATGCCTTCAGTGAAGTGACTGAGTTGAAAAATCCAACTGAAGTGAATTTTTAAAAAAAATATTTATTTATTTGGTTGTGCTTTGCTGTGGCATGTGAACTCTTAGTTGCAGCATGTGGAATCTAGCTCCCTAACAAGAGATCAAACCCAGGCCCCCGGCGTTGGAAGCAGGAAGTCTTAGCCACTGGACCACCAGGGAAGTCCCCTTTTCCCATCATTTTGCTTTCAATTTATTTGTGTTTTTGAGAAAAAGAATCTCTCTTATTAATAGCACATATTTACATTATATCCATTCTGCAAATCTCTGCCTTTGATTGTAGTGCTTTAATCATTTGTGTTCAATGTGAGTACTGATACCAGGTGGCTCAGACAGTAAAAAATCTGCCTGCAATGCAGGAGACCTGGGTTCAATCCCTGGGTTGGGAAGATCCCCTGGAGGAGGGCATGGCAACCCACTCCAGTATTCTTTCCTGGAGAATCCCCACATACAGAGGAGTCTGGTGGGCTACAGTCCATGGGGCTGCAAAGAGTTGGACATGACTGAGTGACTTTCACTTATCTGCCATTCCGTTCAGTTCAGTCGCTCAGTCGTGTCCGTCTCTTTGTGACCCCATGAACTGCTATCCTCCATTAATAGTTCTCTATTGCTTCTTTTATGTTAAATGTATATTTTCAGTGTACTATTTTAATTTCTTTCTAATCTTTTTTACTATGGTTTTGGGTTATTTCTTACTTTTTTTCCCCTTGGGGATTATAATTCACATCTCAATTTAAAACAATCTACTTTGGATTAGTTTAACTTGACTTTGCTGTGCCATGCTAAGTCGCCTTCAGTTGTGTCCAACTCTCTGTGACGCTATGGACTGTAGCCCACCAGGCTCTTCTGTCCATGGGATTCTCCGGGCAAGAATACTGGAGTGGGTTGCCATTTCCACCTCTATGAGATCTTCCTGGCCCAGGGATTGAACCTGCGTCTCTTGTATCTCTTGCATTGGCAGGTGGATTCTTTACCACTGAGCCACCTGGGAAACCCCTACTTAATTTAATCGTATACAAAAATATTACTCCTGTAGAGACTAGAGCTCCAACTGTATTCTGCACTTTCCATTAGCTTCCAGGCTTCTGGTTTCACTGTGATTGTGAGTTGTAGGTTTTCAAGTCTACTGTGGAACCAGGAAGTGGGTATGGCTGTAGGGCAAGTTAAAATGCCACAGAATATACTCTGACTGAGATTCAGCCCTTTTCTTGAATAAACACTCCTCTAATTGTTCAAAACTTTTAGTTTATTTCCAAAGTTCTGAGAAAAAGCTAATTTTGATCATTTCTGCCAGCATTCTTGATTTTATGAAGGGAAAAATTTTGGATGTTCCTTACTCTGCCTTTTTTAATGACATTATTCTTACCAGCACTGCTAAAAACAAAACTTTTACCTTGCTCCCTTTACAGTACTAAGGGGGAAAAGCCCCAAATCTTTAGCTTTGCCTTACGACCTGCTAGTATCTAGCCTCTTCTTATCTTTTCAAATTCATCTCTTTTCCCTTGGCACTCTCTTCTCAAGCAACACTGAAATTATTTCACCTTTGTTTTTGAGTCTTTGCACACCGAATCCCACCCCACCCCACCCCCCACCACCAATTGGGATTCTCTCCCTTTAGCCACATTTTATCTGGTTAATTCTAGATGTTTTAATAAGTCCCTTCTCCCTATACAAGTTTAAGTCCTCCCTCTATTTGTTCCCTTAGCAATTAAACATTTGTTGTGATTATGTTGGCAATGTCTGCCTTCTTATTAGAACATAAGCTCTGGGATGACATGCCTATGTTGTTCATAGAACTTAGTCATTTAGTAGATCTTTAGTAAATATTTGTGAGTGAATGGACATTATTTCCCCATATAGTTGAGGAAACTAAATCTCAGAGAAGTTAAGTAACTTTCCCAATGTCATTCATGTGGTAATACCAAAGTTATGATTTCAGAGTCCATGCTCTTTCCTTTCTGCCATACTGCTTCTGTGTGTGCTTGTGCTAAGTCGCTTCAGTTGTGGCTGACTCTTTGAGACCCTATGGACTGTAGCCCACCAGACCCCTCTGTCCATGAGATTCTCCAGGCAAGAATACTGGAGTGGGTTGCCATGCCCTCCTCCAGGGGATCTTCCTGACCCAGGGATTGAACCTGTGTCTCTTACGTCTCCTGTATCAGCAAGTGGGTTCTTTATCACTAGTGCCACCTGGGAAGCCCTGTACTTCTACGTGGCCTGTTTCCTTCCACGTGGCCTCTGTTGAATTGGTGGACTGCACATCCTTATGAACTCAAACCTGACTCTCTGGAAGAGGGAAAATAGTATCCTGGCTTGGGTAAAGCAGTTTTCAGGTTTTCTCAGCGCTTAGGATGGGAATAATCCTGCCTGGGGAAACTGGCATGTGACTAGCACTGAAGTGAGAGCCAGCCTCTTACCACATTCTTCCTCTGTATCATCACACTGGGAAACAGTCAGAGCCAGAAATGAGAGGAAACCGAAACACTGTGTGCTGGCCAGGAGAGAAAAGTCTGTACCTTTGGTGGGATAAGGCAGGTCATTTTTAGGATGTTTTTGAAGCACAAGGAGAAAAATGTTCACCCCTTTTTGACCCCTTGTAATAGGACTTCTGCCTTCACCTCTATCCACATGTCACTGACACCCTAGTTTAGATTTATAATCCAAGGGCTTTTCTCCAATATTCATTTTCCTACAGCCTCTCACTGACATGACATTGTTGACAACTCCTTTCTTGGCACTTGATTCCTCTGAGAGCCACATGCACAGCTTCATGTTAATGAGCCTTCCTCCCACTTCTCTGCATATGCATTCTCTGTACTCATTAGGATCTTCTCTTACTGTCCCTCAGTGTAGTTGTTTAGAAATGCCAGTTTTGGTGCTGGGCAGATGTAGAAAGTGAGGCTGAAGACAGGGATGTTGAAAGTCTGTGCCGAGAAGTGCTAACTCTTCTCTATAGAGAGTAATTCTCCATTCCTGATTTCTGGGAGAAAGAATTTCCTAAACACTGTCCTCTTCTCATAACTCTAATTGCTGAGTTTAGAA
Source organism: Bos taurus (assembly GCF_002263795.3). Lineage (NCBI taxonomy): Eukaryota > Metazoa > Chordata > Mammalia > Artiodactyla > Bovidae > Bos > Bos taurus. Next base: position 81,847,993 of record NC_037357.1, on the reverse strand, counting down.
AGAGAAACCAGCATGTAATTCTAGCTCCTTCCTCTCCATTCCTTGAATGGGGAGGAGGGTGGTCTTCCCATAGAGAGTGTGTACTCTCAGTGGATCTCCACCATGCAACCACCTTAGCAGAACACTCCCCACCCTGCCTTATGGGGAGTCCTGGAATGTTCTAGCACTGCAGCAAGTGGATAAACTATTCCAGTTCTGGGTTTTAGTATTAGGAAATCAATTTGGTCTTGATATACACTGTATTTTTATTCTTTATGGATACAAAGACTGCAATTTTGTTATCCATAGGACTTCCTTCTTTGTCTCATTTCTCAGTTCATTCAAAACTTAGGCAAGGAAGACAGGGCCTAGTATTTGAACCCAACCACCCTATCACCCTCTAACAACTTCTTCACTCTCATTCTCCGCAGTCAGTTGTCTATCCTTTGACCAAAAAATTGAAGGATTTTTCTTGAACAAAAATGACAAACTCTGGAGAAAATACCCCTGTTTTCTGATGTTTTGGAGTGTCCTAGTATATCATCCAGTTTACCACCCAGTCATCCTAAAAAGAAGTCTGCCAGTCAATAAGCCCTCACCAGTTCCCAACCAGATTTTCTAAATGTTTGTTTTTAAATTACTTTATACATGTTTCAATGCCATTCTATGAAACGAGTTGCCAGTCCAGGTTCAATGCACGATACTAGATGCTTGGGGCTAGTGCACTGGGACGACCCAGAGGGATGGTATGGGGAGGGAGGAGGGAGGAGGGTTCAGGATGGGGAACACATGTATACCTGTGGCGGATTCATTTTGATATTTGGCAAAACTAATACAATTATGTAAAGTTTAAAAATAAAATAAAAAAAAATTACTTTATAAATACAGAAAAGTTGCAAAAATATTAAAAGAACTCCTGTATACCCTTCACCTACATTTCCAAAAGTATTAACATTCACCATATTTTCTTTGTCTAATTCAATTTACTTATCTCTACCTATCTATATCATTATATATATATATATATATATATATATATATATATATATTATTTTAAAACCATTTGGGAGGAAGTTGCAGGCATGATGCCCCTTTACTCTTAAATACACCACTGTCAATTTCCTAATAATGAAGACATTCTCTTACATAACCACAATATAAATATCAAAATCACAAAATTAATATTCAGATAGTAAAGAATCTGCCTGCAATGCAAGAGATGAGGGTTTAATCCCTATGTCAGGAAGATCCCCTGGAGAAGGGAATGGCAACCCACTCCAATATTCTTGCTGGAGAATTCCATGGACAGAGAAATCTAGTTGGGAGCTGGTGAGGGCTTATTGACTGGCAGGCTTCTTTTTGTTCCATGGACAGAGGAGACTGGTGGGCTACAGTCCATGGGGTCACAAAGAGTCAGACATGACTGAGCAACTAACACTTAACTGTTACCTAATATCAACGTTATTTAGATTTCACCAATCAACTAATATATTTATAGCAAAATCAAAATAAATTCTGTTTCTAGTTCAGAATTCAATCTGGTTTCTTTTAACCTAGATGCTTCCTGTCTTTCTCTTTCTTGACATGATCTTGGCATTTTAGGACAGTATAGGCCATTTATTTTATAGAACCAATGTTCCTCACTTTGAGTTTATCTGATGTCCTCTCAGGATTAGATTTAGGTTATGCATTTTTATTAAGCATACTACGAAGGTTGGTGGCTTAGACGGTAAAGGGTCTGCCTGCGGTGTGGGAGACCCGGGTTCGATCCCTGGGTTGGGAAGATCCCCTGGAGAAGGAAATGGCAACCCACTCCAGTACTCTTGCCTAGAAAATTCCACGGATGGAGGAGCCTGGTGAGCTACAGTCCATGGCGTCGCAAAGAGTCGGACACGACTGAGTGACTTCACTTCACAAAGGTGATGTTTTATCTTTCTTAGTGCATCATATCATCAGATATGTGATGTCCATTTGTCCCATTACGGGTAATGTTCACTTTAATCACGTGATTAAGTTCACTTTAACCATCTGATTTAATCACCTGTTTGCCAAGTCAATCCACTACAACATTACTACATTTTCTTTGTAATTAATACCTGGCTTGTAGGGAGATACTCTGAGGCTGTGTAACTATTCTAGTTCTCATCAAACTTTTACTCACAAGTTTTAGCATCCATGGATAATTCTTGTCTGAAACAATCATTTCTATGGTGGTTGAGAAATGGTAATTTCCTAATTCCAGCATTTGTTCTACATTTATTAGTTGGCATTCCACTATAAGGAGGTGTTTTCTCTCTCCATTATGCATTTATTCATTTATGTGTACCTGCATGGACTCAGGGATTCTTATTTATTCTGTGAGTTATAGTCTCTTACATTATTTGTTTTGATACTCAAATTGTACCAGATTTGACTGGTTCAGCCCCTTCAAACTGGCTCCTGTGTCCTTTTGACATGTCCCCAACATTCTTTGAGCATGTTTTTTAGAAAACCAAGATTTCCAGGCTCATCTTGTATTTTCTTAGCTTTAGTCTGAAACTAGCTCTTTCTTCATTTGTAATGAGCAATGGCAAGAAAACAATACAGATGGAGCTCTCAAAGGATGAGCTAGAATAAATGCAGATATAAACATATATTAAAAGCCATGCTGATATTCCAATTCCAACCCAATACAACATGGTTCATTCTAACCATTTTTCCCTATTAGTAACTTCCCTGATAGCTCAGTTGGTAAATAATCCACCTGCAATGCAGGAGACCCCGGTTTGATTCCTGGGTCAGGAAGATCCCCTGGGTCATGTATGGATGTGAGAGTTGGACTGTGAAGAAGGCTGAGCGCTGAAGAATTGATGCTTTTGAACTGTGGTGTTGGAGAAGACTCTTGAGAATCCCTTGGACTGCAAGGAGATCCAACCAGTCCATTCTGAAGGAGATCAGCCCTGGGATTTCTTTGGAAGGAATGATGCTAAAGCTGAAACTCCAGTACTTTGGCCACCTGATGTGAAGAATTGACTCATTTGAAAAGACTCTGATGCTGGGAGGGATTGGGGGCAGGAGGAGAAGGGGATGACAGAGGATGAGATGGCTGCATGGCATCACTGACTCGATGGATGTGAGTCTGAGTGAACTCCGGGAGTTGGTGATGGACAGGAAGGCCTGGCGTGCTGCGATTCATGGGGTCGCAAAGAGTCAGACATGACTGAGTGACTGAACTGAACCCACACCAATATTCTTGGGCCTCCCTTGTGGCTCAGCTGGTAAAGAATCTGCCTGAAGTGTGGGATACCTGGTTTCGATCCCTGGGTTGGGAAGATCCCCTGAAGAAGGGAAAGGCTACCCACTCCAGTATTCTGGCCTGGAGAATTTCATGGACTATATAGTCTATGGGGTAGCAAAGAGTTGGACACGACTGAAAGACTTTCACTTTACAACTCCCTTTTTAAAAAGTGAAAGTCATGGTTCCTATTTCTACAAAATATTTACTTCTTACGCAATCCTTGAACACATATTAGTTTTGGAAATGATAAATCATACCTCTATTTTTAAAAAACCCAACTAACTAGAGCTTAATATTTGTTTATATATATGTTTTTATCTTTAGCTTGAGGCTATATGGTCAAATGCTGTGTTTAAAAGGCACTTTATTTTCCTTTTCAGTGAGGTTATGCTATTCATTTGAAATATAGTTAGGCTTATTTGTTTCTGTTTGTATTTCATTTTTTGCTGCCCTTCTTCTTTGTTGATTCTATTTGTTCCTAACCAGATTTTAATGCCTCATAATAAAATATGAATTGAAAGTCAAGGATCTCCAGATATATGATTGTTTCTAATGCTAAATATAGAGAACAGATAAATAAAAGAAGAGATTAATTTGGAAGAAAGAGTAAAAATTCAGGGGATAGAAGTGCATTAAGTCTAATTTGTCTCAAGAAGACTGGATTTAGAAAACAAAAGCAAGTTGATAAGGAAAAAAATCAGAGAACAAAAGAGAACTGGAATTAAAAAATATATCTATTCTTAAATTCTTTTAAATTGATGGAGGAATTGGTGGATAAATCAAGAAAATCTTCCAGAAAAGAAAACAAAAAGACAAAAGTAAAGAAAATATAGGAGAAAAATGATAAGAGATATAAGAGAATCAATCCAGGAGATTCATTGTCCCAGTACTAGGGATAACATAAAGAAAGAAAAAAAGAAAGTATAGAGGCAGAAAATCATCAGAGAATTAATCCAAAAGATTTTACCATTAACAAGAAACATGAATGTCTAAATTGAAAGGGCATAATGAATATTATCCCAAGGAATGAAAAGGAGCCTAATATCATCCTGTGATGACTAATAACAGTATGATAGCATTTCAGAATACTAAGGAGAAAAAGGAGATCCTAAAAGCTTTCAGGCAGTTAAAATCGGGTCACATACAAAGAAATAAGAATCAGACTAACCTTGAGCTTCTTATCAAAAAGCTTTGCATTTTAGAAGATAATTAAGCAATATCATGAAATAATTATGACACAATGTTTTAAGCCAATAATTCTACACCTAACAAAACTGCAAATTAAGTATGATGATAGAATTTTTAAAAGATCTTCAAACTCATAAAGTGAAAGTCACTCAGTCATGTCTGACTCTTTGCGATCACATGGACTATACAGTCCATGGCATTCGCCAGGCCAGAATACTGGACTGGGTAGCCTTTCCCTTCTTCAGGGGATCTTCCCAACCCAGTGCAGTCAGATTCTTTACCAGCTAAGCCACAAGGGAAGCCCAAAAATACTAGAGTAGGGAGCCTATCCCTTCTCCAGTGGATCTTCCTGACCCAGGAATTAAAATTCACACTCATAAGAACTCATAAAATTGAACTTCCACCCACCTTTTTATTGGAAACTCCCTTGAGGATGTGTTCCACCAAATGTAGGAATATACCAAGAAAGTGTAAATAGTAGATCATACCCAGGAAACCCTTGAAGTTCCAAGATGATAAGAAATGTGCATTTGTCCTAACAAAACAACCCAGATAGAAACAGGAGGACAACCTCTGCTGGGGAGACCTCTGAACAAAAAGGAACTGGCTAGAATACCTAATATGATAGAGTTTGAATAAAATTATTGAGAATATGATGAAAATACGTTTTTTAAAAGTGAGGGAAAGATAAAGTCAATTGCAAGCACCAGGACAAAACAAAAAGTTATATAAAGAACAAAAATGTGTTATAGTACACTACTTGACTCTTCAGTGAACAAAATTTACAAAGAAACAATGATGTAAGAAATTTATTGCTTTACAACCTTTCATATTAGCATGATTTTGTTACCTAACCTTTAATAAACATTTTGTTGTACATGGAAGTTAATTTTGGGAGTTCCCATTTACATAGACAGCCCTCAACAACATGCAGGTTCAGCAACATGCATTTCTTCAAAAGTAAGTTTGTAATGGTTCAGAACCATCCAGGACTGCTTGAGCTCACTTCAGGTGAAGTTTGTGTTTCCAACTCCTATGGTTTATTCCTCAATTCATACTGTGTATTTGAAATAAACAGTGATATCATTATTAATAAAAGTTAAGCAAAAGTTTCACTCTGTCTCCTTTCTGGCCATTATTATCATATGTGTTACTGAAAATAAATTTTCTTATAGAGATGGATGGATGATAAAGAAGACCCTCCCTTACCTTTTACTTCAGATTTCCTTCCAAACTTTGCCCTGTGTACTTTAACTTTTACATTGACATGTTGATAATATTTATATCATATCTACTTTGTTCTATATACTTATCTCCTGTGCTGTTTCCTTCCTGCCTAACTAGGGGATTGGAGAAGGGTGGTAGGGAATTCCTGAAACAAGAAGCCTGCAGAGAGATATAAAAGAACTCACACATTTGCCCTCAACCTAGCCAATTGAATGTCCCTCTCCATTTTTTCAGTGTGTGTTTGTTTCAGAATGGGTCCTGGGATTCATAACTAGACTCTCCTTCCCTCCTTCATCCCTCCAGATATAAATGTAAACCCCTGGTGAGCTGGTTCAGAGGACTAGGAGTGATCCCCTAGGGGCAGCAGCGACCCCAGTAAGTTAAGGCTTCAGGGTACTGCTCCATATCTATGTCAGCCTGGAACAGGGCTAAGAGATTCACTGAATCTCGTGCCAGTTCCATCTCTCTTCCCTGCGAGCAGACACACATATACACCAAGAGATGTGGCACATCTTACAGAAGTGTGACTTCTTTATACTGTTCACCACATAGTTTTTCACATATGCTATTACCATTTCTCAACATGGAAACTCCGTGTACATTTTTACTCGTATTTTATACATGATGAAATGGAAGCTCAGAGAGGTGAATGTGAGTGGCAGAGCTCTGATATTACTTCCAAGGCCATATGAACTTGATTCCAGAACTAGAGGGAGATTGACACTGTGCGGCTGCCTGTGAGCCCCTGCTGCTTCCTCCATCTGCAAACTGTTAGCCTATGATGTAGATTAGGGGGCTTGGGTCTATAAGAAAGTTCCAGGTTGAGTCTGTGGATCTGTATACCTCCTCCTTCCTTCTCTTTTCCTTTGATCAACTCTGGGTCTGCCTCTTACACGCTGGGAAGGAAAGCAGGATAGAAAAGGAGGAATGAAAAACAAATCAAGGAAGAAGGCTACAAGTTCTCCAAGAGTCAGCATTTCTCCACAGGTAGGCAAAATGGAATGATCTGATTGTTATACAAGGTGGCATTAAATGTGATATAATTGACTGCAATGTGAAATGCCCTTTTGGAAAATTCCAGATGATGATAAAAATGAGGCATGCTCAAATGGATTTAAAATTCCAAAGGGTTGGAAAGTGAAAGGCTCTGTGAAGTGTGTTTCTTTTTCTTTCTCTCCTCTTACCAAGAACTTTTCAGCAATGTTCTCTTCCAATTAATGCTGAGCAATGAGCAAGACTACTTTTAAAGTTGTTTCTTATGGTATAGATGGGGTCTCCTCTTTTGTTATGTAAAATGAATGTTTAGGATATCAGAATGGAATTATAGAGTGAGGCATGTCTTGAATCCATAAGGTGACCTGGATTTAAGCCCTAGCTCTGTCATTAACCCACTTTGTCAGCCCGGTCAGTTCTCTCTGGGCCACTATTTTCTTGTTTATAAAATGGGAGTGACAGGAAAGGGTATTGAACTAAATTAAAAAATTTTTTTCTGGTCATAAAATATTTATGTAGGTATACTTTAAGTAATGATAATGAATATAAAATTTAGAGCACCTTCCCAGTGGCACTAGTGGTAAAGAATCCTGCCAATGCAGGAGACACAAGAGATGCAGTTTCAGGAAGATCCCCTGGACTAGGAAATGGCAACCCATTCCAGTATTCTTGCCTAGAAAATCCTATGAACAGAGGAGCCTGGCGGGCTAAGGTCCATAGGGTCACAGAGTCGGACACCACTGAGTGACTTAGCATGCATAAAAATTAGGATCACAGAATAAAGCAATTTCAGTTCTCTCAAAATCAGTCCAGTCTTCAATGTTCTGTAGATGTAAAACCACTGGTGAGACTCATTAAAAGAGTTTGAGTCCTTTCTGGGTCTATGGCCCATGCTCAGCCTGTCTTTTTCCTCTCAGGAGTATGTCTCTTTCTTACAAAATAGGAGGTCTCTTCCAGTCTTCCATTTGGTATGTGATATAAGGAGACATTTCTGCCCTGCCTGTTCCCTTCTCCAGCTCCCTGTCTAGGCATTATGTGAATGCCCTGTCCTTGAAACTGAACTAGTACCTTAGAAGAATCAGGTATGTGCATGTCCAGGCAAAGAAGGGAGGAAGAATTATGGCATGGTCGGGGGAAGGCAGAATTGAGAGGCAGACAGATGGGTTCAAATTTGGGCTCCACTACTTTTCAGCTGTTGTGATTTTAAGCAAGTCACATAACCTTTCTGAGCCTTAATTTACTTGTCAAAACATGCATATTTTCTGCCTTGTGGGATGTTGTAAAGATCAAGTGACAGAAGATATGTGAAAGGGGTTAGACAGTGTCTATTCCAATGAAATTATCCTGTATTCCAGTATATAAATCAAGGAATCAACGCATCTACAAGCACTGTTGAGGAAGGGGTAGGGTCTAGAGCCCTAGCTTCTGACACTTTCCCTCTCCTCTCATGGTGGCCTGATATGCTTCCACAGAGCACTTTGAACCCTTCCACCTACCCTAGGCAGAAACTGATGCCTGATCCAGCCCAAGGATGGTAGGGATTGAGAGGATGAGAAGATTCTAGAATTAGGTGTGTGTGTGGTATGTTTGCTAGACTGGTCATTATAATAACTCAGATAGATAATTACAAAGCATTACAACTTAGTCAGTGAGAAGGGCATTTGGGGAGCCATTTCTAATTCTAATTTGCTACAAATAACTCCCTTACCATTAACACTAAGTAAAGGAAAATAACTGACAAACTGAGAGAGCAGGTGGGACTGATGGAACTGTGGAACATGGTGAATGAAAATTAGAAGAAGCCTGGAGGATTCTCAGGTTTTTGGTTTTGGTTACTGAATGTGTGGGTGCTGTTCATTAAGGTGAAGAATAAACCAAAGTACCAAATGAGGAGTTCAATGTTGGATGTGTTGCATTTGAGGTGCCTGTGACACATTCAGCAAAAGGTGTTGAATAGACAACTGGATGCATAGGTCTGGAGCTGAAGGAAAGATCTGGCCTGAAAACAAAGGTTGGGAGTCATCAGCACATAAAATGTGGTTGAAATCTTGAAAATGAGTGAAGTCATCTAGGGAGAGTAGAGTGAGCCTAGGATATAATTTTAGAGAAAAGCAGTGGTGAGGCAGAGAAATATGTCTCCCTGAAGGAGATGGGGAAGGGCAGAATCAGAAACAGAAGAGGAGATTAAGGAGAATGAAGAGTCTTCAACATAAGAGAAGTGTTTTAAGAGAGGGGAAATAATCAATAGTCAAATGTAGTGAATATGTCAAATAAGAAAATGACCAAAAAATGAGTTGCCTCTGTTTCTCTATTTGACAGTACTGCCTATAAAAGATTTGAGGATGCAAAACCAAGGATAGAGAATTTTGTTAGAAATTGACCAATTCAGTTCAAAGTAGCTTAGGCAAAAGTAGTGTAATGTATGATTGAAAAATGAAACTCAAGAGACAGGAATATAGCAGCACCTCAGGAACCATTGTATCTGAGCCCTTGAACACTGCCAGGACCTGAATCTAGCTGTATCTCACTATCAGTTTCTCTCTGCAAGCCATCTTCAGCCTCTCCTGCAGAAAACTGGCCCGCTTCCCATGATAACATGGCCTCTGTGCCTCACATAACCTGAGAGTGAGTAAATCCCTCCAGATAGTAAAGTTAAAGGGTAGAATTAGATTTGTTGTTGTTGTCAGTCCCTCAGTCATGTCCAACTCTTTGCAACTCCATGGACTACAGCATGACAGGTTTCCCTGTCCTTCACCATCTCCCGGAGCTTGTTCAAACTCATGTGCATTGAGTTGGTGATGCCATCCAACCAGCTTGTCCTCTGTCTTCCTCTTCTCCTCCTGCCTTCAGTCCTTCCCAGCATCAGGGTCTTTTCTAATGAGTTGGCTGCTTCACATCAGGTGGCCGAAGTATTGGAGCTTCAGCTTCAGCATCAGTCCTTCCAATGAACACTCAGGATTGATTTCCTTTAGGATTGACTGGTTTGATCTCCTTGCAGTCCAAGGGTCTCTCAGGAGTCTTCTCCAACACCACAGTTCAAAAACATCAATTCTTCAGCACTCAGCCTTCTTTATTGTCCAACTCTCACATCCATACATGACTACTGGAAAAACCATAGGTTTTACTATATGGACCTTTGTCGGCAAAGTAATGTCTTTGCTTTCAATAAGCTGTCTAAGTTTGTCATAGCTTTCCTTCCAAGGAGCAAGCATCTTTTAATTTCATAGCTGCAGTCACCATCTGCAGTAATTTTGGAGCCCAAGAAAATAAAGTCTGTCACTGTTTCCATTTTTTCCCCATCTATTTGACATGAAGTGAATTAGATCTCCCAGGCTTAAGTCAGCTAACCATCCCTAGATGCATCCCTTGATTGATAAACTATGGTCAGAAAGTATGTTTTGGGAGGCAGCGGTAGTATTGGGTGTCTAAGAATGCAAAGCACACACAATTTTTAAAGGCACAAATAGATACAATTCTATTTTCTCACTGGTGCTCAGTCATTTCAGTCATGTCTGACTCTTTGCAACCCCATGGATTCCAGCCCGCCAAGCTCCTCTGTCCATGGGATTCTCCAGGCAAGAATACTGGAGTGGGTTGCCATTTCCTTCTCCAGGGGATCTTCCCAACCCAGGAATTGAGCCCACATCTTTTATGTCTCCTGAATTGGCAGGCAGGTTCTTTACCACTAAGGCCACCTGAGAAGCCCCTGTATTTTCTCACTGGCCTTCAGATATTCTTTTTTTAAACATTTTAATTGGAGGCTAATTACTTTATAATATTGTGGTGGTTTTTGCCATACATTCACATGAATCAGCCATGGGTGTATATGTGTTCCCCATCTTGAACCCTCCTCCCACTTCCCTCCCCATCCCATCCCTCAGAGTCATCCCAGTGCACCAGCCCCCAGCACCCTGTCTCATGCATCGAACCTGGACTGGTGATCTATTTCACATATAATAATATACATGTCTCAATGCTATTCTCACAAATCATCCCACCCTCACCTTCTCCCACAGAATCCAAAAGTCTGTTCTTTACATCTGTGTCTCTTTTGCTGTCTTGCATATAGGGCCATCATTACCATCTTTCTAAATTCCGTATATATGCGTTAGTATACTGTATTGGTGCTTTTCTTTCTGGCTTACTTCACTGTGTATAATAGGCTCCAGTTTCATCCACCTCATTAGAACTGATTCAAATGTATTCTTTTAAATGGCTGAGTAACACTCCATTGTGTATATGTACCACAGCTTTCTTATCCATTCATCTGCTGATGGACATCTAGGTTGCTTCCATGTCCTGGCTATTATAAACAGTGCTGTGATGGGGTACACATGTCTCTTTCAATTCTGGTTTCCTTGTTGTGTATGCCCAGCAGTGGGACATAGATGCAAAATCCTTAACAAAATTCTAGCAAACAAAATCCAACAACATATTAAAAAGATCATACATCATGACCATGTGGGATTGATCCTGGGGATGCAAGGATTCTTCAGTATTCACAAATCAATGTGATACACCACATTAACAAATTGAAAGATAAAAACCATATGATTATCTCAATAGATGCAGAACAAGCCTTTGACAAAATTCAGCATCCATTTATGATTTAAAAAAAAAACCCTCCAGAAAGCATGCATAGAGGAATATACCTCAACATAATATAAGCCATATATGATAAACCCACAGCAAACATTATCCTCAATGGTGAAAAATTGAAAGCATTTCCCCTAAAGTCAAGAACAAGACAAGGATGCCCACTCTCACCACTACAATTCAACATAGTTTTTGAAGTTTTTGCCACAGCAATCAGAGCAAAAAAAGAAATAAAAGGAATCCAAATTGGAAAAGAAGAAGTAAAACTCTCACTGTTTGCAGATGACATGATCCTCTACATAGAAAACCCTAAAGATTCCACCAGAAAAATTATGAGCTAATCAATGAATATAGTAAAGTTACAGGATATAAAATTAACACAGAGAAATCCCTTGCATTCCTATACAATAACAATGAGAAAACAGAAAGAGAAATTAAGGAAAGAATTCCATTCACCATTGCAATGAAAAGAATAAAATACTTAGGAATATATCTACCTAAAGAAACAAAAGACCTATATATAGAAAACTATAAAACACTGATGAAAAAAATCAAAGAGAACACAAGTAGATGGAGAAATACACCATGTTCATGGATTGGAAGAATATACTGAAAATGAGTATACTACCCAGAGCAATCTATAGATTCAATGCAATCCCTATCAAGCTACCAAAGATATTTTTCAGAGAATTAGAACAAATAATTTCACAATTTGCATGGAAATACAAAAACCTCGAATAGCCAAAGCAATCTTGAGAAAGAAGAATGGAACTGGAGGAATCAACCTGCCTGACTTCAGGCTATACTACAAAGCAACAGTCATCAAGAGAGTATGGTACTGGCACAAAGACAGAAATACAGATCAATGGAACAAAGTAGAAAGCCCAGAGATAAATCCACACACCTATGGACACCTTATCTTTGACAAAGGAGGCAAAAATACACTATGGAGAAAAGACATTCTCTTTAACAAGTGGTGCTGGGAAAACTGGTCAACCACTTGTAAAAGAATGAAACTAGAACACTTTCTAACACCATACACAAAAATAAACTCAAAATGGATTAAAAATCTAAATGTAAGACCAGAAACTATAAAACTCCTAGAGGAAAACATAGGCAAAACACTCTGACGTAAATTGTAGCAGGATTCTCTATGACCCACCTCCCAGAGTTATGGAAATGAAAACAAAAATAAACAAATGGGACCTAATTAAACTTAAAAGCTTTTACATAGCGAAGGAAACTATAAGCAAGGTGAAAAGACAGCCTTCAGAATGGGAGAAAATAATAGAAAACGAAGCAACTGACAAAGAATTAATCTCAAAAACATACAAGCAACTCTTGAAGCTCAGTTCTAGAAAAATAAGCGACCCCAATCAAAAAATGGGCCAAAGAACTAAACAGACATTTCTGCAAAGAAGACATACAGATGGCTAACAAACACATGAAAAGATGCTCAACATTACTCATTATCAGAGAAATGCAAATCAAAACCACAATGTGGTACCATCTCATGCCGGTCAGAATGGCTGCTATCAAAAAGTCTACAACAGTCTACAAACTGTTGGTGGGAATGCAAACTAGTACAGCCACTATGGAGAACAGTGTGGAGATTCCTTAAAAAACTGGAAATAGAACTGCCTTCAGATATTCTTGATTGTGAAGATTAAGTAATACGTGTGAAATGTTCTTTGTAAATTGGAAAATACGACAGAAATGTGTTATTGCTATCAAATATAGACTCCCTTACATTTCCCTCTAGAATCGTCTAATATTTCATTAAGCAGATTTCATTTTTTTAAAAATGGAGAATTTCTCAGAAGTGAGGAAGTTGCAAACAGAGAGAACAGAGCAGGAAATGAAGAGTTCCTGAACCCTTGGCGCTCCTGAGATTTCACCTCTCTCTTTCTACTTCTGCCCCATCCTTTTCCCAAAAGAGAAAAGTGTGCCCACAGACATGGACACAGGAGGCTGTGTGGTGTCTCTAAAGCCTGCTGGTCCTGTCTTTACCCCTATAGTCTCTGGTGTTTATACTCCAAATGCCAAGGTCTTAACATCCTTTATGCTACCAGATCAAAATCCATCTCCTCCTGAGGGCTTCTGTCTGTGGGAAAGGAGTCAGTCCCCCTCCCCATAATGGCCAAATCTACTGCAGCTTGGTCAGCTCTGTGGACCTCAGCTGGATCCAAGGAACCCATACCATCCCAACATTATAAGATGTGCTCACATTTGATGCCCAAATGACCTGAGCTGCCAGATAAATTAGGCCCTACTGGAATGCCTAATTTAAAATTAGAGGATTCTAGAAGGAAATATTGGAGAAGGAAATGGCAACCCACTCCAGTGTTCTTGCCTGGAGAATCCCAGGGACGGTGGAGCCTGGTGGGCTGCCATCTGTGGGGTCGCACAGAGTCGGACACGACTGAAGCGACTTAGCAGCAGCAGCAGAAGGAAATATAACAGAGCCTACATTTGGTAATAATAACACATTTCCATTGCGTTTTTCCAATTTACAGAGAACATTTCATATTCATTACTTGTTTAATCTTAATGATTAAGAACAGTTGAAAACCAGTGAGAAAAGTATGGAATTGTATCTGTTTGTGTATTTAAAAATCATGTGTAAGTTGTGCATTTGATGTAAGTATTTAACTTAGTAGAGGTCGCTGTGAAAGCCAAGCTTCATTCATAAAGAGTTCCATTTTTATTTTCTTAAGAAAGTGTAAATGAGTTGAAGAGCACAACACTCTCCTTGTCTAAGTTAACTTTGGCCACATCCAGCTTAGCTGTTCAGACCAGGATAAATACCCCCTTCAATTTACAGATCTCCAATACTTTCACATCCATCCTATCATTTAATCTTAAAAATAATAACCCTAGCAAGATTGTCATCCAGATTTTCAGAAGGGCAAACCAAGGCATGGAGTGATGCAGAGATTTACCCAAGATTACTCAGCTTCTTGGGACTATAAAGTATGTCTACTTCCTCTCAGTCTAAGGGCTCCTTCCCTTCCAATAGAAATGTCTGTTTTGTTCCTGAAACTAGATTACAAGCTCTTTGAGGGCAGGATTGTGCCTTTCTTATCTTGGGTAAACATGTGGTGGCTGATGCTCAAAAAAGAGCTGACTGCCTGACTTTCTGAATAGTGTACAGATTCACCACTATCTGTAAGCTGAGCAGCTCACTGCTAGTGAATTCCAGGAATTTAGAACACTAGCCTCTCTACCCATTGCCCAGCCTTGCTACCAGGGGTCAGCACTACTGTTCATGAGCCCAGAGTCCAGGGCTATGAAAAAGTGAAAATTGAGAGTGAAAGTCACTCAGTCATGTTGGACTCTTTGCAACTCCATGGACTGTAGCCTGCCAGGCTTCTTTGTCCATGGAATTCTGCAGGCCAGAATACTGGAATGGGTAACCGTTCCTTCTGCAGGGGATCTTTCCAACCCAGGGATTGAACCCAAGTCTCCCACATTGCAGGCAATGAAAGACAAAGGCAAATTGGAGTTTCTGTTCAGGAAAGAATCTGCCTGCAGTGCAGGAGACCCAGGTTCGATCCCTGGATCAGGAATATCCCCTAGAGAAGGAAATGGCAAACCACTCCAGTATCCGTGCCTGGAAAATCCCATGGACAGAGGAGCCTGGTGGGCTGCAGTCCATGGGATCACAAAGAGTCAGGCACGACTGAGCAACTAACACTTTCACTTTTCCTAATAGCTAGAGAGGGGAGCCCCATTGCCCATGGGAAGAACCAGCCCACCACATACATTGAGCCTTGGCCTTGGTAGAATCTGCCAAAGTCTAAGGCTTTGATGAGGCAGGTGGTTGACGAGATGTTGGATGGAGGGTGAGGAGACAGAATAGGACAATGCAAGGAAGCCTGGCATAGAGAGATCAAGGCTCCAGTTCCAGCCAGATGACACTTTTTGCGCTTTGGGCCTCATTTTTCATCTTCTCCTCCTGTTGTATTTTTATAGCTCTGGTCAATACCTGGCATTTTACTTTATTTTTATTGCACATTTATTTACTTGTTTATTTGTTTATTGTTGAAAAATAGATATAGAGGACAACCAAGCCATGCCCACTGGTGGATAAACTCCTGCTAACTGGGCTACAGGGAGGAGCTGGGGTTGATTTTTTTTTATTATTATCCCCATGAGCCTCCTTGTTGGAGACTATTGAGTATGAGAGTTACTTATGCAGACTCAGGAGCCAGCCTGCCTGGATTAGAAAGCTGGTTCTACCACTTGACAACTGTTAGGACCTCAGGCAAAAGTAACTGATTTCCTCATTTCTAGCTACCACTCAGGAATTCTGTGAGGGTTAATGAAGCTATCCATGAAAAGTATTTAGAGAGGCATCTGGCACAAAGTAAGTGCTTAATGTATGTTAGCTATGATTGTGGTTATTTTATTAGAACTCATCATTATACTTTCCTCTTAATGTTTTATATTTCATTTCATCATCGTCATCACTGTTATTATTACTCTTCTTTTGGTTTCTTCTCCTTCCATGTATGTATTTTTCTTCCTCCAGTCCTAAGGATAGATGGTAGATA
This sequence comes from Bos taurus, assembly GCF_002263795.3. NCBI lineage: Eukaryota > Metazoa > Chordata > Mammalia > Artiodactyla > Bovidae > Bos > Bos taurus. Next base: position 81,832,177 of record NC_037357.1, on the reverse strand, counting down.
GAAAAATGAAGACCCAGAAGCCTAGGAATGGCTTATCTCAGAGTTCACCAAATTACCGAGAAGGTCACAGCTTCTTAATTCAAGGCTTGTTTTTCCTGAGTCTGGGCCTCTTGGGAGGCTTTTGGCCACTGTGCAGACTCTGAGTCAAGTTGTTTAAGCTGAGTGGTGTCAAGCTCAAGGAGACAGACACTTCTGCACTGAACTTGGTGCTGTGGGGTCTGTTATCTAATATTGCCCAGGACCCAGCCATTGCTGATCTCTTTCCCACATAGCTGAGACCTTTTGATCCTACCTACTGACCCAGCCCCATTTCTGGCATCCATCCTGACACTGGGCAGCCCAGGCCCACCTGCTGTACTCAACATCAGAACCTTGTTGTTGTGGCCTGGCCCTGGCCCTGCATCCTGGTTCATGGGGCTCTGACTGGTAACAGTGACCAAGTAATGGTGACCAAGTCCCCACTTTGATCCCTAGTTCCATCCTTGGTGACCTGAGTGTCCTGCTTTGCCCTTACTGATCCCCTCGTAAACTAAAATCTGGCCTTTTTTCTCCTTCTGGAATCCTTCCACCCACAGACAGAGACCCTCCAGGTGCCACATCCTCAACCCCTCCTAGAGTACTTGGCAATATCTGTCCATGGACTCATCAATTGCCACACTCTCCCTCAAGACATTGTATACGACTGAAGACCTGGAAAAGGAAATGACACCCCACTCCAGTATTCTTCCCTAGAGAATCCCATGGACAGAGGAGCCTGGCGAGCTATAGTCCATAGCATTGCATAGAGTTGGACATGACTCAAACATCTTACTTACCGTGCATGCTCCCCTGAGCATCCCCACTCCTGGTTGTCACCTCGGCTCTCCAGAGAGCCTATTCTACCTACCTTCCTGCAAATGTAGCAACGCTTACCCTGTAGTGCCTGCCTGGATCTTGCCATCTCTCAGGGCATCCAGGTTTCCTGAAGCCATTATCCTATGACAAAGAATTTCATTCTACCCACCACGCCTGGCAAAGAAGTTCCCAAGAATTTGCTACCCTAACCCAAAGTCTCCCTGAGTCATGCCCATAGGCCATTCTGGAGCCTGAAGAGGAGGTCCCCACTGTGTCATTGGCCAAGAACTTGTTCCAAGCTAGTTTATTTCTTTCTCCTGCCCTGTTTCTCAGTTCTCTTACCCACATCTGTGACACATTCTCCGTTTCCTTTCCCTTTGTTGGCTAGCTTTCTCACCCTGCACTTAGCCCTGCCAGGTTCTCTCTGGCCTGTGAGGGCCGAGACAGCAGCCCCTTTGTCAGACCATTTGGAGCCACTGCTTCATGCAGGAAATTGCTCATGTGCTGGGCTGATAATGACCAACAATCCTGCTGACAATCAGATGCTCAAGGGATTCAGCCCTCGGTTACCACCACCTCCTGTGAGGCCAAGCCAGTGGTGGCCCCTCAGGGCTGTCACACTTAGAAATGAAGCCCAAGGCCTCTCCAGAGAGATGGAGTGAGTTGGCCCAAGGTGAGGGGTGCTGGGCCTGTCTAGGAAACGTAGCAGAGCTTGATCCTTGGGGAATCTCATGTCCCCTGCCCTGCCTCTGACTCTCAGCCTAACAAGTTGGCTGGACTAGGGGCCACAGGAGCTAGGAGGTGCTGAGCTGACCTACTTATGGGCAGAACCACTGTGGCAGTGGGCAGGGACACTGCATTCCTGAGCTGGAAAGTCTGCATTTCCCACCTGAGGCCCTGGGGACTGGGAGACCAAACTTTCTAAAAGCAGGAATTTCACTTCTCCAAGGACATCTCATGTCTTTTCTGGAGATCACATTCAGGCCTGCCTCAGTCTCTGGCTGCTTGCCTTAATGGTCCTGTAACACACAGAACCCTAGTCTCCATCCCATTTTCCAACCGTACCTGGGCCCCTCCCTTGGGCACGAGGAAATTCCTGCCAAGGCAAGGGGCATTTTGTAGAAATGATTATCTGCTTTTCATCTGCTGGAATGCCTCATTTAAAATGGTAATCTTCTGTCTCTGGGAGAGGAATGGATAGGGAATTCCCAAAGTCTTTGGTGTCGGGCCTCCCTGGTGAGGAAAATCAGGAGACCGAAGGAGCTCAGGGAGTTAAAGGTATAAAGGTATATTCTGTCTCTCCGTTATAATCAATTACTGGATTGGTCATAATAAACATGGGAGCTAGAGGACCCTTAGAGCCATTTGGCCCATTGGTTTCCAATCCCAGCTATTCATCAGAATCACCAGAGAACTGGACCCTACTCCTCAAGGTTCTGATTCAGGATATCTGGGAAGTAGCTTGGCAGTCTCTCTTTTTAAAATCAGATGTATAGCCAGGTTTAGGAGTTACTGGTCTAGTTCAGTGCCCTCACATTGCAGATGGGGGAACTGAAACTCAGTGAGGCATTTTTGAAGGTCACATGGCAACTACCTAACCTGACATTGAAGGCTGTCTATGATCTGGTTCTAATCTACTTTTTCTTATTCTAGCATCTCATTTATACCCCCTTAGGACTGCATAAAATAGAAAATATCTAAAATTCAGGATACCAGTTAAATTTGAATTTCAGACATATTTGTACTAAGAAATTACTCATTGTTGATTTGAAATCCAAATTTAACTGAGTGTCTTGTATTTATATTTTGCTCAGTGTGGCAACTTGATGCAACCTACACAGCAGACCACCTGAATGAACTTTGTCACATGTAATTAATAGGTGATTTCTGAATTCCTACTGCTAGGCCTCTGCTTATGCTAGCCCCTCTGTCTGGAATACTCAATCCATTATTTCCCCAAATCCTGTGCATTCTTCAAGCTGAATACATCTCTTCTTTCAAATGTTCTTATTCTTTGAGCTGACCCTGATCTATCCTTTGATAGTACTTTCCTTGTCTCTGTATTTCCACCTCCCCTGCTCTATCTTGGATCAGAGTTCTTTTATCTATTGGCTTAACTCTTCCATGGAGCATGAACCAGCCCTCCACCAGGACGGGGACCATATCTGAGTAGAGAGTAATGTGTATGGGCATGGGCCCTGAAGTCCATGGGCCCTGAGGTCAAATGGGTTTTGCTTGAATTTTAGCACTACCAATTACCAACTGTGTGAACTTGGGCGAGATTTTCCACCTCTTTCAGACTCCATTTCTTATCTGTAAAATGAGAATTATAAGAGTAATTTTTACAGAGAGTTGCTGTGAAAACTAAATGTGATAAAGCTTTGAGAGTGCTTAGAACAGAGTGAGTATACATCATCATCTCTATATCTTTGGGGCCAAGCACAGTGTGGTGATCAGTAAGATCTACTGAATGAATGAATGAATGAATACATGCATAAAAGGCATGGATATAAGATCCTGAGCCCCATTGATTGAAAGTGCTAGATGCCAAAGGGAGTGGCTTTGTACTGAAAAATACATGCACATTGGAAAACCATATTCCCTTGGGAGAAAATTTCTGTCCTCCAGAAGCTTATATAATATCATATTCCTCTCTAGGGGAGTAAATAGCTGTTTGGAGATTGTAATGCAACTATTTGTCTCATAGGAACACTTCTATGCTTCCATTCTCTACTGTGATTATTAGAAATGGAAATCTAGACTTGTGCCTTTCACTCCATTCCTGTCTGCCTATGGACTGCTAGGAAACTTGATTTCCATTGGGCTTTGCTCTCTCCCTCTGTTATAGTAGATTTCACTGATTGAAACACTGGTAAATATTTAGAGACCAAGGGGAAAAAAAGATGAAATACAAATGCCAAGATCTGTGTAGTAGGTGTCAAGTAAATACTTGTTGAATGAATGATTGGACATTGGTGAATGAAAGGTAGAATATAAGCAAATAAACGCATAAACAGTTTTTTAAATAAAATAAGTGTGGAATAATTATTCAAACACTTCTTTCGAGTTACCATGTTCCTGTTTCAACCTGGAAAAAGGACTGATTAGGCCCTGCCACAGGAATCCTGCCTGAACTTTGGTGCAAGGTACCATTTATAGTCACCTCTGTTAGGCTTTCATGTTAGGAACATGAGAAGTTAGTTGGGCCAACTTTCCCTTGTATACATCTAATGATGGGGGAGCTCACTACTTCATAATCTTTACTACATTCTTGATCTATGCTACTATCTTTGAATGCTTAGAAAAGCTTTGACTGCTGCATCAATGATGTAGATCTAGTATTAGAACCCAAACCTCCCTATAGCCCAGACTAGAGTACCCTCCACCATAGTACGCTTGGAACTATAAAGCTGCATTTAGCAAGTGTTAGTCGCTCAGTCATATCCAACTCTTTGTCACCCCATGGACTGTTGTTCACCAGGCTCCTCTGTCCATGGGATTCTGCAGGC